>NC_059430.1:36266616-36569647 GCF_021028975.2 Sphaerodactylus townsendi
AGCCATTTATGAAGAGATTTTATGTAAATAATTCATTTTATATTAGTGATTTTTATCTGTTTTTGCTGTGCTTCTGACTGGTCTGTGAGCCATAATAACTGACACATGCCACAAATGGGTAACTTTGTTTTAATATGTGGGCCAATATGAATATGAATGCCTTTAGGTGTTGGCAATGGACATTACATAAGAATACAGTGAGTAGGTGCATTCCTTTCTCAGGCAGAAATAACTCCTTCTTGTCTCTTCTCCCAACAGTTCTTCAGTGATAAGGAAAGTGCCCCATTGCACCTTTCCTGCTTAATTATAGAGAAAGAAAATTGGGCCCACAGAGACCGAGGTTGCTATGACAACTCCCATCCTTAGTTTTTCTGCCACTCTCCCACACTATAGTATGTGCAAAAGGGAGAATGCCAATACAGCCGTGATGATAAAATAATTGTCTTATTTACTTATATTTTCTGAACAGCAACAATGTAAGTTTTTGGCTTCATCTATTCCGAAAGAAAGAAAGAAAGAAAGAAAGAAAGAAAGAAAGAAAGAAAGAAAGAAAGAAAGAAAGAAAGAAAGAACTATTCCATGACAGGGCCTGATTTATTCAGGAATTTGAGAGTACTGACATTGTGGGATATTCTGCTTGGTGGTCAGAGAGAGAGAGAGAGAGAGAGAGAGGTTGCACTAGGAAATGTGTTCCGTGCATAATCCATTTTCTTCAGTAAGGAATTCAAATCATAAAAACCAGGGGAGGGAAGAGTTACATACCTCCAATTTTAAATGGGGCCCCATGCAGCTGCAATTTTAAGTATAATTATCACATCTTTGATCATGGGAAAGGGTCCTGGGAATAGGGCAACAGAAGATACAATAGATGAGATCGAAGCTCACTGAATACAGTTTTTCCATATTATGGTTTTTCAGAGTCCTTCCATTTGGAGTGGACTGTTTGCTTTTACTCGTTAATGAGCATCCACTCTATCAAACCATTAGAAACAGCCTGACCTAACAGATGCTGGTCTTTAATCACAAGCCTGAGATGGTGGCTGCTGCTATCAACAGCCTGTCAAATTGCCATTCAGACAGTGTCTTTCCTTGCCTCTTGCTTTCTGTAGATTTTTTAAAATGGGAGGACATTTTGCTAGCCAAAGAAGCTAATGATATGATCAACCTGGATACTCCAGAAAAATAAGTAATACTAACTTTGCCAGTTCTTTGAAGGAACATCCAAAAGAGCAATTTTTTTATATTTTTCTGCAGGAAAGAAGATGCATCAGTGGTTCCTATCTGGCTGGAAGCGATTCAGGAATAGCTCCTGCGCATGGTGTCTTTAAATAGTTCAGAGCTTTCTCAGGTCCTAAGGAGTTGTGAAAATGGCCTGCCCTCACATTCCTCTATCCTTTCCCCTGTTCCCCCTCTCTGTTTAATCCTTTTGTAAACAGTAATCTCTTCTACTTACTTCAAGGCAGTAAGTGCTTTGTTTGTGTGCTTTTGCTAAGTATACTCCCGCATTCAGCTCACTTAATTCAAAGGCTGACATTGCAATCTAAAACACTCCTTTTAATAGTCCTGGAGTCTCATGACAAACTAGACAGAAGAAGAAAGTATTCCGACTGAAGGGTGTGAGGAGGGTTTAACATCTCAGAAGAGCCCTGAGTCACTTGTGGCCTAGGATTGCCCACAGATTTGGAGGAAAGTGTCTATAAAAGGGACAGGACACTTGGATGCCATTATTTACCCAGTGATATTATCTACCTGCAGGCCAAAGAAAGCTTTAGCTGACCATCTCCACACATTAAGCCTCAATTAAAAGGACATTAAAGAGGCAGAACATTTTTCTTTAGACTTTCCTCTTAGGAAAAGTACTTCTACCCTTTAATAACCTTGGTGCCCTCTTCTGGACTTTCCCCAGTTTTCCATATCTTGTTTGAGATGTGCAGCAATCAGAATCATACACAGTAAATGCATTGAGGTGAGGCCCCACCAAAGATCTATACAAGGTAATGCAACATTGGCCCTCTTATTTTCAATTCATGCCCTGTTGTTTCTTGCAGTGAGTTTCAGTGAACATGCAACTCAGGGCTGTGTTTCACACTTGAACTCTCATGCACATCCAGGTGCACAATTATGTGTGAATTGTTGGAAGCTGCTGAATGATGATAAGCAAAGGATAATTACTCCCTTTTCTGGGCAGTTATTTCTGTCAGATTATGCAACTTGGAAATCAGATTCTTATATAATCTGTTTATTTATTTATTTAAGTATCCAATGACCCAGCGGTCTTGGGCAAAAGCAAGCTTACAAACTCCACCCCTTATTTCCGTCCTGGCATAGAAACCAGCGCTGTCAGAAATTTAACTCTGGCCGGAATAATACGAGGATTGGTATCAGTGAGCAAAAAGGCATGGGGGGAAAAAGGAAAACCTTGGAAACTATCACTGGCTATATCTACAGATCTCTTAAAGGAGCAGGCAACAAACAATCAAAGAAAATACATGACAAAGTTTCAATTGTCCCAGACCCTATATAGGATAAAATACAGAATAAAGTTTTAATTGCACATAATCTACCTGAGTAGGATACTCTTCTGAATCTATCCTCTGAAATAGCAGAGGAGAAAGCACTTAATCTAGCTAGAAGAAAAGCCCTCCAATAATTTGAGACAGGAAACAAGATTGGTCAATGATTCTTATATAATGTATTGTTTTTGAAATGAGCAGGAAAAATATAAATCACCACTCCACATATCTAGCCATCTCGATTCAAATGAAATAGCACATAGCCCTGATCCAAATAGCCCAGGCTAGCCTGACTTCATCAGATCACAGAAGCTCAGCATGGTTCACCCAGGAAAGCATTTGGATGGGAGGCCTCCAAGGAATACCAGGGTCATGACACGAATGCTGGCAATCATAAACCGCCTCTGAACGGCTCTTGCCTTGAAATCCCTATGGGATCATCGTAAGTCAGCTGTGACTTGACGGCAAAAAAAAAGTGTTCAGGAGAGACTATATATGAGTTAAATAGACAGGCATCATAGATGTGGCCGTAGTTCATATACAAGCAGAAATAACATAAAAGGATGAGCTTCCAGACCTTCTGCACTGTCAGTAAGAGTGTTGTCTAAACCACATATGGCACCAACTGGAGTTTATGACTGAGTTTCCCATTGTGTTTTTAGTCTGCAAATCAGCTATGGTGGTGAGTGTATCCTGGGGAAGCAGAAGTTCTCTCCCACATTCTGTTTCCCCACTTGAAAAGACCCCCCCCCCCTTGCTTTCAGAGCATTCTGCTTGCCTTAGTTTTCTGCTAAGTCTAAATAATAGTGCAGTCATGGGCAGAAGTACAGGTGAAAATGAGCTTAACAAAGGTCTTTTCCGCACAGCAGAAATATGACGTCTTAAGGATGTTATAAAAAATTGTTTTTGGGGAGAAGTTTAAATGTCTTCAGAACATTTCATTTTCTCAGACTAGTGATCTTTTTTCCAGAAGACAGGCTGAAGACATCTCTTGCTTGCCTTTGTGAACAAACGCAGGCAGGAGAATTTTTTTTTTTAATAATAATCTTTATTAAACAATATAAAAGAATCAGTTATACATTTACGTTCATCAGTTGATCAGGTACAGTCAAACATTGTCAATCGTTAAATTCATGTATAACTAAAAAAGGAGCAGTTATTGATGTTAGTTCAGCTTGTCAATTTCTTAATATCCCCATACTCCTTCATTCCCCTTATCCCTCCCATTCTTCCCTTCCCTCCCCCGTATTACCCCCTTGACTTCCCCCCAGTTACTTCAGTCTAATTCAGTGTCTTCACGACTCTAAATCCCATCTGTTTATGAAGAAAAAACAAAACTTAATCACAACTCCGAAGAGAAAGGAAACTTCACCAATATTTCTTCATTTTAACCTAAAGTCCTTCTAACACAAAAGAGATCAAAGTTCTGGTATATTCAGTATTCTATTGGAGAGATCTTGATGTTATAGTTATTTGACTGATACAGTGTCCATGGTATCCAGGTTTGTTGATATTCCTCCAATGGTAGCTCTTTGATCTGAAATGAGAGTCTGTCCATTACATATAAGGTTTGCACCTTCTCCCTCCACTCCTCGATCTTGGGTAACTGGTCTGATTTCCAGTGCCGTGTTATCACAATCCTGAAAGCTAGCGTGTAAGTAAGCGGAATAACAGGTGTTTGTTTTTAACAGCAATTTTTTCATTCATAAAGGCTGGGCCTAACAGGTAAGTAATTGCATTTTTTTTAATATTCATCTTCAATATTTTCCCTATTTGTATATGTATAGCATTCCAAAAATTTTTAATTTTTTTGCAGGTCCACCAGGTGTGGAAAAATGTACCAATTTCTTTTTTACATTTCCAGCATCTGGATGACTGGTGCTTATTCATTTTCGCTAACATAGATGGTGTAAGGTAAGTCCTATAATACATTTTTATCGAGTTCTCCCAAAGGTCTGCACAAGGGGTGAATTTGTATATTTCCTTGTAAAATTTCTCCCATTTGTCTAGGGGTATTGCCTTTCTATGGTTCTTTGCCCATTTAATCATATTATTTTTTACTATCTCATCTTCTGTTTTTTGTTGTACCAAAAGCTTATAAAATTCACTAATGTTCTTTGCATCTGGATTGATCAATATTTTATCCAGTTCATTTAATTTTTTTTGTATCCCCCAGGTTTTATTATCCATTTTGAAATTACTGTATAATTGAGTGTACGTAAACCAATGGCAGTTCCTTTCTTCCCATTTTATTTCATTTTTTGTTTCATAATTGGTGTGTCTTGATTCCAGAGTAACATATCTTTATATCTCGGCCAATTATCTTTTTCATTAATGTCTATAATTTGCTGTGCCTCCATCCTTGAGATCCAAATTGGGATTTTAGTGTAAAATATTCTTTTATATTTCAACCAAATCTTTAGTAGGTTATTCCTTATCAGATGGTTTTTAAAGGTTTTATCTATATATTGCTTTTTCTCCGAAGTAGGCCATAAATAGGCATGCCACCCTTTATGTAAATTGTATCCTTCTATGTTCAATAGCTTCTTATCACTTAAAGTGACCCATTCTTTTATCCATGTTAGAGCTCCCGAGTCATGGTATATTTGTAAGTCTGGTAACGCCAGACCCCCTTCTCTTTTGTTTTGTATTAAATATTTATATCTTACTCTGGGCTTTTTTCCTTCCCATATAAACTTGGTTATTATTTTTTTCCATTCATTAAATATTTTATTAGAGGTTACTATTGGGATGGTTTGAAAGAGATGCATGAATTTTGGTAATGTTGTCATTTTTATTGCGCTTAGTCTTCCTAGTAATGATAGATTTTTATTGGACCAGTTCTTAAAATCTTCCTGCATTTTTATCCCCATTTTTTCATAATTATTCTTTATTAAATTTTTATTATTGTCTTCCAATATTATACCCAGGTATTTTATTCTCTTCTCATTTTTAATATTAGAGCTTTCTATGATTATTCTTTTTTCTTGTTTTGTCATATTCCACAAAAACATTTTGGTTTTATTGTAGTTTATTTTTAGTCCTGCTACTCTTCCATAGTTAGCTATTATTTCTTGTAATTGTTTAAATTTTGTTTGTGGTTCATCCAAAAAAATTACTACATCGTCGGCGTACGCCAAAAGCTTATACTGAATTCCTTTCACTTTAACCCCTTTAATTCTGTGTTCCTCTGTTATGTTTTTTAATAATATTTCAATAACTAGGATAAAAAGAAGCGGGGATAGGGGGCATCCCTGCCTGGTTCCTTTGGCTATTGTAAATTGTTCTGAATGTTCATTATTTATTTTAATTTTTGCGTTTTGTTCCGTATAGGTTTTTTTAATTGCAGTATAAAAGTTTCCGTTTATGTCCATCCTTTGTAGTATTGCTAACATGAACTCCCAATTCACCCTATCAAACTCCTTGTCTGCGTCCAGAAAGATAGCTGCTAACGGTAGGTCGGGTTTATCATTAATGTATTCAATTATGTTTGTGACTATTCTGATATTTCGTTTTAATTGCCTTCCCGGGAGAAAACCAGATTGTTCTTCTTGAATGTATCTAGTTAAGATTTTCTTAAGCCTTTGTGCTAATATTGTGGTAAATATCTTATAATCTACGTTAAGTAGGGATATGGGCCGAAATTCACTTACTTCTGGTGTTTCTGTTTTTGTCTTAGGTATTAACGAAATTGTGGCCTGTTTCCAGGATTCTGGTAGGTTTCCATCTGTAAATACTTTGTTTATTAGTGATACTAATTGTTTGATTATTTCTTCCTTAAAAATCTTGTAGTATGCTGCTGGTATATTGTCCGCCCCTGGTGTTTTGTTTTTTAGTCCCCTAATTACTCTATCAACCTCCTCCACCTCTACAGGTTTGTTCAGTTCCTCTTTTTCTTTCTTACTTATTTTTGGTATTTTCTGATTATTCAGATAACCCTGTATGTTTTCTGTTGTTAATGGGTCTTTTTCATATAGATGGCTATAAAATTCTTGGAACGCTTGTTTAATTTTATTCTTATCTGTAATTATTTTTGGTCCCATCTTAATTTTATTAATTTTATTTAAATTTTGTTGTTTCCTTAATTTGTTTGCCAACCACTTTCCTGTTTTGTTATCTAGAGTGTAGTATTTTTGTTTCATGTATAGTATATTTCTGGCTATCTCATCTGTTTGTAGTGCCCTAATCTGTTCTTTTAATATCTTAATTTGATTATTTACCTGTTTACAATTGCATTTATCTTGTAATTTCCGTTCTAGATTTTTTATCTGTGTCTCTAATTCTTTAAACTTTTCTTTTTTATTTTTTTTCAGGTTTATTTCTGCCATCTTCAGTTGTCCACGCATTACTGCCTTATGGGCATCCCACAGTGTTGCCTCCTCCTTCACCGATCCTGTATTCAATTCCCAGTATTCTAATAAACCTTTCTTAATATTCTCTATGACTTTTTTGTTATTTAAAACCCAATCTTTGATTTTCCAATTTTGTTGTTTTGGTGTTGTTATTAAGTCTACATATATTGGATTGTGATCTGATAAAATTCTCGGTTTTGTTTCTATTTTTTTAATTTCTGTGCAGAGGCCTTTCGAGGCCCAGACCATATCAATTCTTGATAATGTGTTATGACTATGTGAGTGATGTGTGAAATTTTTTCCATTACCTTTTTTCAGTCGCCATACATCTTGTATACATAGTTCTGTTGCAAGCTCGAAAAACACTTTAGGCAGTTTATTGTCTTTTCTCAGCTTATTTTTTTTCCTGTTTTGTAAATCTAGTTTGTCTAGAGTTGGTTCTATCACCCCGTTAAAGTCCCCCATTATAATCCAATTCTCATTTAAAAAATCAGCTAATTTCTCTCTTAACAGGCTGTAAAAAACTGTTTTTTTCTCATTAGGACCATAGATCCCTATTACCAGTATTTTAATATTATTTACCATTACTTCCACCCCCAGATATCTCCCTTCTTTATCTACTAGTATCTCTTTGGGTTGTAGTTGTTTCTTGATGTACAGTGCTACCCCCCTTTTTTTCTTTTTACAGCCTGCATGAAAGAGAGCCCCCAATTTAGGACAGTTAATATACTTTTCATCCCCTTTTTTAATGTGTGTCTCTTGCAGACAAGTTACTGCAAGATTCTCTTTAATAAGGTGAGAGAAGACATGTCTCCTTTTTCTAGGGTTATTTAACCCATTTATGTTGCAAGTTACAAATTTATTCCTATCCATCCTCCTCCTCCCCTTGAATCCCTTTACCCTTTGTTCTTACTTTCCTTTTTCTTGGATGGTTTTTTTCAGCTTTTGGGAAATCTCTTGCGCTCTTTGTACCGTAGCAATGTTTAATCTCTTCCCATTCCAAACGAAGGAGACCCCTTCAGGGATGATCCAGCGGTATATGACGTTGTTCCTTCTAAGTGTGTCCGTCAAACATTTATAATCCTTTCTCCGCCTCTGGATTGATTGTGGGATTTCTTTCATTATAATCAATGTTTTTCCATCTATTTTGAGGGGTTGCCTCGAATGATATCTTAGGATTTCGTCCTTCAAGCTTTTTCTCACACAGTGCATTATTATGTCCCTTGGTAGTTTCCTATCATGGGCCGCTCTTGAATTTACCCGGTACAGTTGGTCAATTTCCCTTATGGCGTCTTCTTCTTCAAGGTCCCAAACCTCTTGAAGTAATGGCATAAGTCGCTTGGATAATATTTCACCATCAGTCTCTGCTAGTCCTCTTATTCTCAATGTGTTCTCCTTCTGGGCGTATTCCAGTAGTGCCACTGCGTCTTCTTGCCTCAGATAGTTATCTTTCAAGTTTTCCATTGAATCCTCAATGTCTGTGATTCGGCTCTCGTGGTCTTTTAATCCATCTTTAATTATATTTAATGTTTCATCAATTTTTTTGAAGTTGCCCATCCCTTTCTTAATATTAAGTAATTCCAGTTCCAGTCTGGCCATTCTCTCTTTAGATTCCTGCTGGAATATTGCTGTGTCTTTAAGATAATTTGTTGTGATGTCAATCAGGTGCTCCAGTCTTGCCCCATATTCTGGGTTTCTTTCTGGTGTGGCCATATCGTGATTAAGTCCTTTTACTATTTTTTCAGTCACATATGGGCCTCTCCTGGTCGCCATTTTAGTTTTGTGTTAGTAGCTCTTTAACTAGGATTCAGGATTCAGCGTTATTACCTCTTTAGGCAGCATCCGTCTGCACAGCGTCTGTCTGCACTTTAAACTTTAGCGGCGTCTGCCTGCGCTTGCCTGCTGTCCGTTTATCTCCCAGTCTCGGGTATGCTGTTACAGACTTTAATGAAAGCTTTCACTTTAGCAGGCTGTTAAGCCCCCGTTTCTGTTCGCTCCTCTCCTTTTATCTTCCTGTTATCACTCGTTAGTAGGCTTCCGGTCTCACAGAGTTATGGGTCGTTTCGCGTCACCTTGCTCTTTGTACCGGAAGCTTTCCTTTGTTTGTTTACTACAGCCTTATTTCCTGTTCCGCTTTCTGGCAGCGTATTCTTAAAGTCCTCGTCTATCTGGCATGTTGCCAAATGACTATCTATTCAGTGGAGAGTTTTGAAAACAACTTTTTTCGCACTTACTTTATACA
Source organism: Sphaerodactylus townsendi (assembly GCF_021028975.2). NCBI lineage: Eukaryota > Metazoa > Chordata > Lepidosauria > Squamata > Sphaerodactylidae > Sphaerodactylus > Sphaerodactylus townsendi. The sequence continues at coordinate 36,275,724 of NC_059430.1, forward strand.
AGCCTGTGGATACCTCGGCTTCGGTCCTCCGCGTTGTTTTCTGGAGCGCGGGGCTGTCGGGGCGATCAAGCGCCTCCTTTCGTCTTTCCTCCGTTCGTTTCTCCGTTCTCTTTTGTCTTCCTCTCTCCACGTGCCGACGTCGTTACTGTTTCACTCTTATTCAACACTGGGGTCAGTATTTAGTCTCTTATTTTCTCACGTAATTTTACAGCTGTTAGGGGTGGCCGTCTCTTCCTGGGTTCTTCGTTTACCCTCTGCGTTTTCCTCGCTGTGAAGGACGAACTGTCTCCGTGCTGCTCGATGTGTCTCTGCAGCCTCTTCAGACCTGATCGTTCTTTCTCTCTAGGCTCCCCTCTTTCCGATAAGAGTGGGATTTCCCCGTATCTCTCGGGGATTGAGAGGATTTCTAGCAGATGCCTCTCCCTGCAAGGATAGAGGCGTTCAAGACGGCCATTTCCCTAACCGGAAGTCCAGTCAGGAGAAACTTTGTTTCTCCCTCTCCCCAGCTCGTACTTTCATTTTTGCTGCAGTTGTGGCTGCCATTTCATGGGCTGCTGCAGAGATTCTCTTGCCTCCATCATTTGATGAAGGTTTCCTACTGAGGGTTTTTTCCTGCTCGCAGCTCATCTGTGTGTGATTTCACTATAAAAAGTACATGAACAAAGTCAGTTTTGCCTGACAATGTCTGCAAAGTTATAATGACACAAATAAGCGCATATTGCAGATTCTCGTGTTTTGTCATTGTAGCTTCACAGATATCCTCCTCAAAACAACAAAAAAGGAAAGACAACATGTACTTGGGATTGCCAGGCAAAACAAACTTTTTTCATCTACTTTTTACAGTGAAACCGTATGGGAATGAGCTGCAAACAGAGGAATACAAAAATATGAGAAATTAACAGGTAAACAAGGATCAAGCTACATATGACACTGGAGCCCTGCCCCTGGAACTCTCAACATGTTGTGGTATATTTATTATTTTTGTTACCATGGAACAATTTGTTTCCCCCTCTGATAGTTGTGTGAGAGTTTAGTCTGATGGGAGGGTTGGGTGTGGGGACATGCTGGGGCAGTGGTACAAGCATGATGACATTACTTCTGAGCAAAAGTTAGAAGCAACAGTGGTACCTCTAGGAACCTGTTGTGAGTCCTGGAGCTATCACTGTGTTCCCCCCAGAATTCATGTTGTTACACTTGTCATGCTGGGATTTTTTTAAAAAAAATATGCCACTGGTACTTGGAGCAATGGCATGGAACAGGAACTCAGGTTGGGAAAGCCTCTGCCCCAACCAGAGGCTTGGCAGACCTAGCTTTTGGCATTCCAGTTTTCAGACCAGCATACTTGAGGCTTGTCTCATTTCTCACTCTCAGTATTTACATGAAATACTGTGTGATAGCAACTACCCTGTTTCTTAGAAAATACGACATCCCCTGAGAATAAGACGTAGTGGAGGTTTTGCTGAAGTGCTAAATATAAAACATCCCCTGAAAGTAAGACGTAGCAAAGTTTTTGTTTGGAAGCATGCCCGTCGAACAGAACACCAAAACATGCAGCTGTGGAGCAGAAAAATAAGACATCCCCTGAAAATAAGACATAGCGCATCTTTGGGAGCAAAAATTAATATAAGACACTGTCTTATTTTCAGAGAAACACGGTAGTTAAAGGTTGCACAGAGAGCTTAATAGGTGGGTGAGGTTTTGAACCCTAGCCAAGTTCAACTCTGTAAACTGCACATTGCTCTGTCTCCCATTTTAGCCTTTGCATGACATTCCTGAAAATCCCTTTTTAGTGGCCATCGTACACCCTTGATGGAAGGACAGTCTTGTTAGCAGCAGAAAGCCTTCCATAGAGGTGGGGATATATGGAGAAGGTACTGCAGTCACTCCATTGGTTACCAATCAGCTACCTGGTACAGGTCAAGGTACTGGTTATCATCTTTCATGGCCTTGGTCTCCCTGTACTGCTATGCACCTTGGTGACAGCAAAGCCTTCTGAAAGCAGCACTCTGCAAATGGGTAAGATCATCAATGGCCATTTATGCACATTCTCTATGGGGTGGCTCCCAAATTATGCAACAGTCTGCCTGAGGAGGTCAGGACTCCTGTCATTCCACACTTGCCTCATTCCAATTCATCTGCTAAACAGAAAATTTCAGGAGAGTGTCTTTATAAAAGCATCCAAGTCCAGAAAGGTAGAATGGGTCAGAACTGAAGTCCACTGCAATAATACCAGTGCAATGACTAGTCTAGGCAGGGGCAGAGTGAGGGGGAACTGTCGCCCACCCCCACCCCACCCTGGAATGCCCCCTCTTCACCCCGGCCATGCCCTTGCTGTGATTTCGCCTCGGGCATCGCACCCCCCCCCCCATCCCGTTGACACTACACCACTGAGTCCTTGTCATCTTGCCTTTACTGCATTGTTTTCTCCCTGTTTAATTCCACTCTGCCTTGCCTAAGCACTTGTAGTTCACATTTTCAGCTTGCTCTATAATCCAACTGCATGCTTCATTGGATGTCCTAGGATTGCATTGCTGTTGTTTTTTTAATTCTGTAATCCATCTTGAGACTCAGTGAGAAAGGCAGGCTACACATAAAGGAAATAAATAAAACATACAAAAAGATAGATGGGGAAAAGGAACATTTGAAGACAGCACAGTCTCTGCTCGTGGTTTATTGGAAACTACCACTGCGAGTACATGTGCAATATTCTTTTAAGAATGTTTTGCTGGGCTCTTGCTCTGACATCAAATCTGTTAACAGGGTTAATTCTCTGTCCAAGCTACCCCAACAATTGCTTTGCGGAGGGCATCAGCACAAATCAGTGCTTGACTTGCTCCTGCCAGTTAGAGGCAATGGGTAAGCTTTGCTTGGGGCAACAAAACCAGTCTTGTTTTTCACTGACTTTTCCCCAACAAATTCTGTAATAAAATACCCTGAATTGTGTGAAACAAAAATATAATTCCTACAACTAATAAACCTGTTATTATTTCTTTATTATAATATTTTGTCCTAATTATTCCCCCTTTGTATCCCTATCTTGTCCAGAATTATAACAAACATATCTCGAATTTGAAGGCATTATCAGATGAGGAGCCCTTATTACCTTGCTGACTAGATTTACATATTCATTTAATATATCCCAGTATTCCCGTTTTATGACAGACTCCACTTCCCTCAATTTTTTAACCAGCTCCTTCAAGTTCAGTTTCTAATATTTTAAAAGACATTTTAAATGGGCAAAAGTTTTTCATCTTTTCAGATGCATTTCAGTTTCCCCATGCATAAAAATAACAGTCATATCCTTCTTTTAAAAAAGCATTTTGGTGGTTAAAAACTATGATTATTTGTAACATATTGTGACTTCTCTGAAGAAAATTAAAGAGGGATATGATATATTACCATTATTATATACTTTTAGATTTTCACAGAGCACCTGAAGTGTTTTTATTGCTGCTATTTCAACACATAAAGCAAAGGAAGGTTGAAATCAACAGGTATAATGAAAAAAGACTCTGCTGCACTATTCTTTTATTCCTTCCAAATAGGTTTTTCATAGACCACAGCCAGAAAATCAGATGTATTTAATGCACCCATGACCCGACTCATTCAAGTTTACAGTATTGGAGGTCATAGATTCACATGGATAAGAACCGGACATATAAAGGAAGCTAAAACAAATTGAATTTAAGTATGTATTTTTACTGAACACAATTATCCCTCTGGCCTTAATTAATCGCTGTATTTATCAGCATTTGTATGAGCAGTGTAGGTATTGTCAGTTTCAGGTCTGTTTTTTTTTTTTTTTATTCCGATGGAGCTCTTGTTGCTTCCCATGGAGGGCAATTGCACAGCATGAGAACTCCAGCAGAACCGCAGTACCGGTAGGAAGGCAGAAAATTTGCTATGGCATATTTATGTTTACTTTTGATGTATGTTAACATATTGATAATGTTTGTTGCATTAAGTTTTTGTATAGAGGGGAGCCATCGACTAAAAGCACTGTGTGGTTTATGCACTGGCGCATGGTCACAGCTAGTACTAAGTAAGTAGAATTATTACTATTGTATGAAAGACTGTTGATTACTGGATCGCTGTTATGTGTTTCTTGATATGGATTCTCTGTTCTAAATTATGTACAGTTCTCTTTTGTATGCTTCATATATGGGCTGAGAAAACGTTCCACTACATTGATACGGAAACCAGTAGTACAATTGCCCATGACAAATATATTACATAAGTTCTCTTCTTAATGAAAAATTAATGACAAATAATTTTAGCAATATGAATATGAATATATTGAACATTTGTTTGAATGTATAATAATTGATTTTGCACGTGAGTATTTGAATATCTTTGGAAAGGATAGAATTAGAGGAATTACTTAGCAAGCAGATTTAAGTTGCTGAAATGTATTGGTCTTCACTGACCTGCTATTTGGTGCAGAGTGGTATTTTCTACAGCCTCTAGGTGGAGCTTGGAGATCTTCCAGAAAACAGTTGATTTCCAGATGTCAGAGATCAGTTGCTCTGGGGGAAATGGCTGCTTTGGAGGGTTGTGTCAACAGCATTATACTCCTCTAAAGCTCCTAAACTCTGGCTGATTCTGCATGGGCCAAAAACAGCAGTGTGAAAATGGTGTGAAAACAGTATAAACCCTTTTACACCGTTTTAAACCCTTTTACACCATTTACACACTGTTTTCACACTGCTGTTTTTGGCCCATGCGGAATCAGCCTCTATTTTTCCCAGGTTCTACCCCCAAATCTCTAGGAATTTCCTAAGGTAAAGTTGGCAACCCTATCTCAAATACTTTAAATGAGGTCAAATTTACATTTTTGAGGGCTTGAGAGAGCTTTTGTTTGTTTGGGGGGGGGTAATTTGTTTTTGGCCTTGTGGCTGCCACAGGCCTCAACAGGCAGGGCTCCTGGTGAATCACCAGCTCTAGTTAACTGCCATCCAGCTCTTTTGAACAATCTTTGAGAGGCAGTGGTGCACGCCATAATCTCTGAGGGGCAGCAGAAGAGAACAGAACAGAGAGCAAAAGATTAGCTCTGTTTTTTGGGAGGTTGTCCTTAAATCAGTCATAACCAGTCCTTCCAGAGAGAGTAGAGGGTGAATTGGAGTCTTGATTGGGAACTTCAGTCCCTAGAACTCAGTGAGCAGGAGCTTGGCTAACAGGCAAGGTTAACACTTGGGGCAATGTAAGATACTACACTAAGGCAGAAAAAGTGAAATTAACACATATAGGATGAGGAACATCTGACTTGACAACAACATATGTAAAAGGGATCTGGGAGTTTAAGTAGACCACAAACTGAACATGAGTCAGCAGTGTGATGTGGCACCCAAGAAAGCCAATACAATTGGAGTATATAGTGTCTAGATCGATGGATGTAATAGTACCACTGTATTCTGCATTGGTGAGACCTCACATGGAATATTGTGTCCAGTTCTGGGCACCACAATTCAAGAAAAATATTCACAAGCTGGAACAGGTCCAGAAGAGAGCAACTAAAATGGTAAACGGTCTGGATTCCATGCCCTATTAGGAGCAGCTTAGGGAAATAGGTATGTTTAGTCTGGAGGAGAAAATGTTAAGAGGTGACATGATAGCCATGTTTAAATATTTAAAGGGATATCATGTTGAAGATGGAGCAAGCTTGTTTTCTGCTGCTCCAGAGACTAGGACAAGGAGTAATGGATTCAAAGTACAGGAAAAGAGATTCCACCAAAACATTAGGAAAAAACTTCCTGACAGTAAGGGCTGTTTGACAGTGGAATACACTGCCTTGGGGTGGGGGTGGTGGAGTCTCTTTCTTTGGAGGTTTTTAAACAGAGGTTGAATGGCCATTTGTCTCAGGTGCTTTGATTGTGTATTCCTGCCTGGCTAGGGGTTGGACTTGATGGTCCTTGTGGTCTCTTCCATCTCTATAATTCTATCATTCTATGTGATATTGATAGGCAGTGCAATCTTAGTCATGTGAAAGTGCGTGCCCACATCTTCTCATATCAAGTAGCTGCTATGGATATAAAACTGCTGGATATTCAACATCAGCACACCACTGCACTGCTGGTCCCAGCTGTGGAACTCTCACTTTCTGATAACTGACTAAAGGTCCAGTTTGAAACAAATGCTGGGCACCTGCAGTGTCACCTGGGTAAGTTCTACTTGCCAGCCTACAACTCTTTCTAGACAATTCTTTATAGACCCACAACTCCTAGCCAGCAAGACATAAGGTTTGGTTTCCCACTCCTCCACTTCAGCAGTGGACTCTAATCTGGTGAACCAGGTTTGATTTCCCCACTCCTCCACATGAAGTCTGCTGGGTGACCTTAGGCTAGTCATAGATCTCTCAGACCTTTCTCAGCCCCACCTAACTCATAAGGTGTCTGTTGTAGGGAGAGGAAGGGAAGGAGTTTGTAAGTCACTTTGAGACTCCTTACAGCTGAGGAAAGTGGGGTATAAATCCAAACTCAGCTTTTCTCATCTATTTTATTCAGTGGTCAAAAGTGATCTAAAAAATGTTTAACCATAAATGTTTTGCACCTCCTTGCATCATCCTAACAGCTCCAACTTTTTGAGGCTGGTTCCACAATAGCTAGTTAGTCTGCTGTTGCCATGAGTCGATTAGTAAATTTTATTAACCCTTTTCTAGACAATGTTGTAGTCAACCCTTTGCATCCTAATATTGTCCATCCTGATTTTGCACCTTTTTTTCAAGCATCATTTGTGGGGAGGGTTTTTTTTTAAACTTCAAACATATTGTAAAGGAAAAAAATCAGTACTTAAAGTCCACCCCCACCACCCCCTTCCCCACAAGCAAGGGAACAAAAGCTGATAATTATCTTCTGATTCGTGAGTGCTGGGAGCTAATTATCAATTAATTAGCATGAAAATAGTGGAACAAAAGATAAATTGCAGAGAGAAGTAGGACTTTTACTGAAGAGAATTTACCTCCAATAAGACTCTTAAAAGGACTGGGCTCAGAGAGACAGATATTTATGATTTATACTACCTTATTTAATTGTTGGTTGCAACTCTAGTTTTAATTTCACTTGTAGCAGAATATGGTAAAAGAGCCCAAAGTAAATGGAATAGTACCCTTGGTGAAGACAGCTGGGAGACCGGAGCTGCACTCACACCTCATTGGCTATTTCACTCTTGCTGCACTAGACAAGTCATTTGCAATTGGATTACCTTGTCCACATAAGCCAATCCAGCTGTGAATTATTGCTCTTGTTCAACGATTATACAATATCCAGTGACGTACAAATGCAGTCCAGCCTTCAAAATCATCCTGTGTCTGAACCTGTCCCTGTCTCATCACTGCCTTCATGCTGCTTTAGCCATCATACAGGAGCAGTTCTAGCAGAATATGTTCACTCATGAGTCTCATTTTCCAGCACTCAAAGAGACGCATAAAAATGAACAAGTCATTCATTCATCTGCTCTGTGTGCTTCTGGCAAAACATCCAAAGTGGGGATCTGGCACCTCTCCCCTATGGAGAAATGCGCAGCTCCAGATGCAGCTTGTATATTTACCCATGAAAAGCAGATATTGTGACTCACTCATGGACCTACTGTTGCAGCTTCCATGCATTGCCCAAAATCACTGAGGTCCTTGGAAGTGAAGAACTTTGTCCTGTCTCTTAACCTCAGACTCCAGAGGGGGACTTGAGAGCCAAGGAGATAGAGGGGTCAAGGCACTGGACATCCTTTCTCTGCTGCTTTGACACCATCCCTTTGATATGTAAATTGCTACTCTCAGGGAAACATCCTTCCACCTTTTACGCCTTCTCTCCATGCCACTTCTACTCCATCTTGCAACCATGAGGACAGGAGACAAGTCCTGCATCTCCCTCCATCCTAGTTACTTGACTGTGGACTGTTCCACATAATGATAATGGTTCAGTCAGTTGAGGTGCAGCAGCTGAGAGAGTGGTATGCTTCCAAATGAATATGAGAATTATCATTCATTTTCAGGCACAGCCTTTGTCAAATCCATTATTTTGTGCATTATTGAACATGGTACTTTGACGCAAGAACATTTATGCCAAAATGTATTTTTACTTTCAAACAGATGGGGAGAACAGAGCTAGGTAGGCAGTAGGACCCAGGTGGAGCATTCTACAACAAAGACGGTGTGGCATGCTTTGTTCCGTGGCGGAGGAATATAAGTCTACTATCATCTTTATGTGGAACAAGGTTTAGCTTACAAAACTATATTTACTCTGTCCTATCCAGAAATGGAGTTCCTACAATAAAATAAGTATATCAGTGGGGTGGTATATGGGATGGGGCAGTATATCAAATTGAAATAATAAATAAATAAATAAATAAATTTTATATATGGGGGTTTGTATGTGGATACTCAGTGTATTTTTAATGTGCTTAACAGGTTCATGGATAAATGTTTTTTAATGCTGCAATTTATAATGCCAATAAAGGCTTCTGTCTGTCTGTCTGTAAATGATGCATGCTGAAGCTATAATTCTGAAAGGACTATCCTAAAGAACTTAGCTTTGGGGGGGGGGGTTCTTCTCGTAGAAAGCACATGGATATAGAAGAAGAAGAAGAGAAGAAGAGTTTGGATTTATATCCCCCCTTTCTCTCCTGTAGGAGACTCAAAGGGGCTTACAATTTCCTTGCCCTTCCCCCCTCACAACAAACACCTTGTGAGGTAGGTGGGGCTGAGAGAGCTCTGAGAAGCTGTGACTGGCCCAAGGTCACTCAGCTGGCGTGTGTGGGAGTGCACAGGCTAATCTGAATTCCCCAGATAAGCCTCCACAGCTCAAGCAGCAGAGCTGGGAATCAAACCTGGTTCCTCCAGATCAGAGTGCACCTGCTCTAAGTCACTGCTCTTAGCCACTATAGTATAGGAAAGTGGCCACTTGACATTATAGCAATACAACATTCTATTATCCTTTCTGCACAAGTGTGTTTTCAAAAATATTAGGTTACAGAGTGGTGTAACTGTTAAAAGCGGTGGACTCTAACCTGGAGAAGCGAGTTTGATTCCCCATTCCTACACATGAAGCCCGCTGGGTGATTTTGGGCTAGTGACAGTTCTCTCAGAACTCTCTCAGCTCCAACTACCTCACCAGGTGTCTCTTGTGGGGAGAGGAAGGGAAGGAGTTTGTAAGCCCCTTTGAGATTCTCTACATTTGAGAAAAGTGGGGTATAAATCCAACTCTTCTTCTTTCTTCTGCCGCCCATCTTCTCTTTGCGCTACAGGCACCACTCAGAAGCCAGAACAGTTAGTGCTGCTTCCCTTCTCCTACCCGAGGCATTTTAAAACACACTGCAGTAACCCATGAATGCTGTATAGGATTTCCAGAAATTTTGCACCTCAGACTTCAGGAGGCCCTGGTGGGCATGTGTTTGTAAAGACTTCTGGAAAACAAGGAGGGGTAGAAATGTTGTGACGGTGGGTGGCCTGGCAATGAGGTGGTGGCTTGTGTTATTTGCATTCATCACTGTATTCAAAAAAAACCCTGGAACAAGTCTAAGTTTCAAATGAGACAATGGCTGAAGCAAAAGAACTCACCCATGGGAGTATTCATTTGCATAGCTTCTCATTTGAATTGAGCTGTGACGCTACCTTTACAAAGCAGCTACTCAGCTCACATAGGTGCTTTGCATAGGCCGGCAGGCCAGTTTATAAAATATACCATGCGGCTGTGAAATCCCACAGGGAAATACTTTTGCCACACACAACGTCTCATTTAAATGGTAGCTTAAAATGGTGGTTGCAGTGAGGAAACTGAAGATGGTAATTAAAGGAATATTTCTTAGGAGTACGCTAATAACTACTGAAACATCACCTTCAAGTATGGATGTGGCAACTCTGAATCTCTGTCTGACCACAAACCACACTGTGATGTCTGTGAAAGGAACAGACAGTTAAACTATTTCTCTTCCCTGTCTTAGAGGCACAATTGGGAGTGGTGCAGCAATAGTTTTTTTAATGAGATCCCAAGATAGCATTTTGTAGACTGTCTGTTGCTTCCCCACTTGGTCCATTTGATAAGGCAAATGGAGCTCTGGCATACAGATGTGTTTACGTTGTCCCAGCTGATCCATCAGCAGCTGGAAGTGCCTAGGCTGTAAGAAGACGTTTATTGTAATCAAAACCAAAATAGAACTACCTGCCAGAGACAACATCACATGCACTACAGAGAGCTGCATTATTATGGACTTTGGGGTCATACATTTTTCATGCGTCTCAGCTCATTTCTAGGCAGTTTTGCCTCTGCTTTCTCAGACCTCAGCTTCCTCCATTTTGCCTGTGTTGAGATGTTTTCAAATAATGTTCTGTAAGCTTTGTGGTAAGCTTTCCGGATAGTAAGCCCCTCTGAATAAAATGGGGATTACTTCTGAACAGATCTGCTTAGCATTTTTCTTCCTTGGCTTCCTTCTTTCCTGTTTCCCTGTCAGAGCTGTGTTTGTGTGAACATCCAGATCTTCTGCGTCATCCCCGTGGTCATCGACCTACAGGGTTCAGGGAGCAGATATTTGCATTTCTTTCATTCTTCCTTTTTCTGTTTTTTGTTTTAAATTAATCTTTCATTGGTTGAACAACATTTATATGTCTTGATACAGCCACAAGATCAAGACCAGCCTCTGAATCCAACAACAATAGACTGACAATGCAATCCTATACAAAGTTACTCTAGTCTAAGTCCTTTGTGCTATCAATCTTTGAGGCACTTTACAAAGTAAAATTTCTTGGTCCCAAGTCATGTTTGGGTAATTAAAATGACCTATTTGACCTCACTTGCTGGCAATTCATCCCTTCTTTATCTGCACAGTCAATGGCAGCTATTCATGAAGTGGTTGAACTGAACTGACCACAGAGTTACTTTGGTTCATGGGCAGAGACTAAAAGTACCCAAATGCATTTAAATAGTAAGTCTCAACTACAAAAATCTCAAAAGTTTTCCTTTTAACTATTGAGAGCCGAGGAAGCAGAAAGGGAGGAGTGGCAATTGCAAGAAAACTGTCAGATTCATGCACATACATGGAAACTGTTTTTTGAACAATATGCTATCTGATAACCAGCCAGCAAGATACAAGACAAACTGGAGGATGATCAGTATACATTTTGTCCAGCAATCTCTACCTTCATCAGATATTATATGGACAAATCTAATGTATAAACAAGGCAGATATGATGAACAGCAACTTTTATTACTGCTTGAGCTATCACAGAAAAAGTTTGGCTGTGTAGCCAAGAAAGGTCAGGTCCTCTTATGTGTATTAAAAATGCATTGTGTTAATCAGCTACTCTTGCAACCAGTACAAAATGTCAGTTTGAAACAATTATCTATTTATATAGTTATACCCCACTTTTTTCCCCAGTCAGAATCCAAAGCGACTTATAATATTGTTCTACATTTAACGCTCACAACTGTAATAGTTGTGAGAAAAGTTGGGCTGAAAGAGTGATTAGGAGCAGCAGTGGCATAGCGGTTAAGAGCAGATGTGCTCTAATCTGCAGGAACCAGATTTGATTCCCCACTCTGCCACTTGAGCTGTGGAGTCTTATCTGGGGAATTCAGAGCCTGCGTACTCCAACACACACCATCTGGGTGACCTTGGGCTAGTCACAGTTCTTCTGAGCTCTCTCAGCCCCACCTACCTCACAGGGTGTTTGTTGTGAGGGGGGAAGGGAAAGGAGTCTGTAAGCCCCCTTGAATCTCCTTACAGGAGAGAAAGGGGGATATAAATCCAACTCTTCTTCTTCTCAAAGCCACCCAGTGAATTGCATGAAAAGAATTGGGGTTCAAACCTTGTCTCCCAGATTTTAGTCTACAACTCCAACCACTATGCTGTGTGTGTTTTCAAGACACTAGACTCCAGAGGAGTAACTGTTGCAGCAAAAATAAATGAGGAGTCTCGTGGCACCTCAAAATTGTCGCATAAGCTTTCATACACACTTCTGAGGAAATGGCTTCTAGGCCTAGAAAGTGGATCCTATAATAAATTTGTTAATCTTTAAGCTCTGAGATACTTCACTGCTGCTTTACTGTTGTTTAAGATGGTTGATGAACAGCTGAATAAGGTCCTCAAAATGGACCCCATGCCTGCAATCAAAAACAGGGCAGCACATTCACCCACTAAGGTGAGAACCAGGGTCACATGCCATGCTCAGCTACAGCAGTGGGTAATAGTAGCACCTGCTTTCTCAGATGCTTTTGAACAGGGCCAAAGATTGTATTGAGTCTGGGCAGTGCCTTAAAAGATCCACAGTTCTCAGTTCATTCTGATACCACATACCTGTTGGATAGAGTCTTTGTTTGCTAGGAGTAAACTGTCTTTGCTAGGATGGATTAAGACAGAGAAAAGCACATCTTGCTCTTATAGAGGTTAGACCAGGGGTAGGGAACCTGCGGCTCTCCAGATGTTCAGGAACTACAATTCCCATCAGCCCCTACCAGCATGGCCAATTGGCCATGCTGACAGAGGCTGATGGGAATTGTAGTTCCTGAACATCTGGAGAGCCGCAGGTTCCCTACCCCTGGGTTAGACAAAGAAAAGGGGTGAGGTTTGCAAAGAAGAGCATCAGTGGGAAGGAAGTATCCCTGAGATTAGTCGTCTAGGGTCAAAGGGACACAGCCAAAGCAGATCAAACCAAAGAAGTGTAGTACTGACTTCTCTTTCTAGCTCTGTTGCCCCCTCTGAAGTCTTGAACGAAGTCTTGAACAAAGAATTCTTGAACGAAGAGACATTGTTGCCCAGTCTTTCTAGCTGTCCCAAGACCAGGACTTACAACTGGAAGCCATGCTTCAGATGTACAAATGATTTCTTTACAGCACTAATTAGTTGGGTTCTGCACAGAAAAGATACCCAATCAAAAATCAGACTCACATTGAATACAAACAGAGCCCTTTCTTAGCACAGTGGTTGTGGTGGAAAATGTCATCAAGTTGCGTCTGACTTATGATGATCCCACAGGGTCCACAAGGCAAGATACAAACAGGGGTGGTTTGGCATTGCCTGCCTCTGCATTAGGACTCTGGTATTCCTTGGTGATATGCTATATAAAGTCTAACCACGGCTAATCCTGTTTATCAACCAAGAATTAATGAGTTCAGACTAGTCTGGGCCATCCAGACCAAGTAACAGTAACTTTTTGTTGCTATCAAGTCACAGCTGACTCATGGCAACCCCTTAGGGCCGTGGTGGCAGGGGCTGATGGGAATTGTAGTCCATGAACATCTGGAGTGCCATAGGTTTGCCACCACTGCCTTAGGGTTTCCAAAACAAAATGCATTGGAAGGTTGCCATTGCATGCCTTGGATGTCTCCCATCCAATACTAGTTAGGGTCCAGCCCAGAGAAGCAACCTTAATTTGACCCATTTCCACATTTGTATATAATGTATGGGATTAAATCAATGTTGCCATCTCTGGATTAGGAATTCCTAGAGATTTGGAAGTGGAGGGCAGAGTTTGGGGATGGGAACGACCTCAGCAGAGTACCTTGCCTCCAAAGCAGCTATTTTCTCCAGGGGAACTAATCTTGATAATCTGGGGGGGGGGGGGTCAACTGAAATAGTGGGAGATTTTGAGGTGCTACCTGGAACTTGACAACGCTAACTATCATAAGTATTCTAAGTGTTTAGGGATAAAAACTCAGTGCAAAGAATCCACGAACAACACAGAACAGGAAGTGGTTAAAGAAATGAAGTGGTTTAACTTTAAATAATAAACTTGATTATCTTTATCGACTGCCTCTTGTGGAATAAAATTCTCATTTAGAGCTCACATTGAAATCTTAATCCAATTAGTTCATTTTATGACAATTAAGCTGTAAGCCCCATTGAATAACAATGACCTTACTTCTGAGTAGACCCCAGGCTGTCCCAGTTTAAAACAGTCTCTCTGGGGGTAGATATACACAGTTACCTAGACAGCCAAAGATACGAGAGGTTATTTTGCATTCCCCATTCTGGATGAATAGGCATCCTTGAGTGAGTAATCTGGAACTATTAATACCTTTTTGAAGTGAACTAGTTCCCTCTCTGTTTGGCACACTGTGGTCTGCATTGTTTTGGCTGATCTGTAGAAGGTTAGCAGACAGCTCAATAAGTAGAATTCTGAATAATTTTATACTGGTATTACTATTCTTCTTTCTCACTCATTACTGGGATGATGTGAGGAGCCCAGAGAACATTGAACAAGTCCACATTATGGTTCCTCCCCAGCATCAGCTTTCTGGGAAATTGGGGAAAACCTAAAGTTCTGGGCAACTTATTTAGTATGAAACGTTTAAAACTCCCACCATTCCTCATGGAGTTCAAGGTGCAATCCCTAGTTTTCTCTTATGCCATTTTATCCTCAGATCCACCCATGATTAGGCTGATAATGAATGGAATGGCCCAAAATCACTCAGTGAGCTTCATGGACCAAGTGGTGACTTGAACCTATGTCTCCTCGGTCTCAGCCTGTGGTTAGGATTTCAGGCTGAGACTGAGGAGACATAGGTTCAAGTCACCACTTGGTCCATGAAGTTCACTGAGTGACTTCGGGCCATCCTAACCATCTTGCCCAACCGGCTCTATTTTCTTCCAGTTGAATCTTGGGCTTCTCACATTATGCTGCCGGAAGAAGGAGGAGAATTGAAGGCTTCTCACATCTTTATAAATCATAATGGAGGACAGATCAGCCAGAAACACCTGTTGACAAGGGCCTTCTATCAACTGTCCATTCTCTATGAATTCTAACTGCCATCACAACAATAATCTGTAGTGAAAACTTTAGTACAGGAGAGGTTCTCCTGACTACCAGCCCTTCAACCCAGATGAAGCTGGACAAGGCTGGCTCAGAGACCTTAGCCTACTCCCACAGCCAAGTTATGAGCCTTCTGACATGGAATCAAGCCTGCTGATTTGTGTCTGGTACAAGAGCTATATGCTGAAACCTACCTGTACTGAGGCAGACAAAACTTCTCCCAAACTCATCCACAAGCTGCCTTGAACATCTAGATGGTGGAAATCTGGGATATACACAGATAATACATACGTTCACCTCCTTGGAATTTCAAATATAAGGAGATGCCAGAAACAGCTGAGCGGTACATGTCTTTCCCAGAGATGTATTCATGCATTACACATGTACACATATATTAACTTTCCCCAAGACGGTAGGCAAGCAAATGATATAAGAAAGCCCTTCTATGCTACTCCCACTTATTAAGTGGCGCCTAGGATGTTTGATTGACCTGGACCTTTTCCTGCCCTGGCTCCATCCTGGTGGAACTCTCTTGAAAGCTGACACCAGAGCCTTTTGGACCTTAAACAGTTCCACAGGGCCTGTAAGACAGAGTTCTTCCACCGGGCTTTTGGTTGAGACCACTCGCTGACTCCAATTGGTTGAGACCACTCGCTGACTCCATCTGCCGGCCTCTTGACTACTAACCATCAAGTCTGCATCCCGCCTCTTGCCAAAAAAACTTTCCCCATTCTCAGACAGCCCTTTGAATAGGAGACTGTATTGAGGTGAGATGGGTGGTTTTTCCATAGGTTATGCTGCTGATGCCACCTGAGTTTTCTATTGTAAAATTGTTCACTAGTTTTGCACATTATTATTCATTGAATGTTTTAAATGTGAATGTACACTGCTCTGAGCTGGGGGATGGGATATAAATTTAATAAAATAAATATAAATAAAGAAGTGAAGCAGCCTTAAGAGAGGAAACCAGTGACTCATATCTTCACCCTGGCACATCACAGGGGCCTCCTGTGAGTTGGAGCCACCCAGTGAGCATAAAATGATGAGATGCGCTGCTAAAAAGTGGCACATGTTGCAGGATGACAGGTAGAAGTGCTGAGAAGGTGGCTGATAAGTAATCTGAGTGGCTAATGGACAGAGTCAGGGACAGCACAGTTAGAGATAAAATGCTGGCAGGGTTTTCTTGCATTATGAGATCCATATCCGGTCTTTAAATAGCCGGGTAAGGGTGGATTTCTCACAGGGATGCTAGCACAGGAAATTAAGTCCCAAGCCATTTTCCATCCTCCATCTAGTTTAGCTCTTTATGAGAGTGAACCCACCTGCAGTGAAAATCCCAACAATTGCAAAATACAGCAACCAGAGATATTCTGTCTCAAAAGAGACATCCCAGAAAACTGCAGCAAGGCAGAATGTTCCTATTCAGTTTTTCTAGTCTGTTTGCCTGTCTTGAGAATGGAAACTATTGGAAGAAAAGGTTATATTCCTTTTTTTGATAGGTTTGTAAATGTTCAGGGTGTAAACTCTCTTATCGTTTTCCTCATTGCATATATGTTTGCAGCCTTGAATACAACAAACTCCGAATCCAGTTCATAGCAGGGTGGGCTAGTAGTTAAGAGCAGCAGACTCTAATCTGGAGAACTGGGTTTATTTCCCTGCTCCTCCACATGAAGCCTGCTGGGTGACCTTCGGCTAGTCACAGTTCTCACAGAAGTATCTCAGCCCCTCCTACCTCACAAGGTGTCTGTTTTGGGGAGGGGAAGGTGATTGTAAGCCACTTCAGGAGGTGGAGAAAAAGGAGGATATAAAAAACCAACTCTTCTTTTTTCTTATGCAGAAAACATTACAGTCCCAATCAGTTCAGACTTTGTTTTGAGCCCTCTCCTCCGCTTCCACAAGATCCACCCCCCCCCCACCCTTGCTGAAGGACAATTGCCAGCTACAGATACTTGACAGGGAGACAATTATCTGTGAGTCCTACAAAAGGAAACTGGAATTGACCAGTTGCTGGGAGAGAGGCAGAGAGGCAGCCAGTGAGAGAGGGGAGGGGTTGTATAAAAGATGCAGAGCTGTCCTTCTTGTGCTCACATTGAAACAAAGTCTTGATTTATCTTCCGTGTCTGTTTTTGGTTTCAAGGAGCGTCAAAGAGGGGCTTTCAAGTTTCTGGTCTTATTTGTATTCTTTAAGAGAGAGAGAGAGAGAGACCCTTCCAGCCCTCTTTAGCCCCTTGCCATTACCTCCTGGGCACTGGTGCAGGAAAGGGCATAGGTTAAGGAGATGCACCCACCGGTTATATGGATAGATGTCGCAACAGAGCCCCTTTCTTCCACCCAAGCGAGTTTTCTGAAACGCACATTGCAATGAAAACCACGATAGGCGCCTGAGGGGGAGACTCTCCGCTCTGTTTTGGAGTCACTGAAAGCGCTGGGAAGAGATCTCACACACCTCTGCAGGTGCCAGAAGCACAACGCAGCTTGGAGTCATGCGCTGCTTCTGATCTGGCAGAAGCTCTCCAAGGCAAAAGCAGCCACCGCTAGCCTTGCTGCCCCGGGTCCAGGGAGAGGAAACCAATGAGTTGGGCAGAAAAGCCGGAGCTCTAAGCAGCAGCAGCAGCAGCAGTTGCTGCAGCTGATTCAGTCCACAAAGTCAGTCTTGCTGAGCGCACGAGGATCCAGGACTTGCCTTCCACAGAAAAGACAGGTAAGTGAAGGGCTCCAACCCCAAATCGCCTGAATTAATTGCAAAAGGTATGGGATTCAAGGACAGGATATCCTAAGAACAGCCTGTTCCACATGCTTGGGTAATCTTTCTCTGTCTTTCTATCCTGTCCGTCTAAACCTTGTAAATAAAGTGATTGAGCTTTGGTTTAGAGGCAGTGGGACCGCAGTTTGTTGGTTTCAAGGGCTCAGGGAAGATGACCAAAGGGAGAGGAGATGAAATCCAACATTTGGGCATAGGGAAGAAAGAGATTAAACAGCTCCAGAGAGGCAGGGCTATCTGCACAGTTTATCTGTCTCTTTCTCAGTTCTCTGTACCTGGATTGGGTTTGTTCTTAGCGCAGGAACTACTTCTTCCTTTACCTTTCTAGAACTAAGAAGGCAGGGTGCATTTCAAGGCACTTGGCATGGAATTTGAAATTTGTGTTGACTCATAAATGTAAATAATCAAGTCCAGAAAACAGGACGTTTCAGGACCCAATGATCTTCTGATGGATTATGAAATATGAAGCTGAGAAGCTCCAGGAAAGGGAGAGGGGAAATTGGCAAGTACGAATCATGTCAGCAATTAAACCAGTCACTGACGGTACGATTATCCCAGTCGCAACGTGCCTCAGTTTTCCCAGTCAAACAGATGGCAATAATAAAAGCTTCCCAAATATTTGCTTGCAACAAAGTATTGGTGATCTAGACACTGTTATGTGTGGGCCAATATATTGCTTTAAATTAGTTCAAGGACTTAAAGATTGCAAGAGACAATCTGTACACCGAACATTAAAACTTCTGTTGTTGTGAAAGCAGAGATATAAATTCAGTTTGAGTGATACCTGTTTGTCTGCACGCCTCACTCTCTTCTTGTTAATTTTCTTAAAATCAATAGTCAAGGCTTTGTCATCCCATCTTCACAATGCACCACACATACATATCTCACACATAAAAGGGTGTGTGTGGTGTGACAATAAAGGTGATTTTTATGAGTCAGAGAAAAACTGTTGCAAATTGGGGGGCACTGAGAAAGGGCAGAGTCTGCATGTCGCGTGAAAGATAAATGCTCTGACGCGTGCGCCACATGTTGCTCCAGAATTGCAATGAAGGCAATTAAAACAGTATTGGCAGCAGAAACCAAAGTGCTAAAGGATCTGTATCTGCTATGCACAGCCCCCCAAAATAAAACCAAATGGAGTGGGCAGGAGCCTTTTCAGGATCAATAACCAGGCAAACAGAATGAGATTCTCAAGGTCATCTTCAAGTGAATGATGATAAAACAGAAATCTCAATAGCCTAGAGAAGTTGTGTCTCTGACTGCCTCTTACCACAGTGTCTACATTTGTTGAAGGGATGTGCGCATAGCTATTAATCTAATAGGCAGAGCACTTCAGTGGATAGAGTTTGAAGATTGCAAGCAATCCAAAAACCTGAATTTGATTACCAACGTCAGTCTATTAACATGCTTGACCCTGGATTCAGCACTCAACTTAACTATACTCCTGTAAGACATATTTGCAGGGAGTGCCAAAAAGGTAGCACAAGCTACTTGGAAACATAACAAATTGTGTGGGACTGCTAAGTGGCAATAATAATTCATAAGGCTATGATATGCTATTAATGACCTGAAGTGTGTGTAACATTAGAGCAAACCCACCTGGACAAGTGGGATATGAAATTAGTAAGAACATGACTATATAGGGGACATCTATATTTACACTGGGTACATTTTGTATTATGCGCAGAGCAAGATTTTAGGCCAGAAACACTGGGCGAATAAAGGTGCCTTTTCAATAATACACAAAGCATCAATCAATTAATTGCTACAATTGAGATGATTTCTTTTTGGGATAACAGTTTTTAAATGGACCTTTGGCTCATTAGAGTCTGCCATTCAGGTCAAACGAGCCATCCACTGGCTACTAATATGTGTACAAAAACCTTCTGCATGAAGACAAATCAGGGATAAAATACTTTGACAAAAGCGAGGCCAAACTTCCTACAAAAATGCAGTGAAGCAAATTCACTAGACTAGTTTTGGGTCTTCGTTGCAGTGCCGTCCTAAACAGAGTTATATCCTTCTGAGTCCATTGAAGTCATTGAGTCAGTGAAGTCATAGAAGGATTAGACTATCACATACTGATCCTAAGCACTTTTACTAAGAACTGTTGGATTTAATGGTACACTCCCAAGTAAGTTTGCATAGTCTTAGATGGGAAATTGCACTTGGAGGGAGTTTATAGAATAGCTATAGAGCAATTTCACACATACTGCAGAGGCAAATATGGGTTTGCAGCACATCATATTCCGCAAAAGGAAATTCTGCCAACAATGGCTCCCTTAGGAGTGTATGGATATAACACACATGTTGGCGAATGAGAGTTTGCTATGGTCACACTTTCAAGGAAGTCAATACAAACCAGAGATGCTGAAGGAAGTTCTGAGATATACCAAAAAGATAATAAAGTCTCCTATTTCCAGCTTTTACTATTTTTCCACCTGTCTTTATGACCGCAGATTCTTGCCGAAAGTGTAGCTATATTTACTGCCTCCACACTAGGCTAATGAGATCCTGGAGGCAGACAGAGTAGTGAATGAGAGAACAGGTGTGGCAGTCTTCCTGTTTGCTTGCTGTGGGTTCCTTTTGCACAGCAGATCAGAGGAACAGACAGGAAGATTCTCGGTATCCTAATGTTACATAACATTGACATTTCAGATGACTTAATTGATTTATCTGCTTTTGAAAGCTTGAACGATTGTAGCTCTTGTTTGTGGGTAATAAGTGGTTGCAGTCTGGAGAGTACTAAAGCTCTCGGTTAATCACTTGTCAGCTGTAATCTAAAGCTTATTGACTAGGATGTCAGCCTGGTCATTATAGGCTGATCCAGTAGGGTTCGTCATAAGCCCACTGAACTCACTTGGATCCATTTCCAAGAAAACATTGTAGGAACAAGCTACCAAGCATCACTTGACTTTTCCCTAAGTGCATGCCTTGGGCCTAATCCATTTCCAACTGCGTACAGCTAGTGGCCCTCCGCAGACATGCACATCTCCATTTGCATGAAACCACATGTTGGCTCCTTACTGTCCAAATAAACATCACAATGCAAAGGCAGATATGCATCTGTCTCCACACTGGCTACCTGCGTGGAAGGTCACTTTCTCATGATGTGTCCCTGACTGGTTTGTAATGACTATGCATTTATTGTGCTGTAAGCATTTAGAAAACAAGAGGGTGGGAAATGAATTACTCAGCTCATGTTTTGAAAATAGTCGGTAAAGAACAAATTATAAAAACAATTGGGTTTCCAGCTCTTTACTAAATACATGGGAAAGTGTCCCAAACAAAAGGGATTTTTCTTTTTTCAGAGAGCGTTTAACTAATTCACACACATCACCGTGTACAAGGTTGGGTCCTCATCTTGTGTCAGATGTGACAGTCAGACATGAGTTGCAAAATTTCCCAATTCCCACATGAGCTGTGCTCAATTTGGATTGGGGTCATCATGGTGCTCACAGAGTGGGACTTCACCATTTCACAATTCTTCTAGCTTTAGTCAACCCTGAGAGGCACTGTTTGGCCCACTGAAAAAGACCCAGGTGTTCCATGGAATATACATAGATTTCCCCATCGTGTGAAATAGAATACCTCCAGGAACATGGCAAGCTTGGAAAATGACACCAGGCCGGGGAAAACTTGAAACCCCTCTCCATTCACACCATATTTCAATTCAAATCAGGTACCATATATACAGGGGTTGAGGAGAACTTGTAAGTTACGTCTGATTGTTATGTCAGACACAAGATGTGGGATCCATAATGTGTGGTTCAGAAAGAAAGTCTTCTAATATTACCTCAGGTACAAATTAGTATCTAGAAGGAATTTGGGGGCGTGGGTTTCCTAACAAGGAAGAGAGTGCTTTTCAGGAAGTCTAGAGTTTGGACTACACTACATGGAATCAAATTTATTCCTGAATAGCCTCTCAGTCAGTTACCTCAGGACTTCTTTACCCTATATTTTTTATACAGCACTACACTAAATGTTTTGTTCCAGTTCAGGCTTAGAAAACAAAGTTCATTACTGTGTTGAATCCAGTTTGAGCCCTGGGGCAGTTGCACACCGTATTTTTGGCTGCCTGGATTCTTTAACTCATGAAAGTCTTCTGTGTTGGTACCCACACATTAGTCTGGTGTGTTAGTATCACACAATCTAGTGTGTTGGTACCACACATCAATTTCCTGCTTGTGGATCAGTGTGGTCTAAATTGGGACCACTGGCTCGTGTACTTGGGACACTGGCTGTTTGGCAACAAGTGGGTAGGCTAGATGCCTTGTTGATCCCTTCCAAATCAGGGCTGCCCCAAGATGTTTTGGTGCAATAGACAGAACATGCTGGTCTCATTGGTGAATAAAGGGAAACCCCCCAGTGGGAGATTCTGCACAGAAATAAGGTGTGTTGTTTTTACTCAGTTTCCATGCATTTCAATGGGATTTGCAGTGGGGAACTTACCAGTTAAAGATAGAGAACCGACTTTCTCTTACTGTTAATCATGCTCAAAATTTCCAGTTGAAATGGCCACCTCACCTTGTTCATGCTGGGCAGCTTTTTTTTCCCCAGATCCATGATTATATGACATGCACGCACACACTCACGTCACATGAAAATGCTCCCATTGATTTCAGTGGAAATTACTTTCATATTAGGGTCCTTTAGATCAATTCGGACTATGCTGCTTGAAACTAATTTACCCCTGAATAGCCTGTCAGCCAATCACCTCAGGGCTTCTTCTCCCCTATATTTTTGTTCGGCTCTATATTAAGCACGACTAAATGTTCTGTTCTTGCTCAGGCTTACAGAACGAAGCTCATCAAGAGTGTCAGTTCATATGTTTCTCAAGGGAGGAAACAGGGGCTTCTTTTCCTCACAGTGACTGTTTTTCTATTAATACTTCCAAAATTAGAAAATGAATCAGATTGTCTTAAAGTTTTCCTTTCTTCAAAAAAAAATCTTTAGAAAGAAAACTCAAGGGAGGATGACCAGGTCCAGATACGTAACGCTGGCCTCTGAGAATATGCACACCCATATTACATAAACAGTTTCTAAATAAAGAATTCACTAGGTACCTCACTTGTCTTTCATATGATTTTATGCAGAACAAAGGAGGACCCAGCCAATCTACCCCAGTATCATATTTCTTTGCAGGGCATCTGCCTATGCTTCTCTCCTTTAGTCACTACCAAGTATTTAGTGGGTGAGAAATATGGTTACAACCTCTAGGTTCCTTATAAGCAACTGGCTTGCTTACACTTTGTTTATGTAAGAAAGTGCAACTCTCTCAGTCATACTTCACCCAAGATTCTCTGCACAGGAATTGCAAGAGCCAGGCAAAGGAAATAAATAGCTTGTGTATATGAACGATCGGTGTTTCACTCATCACCATCATCCTGCAATGAATGTCATTCCCAGACCAGCTACCTTCAGCAAAACAACTTTTTATTAGGACCCAAATATTTCTGGTGTTATGCTGCTGCTATTTTTGGAATTTTCCATTGACTAAAACAGCTACCTGTGTACTATTTTTGCTTAGCAAAGTAAAATCCCTTAAAGGATGCCAAAAGGATGCAGTCCACCTCCTGTTCACAATTGCAGCAGATTTTTTTTGTAGTGGAGCTGTTTTTTTACCCCATCTTTCTCATCTTACAGAAAATAAATAGATCAAAGATTTTAAAACTCACCTCTGGTGCTGTAGATAGTACTACTACCGGTACTACTTATATTTCGAGTCCTTTAGTTGCAACGACTTACGTCCTTTATCTCCATTCTTAAACCAAAGTAAGACTATTCTGGAGAAGTTACTTGTAAAAACCTTATTATAGTCACAGTTCACACAACTACAACTACTTCCTGTGGGTGGTATGGCTCAGCATTGGACAATTTGTTCCCTCTACCAGCTATTAATCAGGAGAGGAGATCAATATTCACTTTCCTTATGGCAGCCCACTCACCCCTCTCATACACAGAATCTTGGCCCACAAGTTATTCCTCAGAATAAGATGCCTAAAGGAATAATACGTGTGAGAAAATATCAGATCTCATTACTCCAGAAGATTTCAGAATGAAATGCGTTGGGCTCTTAGTGAGTTTTGTTCTGCTAATCTGAGCCAGAGGAAACGTTCCAGTATTTCTTGATGTTTTTGTTGCTATCAGTTTCTCTTCTGTTTGTGTTGTTCTGTCACTTCTTGGATCTCTCTCCTATTCTCCATGTGTGGTTACACGAATACTGTTTTTGATGCTGATGATAAAGCTCTTCTTTTTTGTTTGTGTGTGTGTGTCCATTCAGGTCAAAGCAATGATGAAGACTATGTCCAGTGGGAACTGCACCTTGGATGTTCCAGCCAAGAACTCTTACCGCATGGTTGTTCTTGGAGCCTCCAAGGTAGGCAAAAGCTCCATCGTCTCACGGTTTCTCAATGGCCGCTTTGAGGACCAGTACACGCCTACCATTGAGGATTTTCACCGCAAGGTCTACAACATTCGTGGTGACATGTATCAGCTAGACATCCTGGATACTTCTGGGAATCATCCTTTCCCTGCCATGAGAAGACTTTCCATACTCACAGGTTAGAAGACTATATAAGAATGTGTCAGTGTTAGGGTTGTCATCAGCTGTACAAGTTTGCCAAACATGCTACAATCCTAATTAGGAAAGGAAAGAGAGAGTCCTAAAACCAGGCTAAAGATGCTTGGGATAGCCATTTATGTAAGTCTGAAAACAACAGGCAAAGTTTTGCTCAAAACAATTCTGTATTTAGTCTCCAGTAAGTGACCAACCAAGGTAGAGAGGCCAGGATCCAAACTAGGTCTCAGCTATCTCCATGCACCCAGAAAGGTGTTGTGTATCCTGAATGACAAGGCCCGAACCTGCATAGTGAGCAGCTATTAAAACCAAGGGAGATTTCTGGAGCAGTTTTTTTCTAATAAGATAAAGGATTTAATTGATGAAAGCAGTGGAAATAAATACAAGAATCCCAATGAGTGCTGACAAGGTCTCAGATGCACTTGAAGTAACTCTTGGGATCCCGCTATGGATTTTCAACTGTTTGTCAGCTGAAACTGAGAGTCAAAAAATGCAAAATTAAAATCAATTGGACCAGTCTTTAATATAATGAGAATAGGTCTTCCATTTTTGTGGAAGTACTGTGTTTGGGTTTACCATACCTGCTGCAGATTTATTGTAATCGTATTAGCAATATTTGTGGATCATTTTCGTTGAGCAACCCTTTGCATCAGACTTTTTTACATGAGGCATGGAACAACAAAGCGGCCCAGAATAGATCTACTGGGTGCATCTTAATAATGCACTGAGACCATCAGTAAAGTTAAGATGTTCAAATTATTAGGGACTTGGCTGATCAGGATAAGGAGGGGCAATTCAAAGCATTGTGCTAAACTACAAATGGTTAGGAATTAGCAATCAGAGTACAGAGTTATTCAAGACAGAACTACTGATCCCATTGAAAACTCTGCACATATCTGGTATATTTGCATTCTATATCTCATCCCGAAAACCTTTAACAGCTGTGTTTTCATCTTGTGTGGGTGCTGTCAAGTCACAGATGATTTATGGCAACCCTGTTGGGTTTTCAAAGCAGAGGCATTCAGAGGTGGTTTGCCACTGCCTATTTCTGCATGGGCTGAGAGAGTTCTGGGAGAGTTCTGGGAGAACAGCAGGTTTCATGTGAAGAAGTGGGGAATCAAATCCGGTTCTCCGGATTATAGTCCACAGCTGTTAATCATTACACAACACTGGTCCTTTCCGCACAGCAGAAATAAAACATCTTGCAAACATTTTGTGTTACATTTGTGCAAAGAGCGCAAGAGTTGCCAGCCAAACAGTTATTTTTTCCCACTTTCTGGCCAACAGAGCTCTGGTCAGTTTCAGAGATGTGCCCGCCATTTTGTATGCTGCTGCAGAGGTTCTCCTACTTCACCATTTGGTGAAGGTTTTCCATGAAGGCTTCCTCTGCTTGCAACTCACCTGTGCATCATTTCACTGTAAAAAGAACATGAATAAAGTGTGTTTCGCCTGGCAATCCTGTGCATGTGTTGTTTTTCCCTTTTTTTGTTTGTTTGTTTTGAGGGGAATGTCTGCAAAGCTACAATGACACAAATACGCACATATAGCAACTTCTCTAATCATGATGTCGTAGCTTCATAGACATTCCCCTCAAAACAAAACAAAAAAGGAAAAATGACACCTGCATGGGATTGCTAGGCAGAACAAACTTTATTCATCTACTTTTTACATGGAAATCCTGTGTGAATGAGTTGCAAATAGAGAAAATTTCCGTGGAAAACCTTCACAGAGAATCTGCTGCCACACACAAAATGGTGGGTGCAATCAGCAAAAATGAAAGTAAGAAGTTTGGGTGGGAAAAATAAATCATTTTTTGCCTGCTTTTGTTCACTCAGCAGGCAGGAAACGTCTTCAACCCAGGTTGGGAGGGAAGATCTCTAGTTCAGCAATTTTTGAAAAACCTGGGTTGAGAGAAATAAAGCGTTACGAAGATGTTTGGGGCGGGGGGGGGGGAGGAGAGTTGTGTGAACTTCTTCCCCAAAACAGTTTTTAAACATCTTCAAGTTGTTTTAGTTCTGCTGTACAGTAATGACTATATCTGTGCACAAATGTTCTAGGATGATTCCTACCAGCATATTTTGAGGATAAATCTCTAGGCAACAATTGCTCCCATGTCCATAATTCATAAGAGATTGGTTAGTGGATTGCTGTTTTCATGCACAAAAATTTTCTCGTGATTCAGTATTTCTCTGCAACATGACCTAGCATCTTTCTATTGGGAAATAATTGGAGGAGGAGATTGTGAGCAGCATCAAAGTCCAAACATACTAGCTTCTTTTTCAGATGTTCAAGGCTTCCCAGTAATAAGTTTTTTTGCTAGTGGGAGTCCCTTTGTGTATTGTAAGCCAAATGTTTAAGTGAAAGGGGGAGGCAGAAAATTATGCAATACACAAGTTACTTCAGTTATAATAAATCTGGAAGCTGTTGTTAAAAGAAAAGAAGGTGTTAAATAAAATGCATCCACCAAATCTTGATGTATAGTGGAGACAAGTTTCACCAACTCAATTTTTTTTCTTAACAACTAAAGGCATATGAACCCCCTCCCTGCATTCCAAGATTAGGGGCTAGGGAATATGATATCAAAAAGCTGCAGAGCAGCGGAGCTGGGTTTGGACAGATGGAAGATAGGTAATTGAATGGGGCTGGAAGATAGAAACTAGGAGAAAGGATGGTGTGTCCAGAGGCTGTAAAATAAGGTATAGAATTGAGCACACAGCAATAAAGACGTATTTGGAAGCTTGGAAGTAATGAATCAGGACTGATATACGGAGGAAAGGCTGTGAAAGGTGAATCTGAGCTTGATCAGAGGAAATGGGCAGATGATGTTAAAGGAAGTATAACAGGCAAGGGTGGCTGAACTCGGGAAAAAAGGCAAGTCAACTTTACTGGGAAAAGCAGAAGATATGTTGTACCAGCAAAGATTTTTCAATTGAAGTGAAAGTTATTACAGAGGAAAGGGGATAACAACTCCTTCTATCCCTCTCCAAAAATAAAAATAGCAGAGGATGGGTTTGGTACAAAAAAAACTGTTGCAGCCTTGCCATTTCATAGAACACTATTTTACTAAATTACTTAGAAAAAACTACACGGTCATTCTTATATATGCTGATGACTCCCAAAACATCTGCAAATGGAACTTTTACTACCCAGGTCCTTATTTGAATGCTTTGATTATACCATTCAATATTCAGGATACAATAGCTGTTGCTGTTAAATTGTCTTTTCTAAATCAAACTGTAACAAAACTTCATTTTTTTCTGTTGTGGGTACATTGCAGGAGATGTTTTCATCCTAGTCTTCAGTTTGGACAACAGAGAATCCTTCGATGAGGTCAAGAGACTCCGGAAGCAGATCCTTGAAGTTAAATCTTGCCTGAAAAACAAGACCAAGGAAACAGCTGATCTTCCCATGGTGATCTGTGGCAACAAGAACGATCACAGTGAACTGTATCGCCAGGTGCATTCTGATGAAGCTGAGAAACTTGTTTCTAGCGATGAGAACTGTGCTTACTTTGAAGTTTCAGCCAAAAAGAACACTAATGTGAATGAGATGTTCTACGTCCTCTTCAGCATGGCCAAGCTGCCTCATGAGATGAGTCCTGCCCTCCACAGAAAGATCTCTGTCCAGTATAGTGATGCCTTCCACCAAAAGTCCTTTAAGATGAACAGGGTCAAAGAGACTGATGCCTATGGCATGATCTCCCCGTTTGCTCGCAGACCCAGTGTCAATAGCGACTTGAAATACATCAAATCCAAAGTTCTCAGAGAAGGACAAACAAGGGAAAGAGAAAAATGCACAATCCAATGAAAAATGGTTTAGACAGTGTGTTTATGGAGTGCATGTGCAGTGCCTTAAAGAAAATGGGCAGTTGGGCAAAGTTCTTAATGGATTCACAGAACCCAAGTGGTGACAATGTATCACAGTCATGAGGCTCAGGCTTCAACTTACTTGGCAAACAATGCCACACTGCTAATATAAAGAAGTAATTTAAAGGGTAGCACTGTAAATACTTGAAGATTCCAGGTAAGAGTACCTGCCCTGTGACTAGATCCTTCATCTTTGGTTCATCTCTCTTCTGGAGAGTCTTGTTGTACAAAGAAGGCCAAAGCTCAGGATCTGGCCTGCATCTGTTGGCTAAGTTCCCATCATATAGAATGCTCTTTGCCGACAAGGAGAAATATCTGTATCATTTTCCTCCAGTACTCTTCAGACATAAGACTCACAGTTCAGCTTCTTATCTTGGGGCAATTATCTTGGGGCAACTCCCAGGACAATTCTGTAACAAGTGGTATGGATCTGATTTGTCAATAAGTGGATCTGTCTGTCCTTTTTTGAAATAGTTTGTTAAGTAGTCGGGAAAAATGCACTTTTTTGTGGCAGTGGCAATTTTTCATAGCCTCAGTGCAGATGTCGCTTGGTATCATAGCTTTCATTCTGCTTTTGTTTTCCAAGCAAAACCAGATGGCAAATTGTCTGTTTTAACTGAAATCTGAGTTAATTTGCTAGTGGAATCTGGAAACACCAACTGTTTTCCCTTTTGATTATGAGTAATTGAAATTGTCTTACTGAAAAAAAAAGGCACACCTTATGGTATCATGTGATTTTGTTTCATATGATTTTCTGTTATCTAGCCTTGGGATATTTTATTATATATACACTCCAAATTCTCATGCCTCCAACAACCATACTACACTCTGTATTATGCTCTGTATTATGTTGAGTATCCACAGCGGATATACAACACCAGTTCTCACACTGTCTCCAGCATCCCACACCAACTTTCACACTGATTCCAATCCAGAACAGATTTATTTGGAAATGGAACTTACCTGAGGGTAAGTCCTGTTGGGACTTATTACTGAGTAAACACATATGCGACTAGACTGTGAGTAGATCCAACATAAATATTTTCAAATAGCCGAGGAACCTCTGGCACTGGGGGCTCTCTCAACTACTCAAATAGTAAGGCACCAAGTTTTGTTTAGATGTTGCTGTCTTCCAGGGTCTAATGGTGAGAGTTTCATTTTATGAATGTAAAAGATCTAGACTTAGTTGCCCTGTCAATCTGATTCATTTCTTCGCAGCAGCATTCCTACTGAGAAGAAGAAAAACAGAAAGAGACCCAATTCATCATTAAAATCCAATTTGAGATTTTATGTGTGGCCTGACATAGTTCTTGAGATCTGTGGTATTTCCCCGTCCTCCCTCCTTTACAACAGCTACTTTCCCCCTTGAGCCTGGGATAGCTCTCTGCTCATAACAGATAATCATCTGAGTGGATTAAGTGGTTTCATATGCCTGAGCTACACTGCGAGGGATTGTGCCTATGCACTAGAACAGAGAGCCATTTCAAGTAGGAAGTGGGATTGAACCGCATGAACTAGCTTACCGATTTCTTATGCTCAACTAGAAGTCCCCTGCCTGAAACTCTATACTTAAAAAAAAAAACCACCGTGGTGTGCTGGGGCAACTTTGTGCACTGAAAATAGACATTAAAAATTACCTCAGACATGAATGTGTATTGTTTTGTGTGGGTATGTATGCATCTGTGTGTATAGCTGAGAGGGAAAGTTTTCAGACTCGGTAGTTCTGCTGACACTGTACATAATGTGTGTTAAAGATATTTCATACCAGTTCTTGAATATATTACAACTCTATGTTATATTATACCTCATAGTCTGTATATATATGTATAAATATCAGCTTGTGCACTGGTTGAAGTTGCAAGACAGACTGGTACTGAATGAATGTTTAACCTGCAATCTGACAGGTGACAAAAGATTAGTGGTAACTTTATGTCTATGAAAAATTCTATGATAGACAGAATTCTCTCCCTCCTTCATCTTCCTACACAGCCTCCCTTACTTTCAGTATAAAATTTCCAGTGCCATGGCAACCTTCTATATTATTTTCAAGTGACTCAGACTTTGTATAAATATTATACTGTTTCTGAATAAAACTGATTTATTTATTAGCTGTGTCCTGTCTGTTGTATATTTTCTCTAAGTATAATTAGATAAACTATTGGTGATGAGTGATCTTCTGAAACTAGATCATCCAATGGAGTCAGAAATCAAGTTGACATTTGTTCCTTCATCCAAGGAGCTCAGGGTGTTATGCATTTACATTTCACTCTTTCTCCCAGAAGTTCAAGATGGTTTACCTTATTTATCCTTTCATAACAAGCTTTTGAGATAGGTTAGGTTAAAAAATAGTAACTGACAAAGGTCATCAAATGAACTTAGTAGGCTACATGGGGATTCAAACTCTGGTCAAAATCCAGCTCTCTAACCCACTATACTATACTGGCTCCTGGTTTTGAATGCAGACTAGAGGAACTTAGGTATGTAGTGATAGTATTTATAATTTTTAGACATCCCTTTCTATTTAATAGTAATTTATAGTCAAACCCTAAGATCCCATGACCGTAGTTCTACTACAGCTGCACAAGATGATTTAGATGCCATTCATATTAAAAGTTGTTTTAAGACATTCAGCATTCTGGTTGTTTTACCAGCAAAATAATACAGTTTAACATGAAGGCTTCAGGTGAATAGCAGATATTAAAACATGAGACTGGCACACAATCTAACAATTTCCCTTCCATGAAGTAACTGGAAGGGATCTTCAGTAGAGAAAAGTGGTTTTTTCCAACTCAGTACAGACTGACTAGCCACTATGCATCAAGTCTACCTAACACAAAAAGAGTCATTTCTCCAGCTCCCCCTGGCAATTTTGAGAAAAATGACAAGGTTGTAAAAGAGGGTGTCTCCCCAGAACTTCTGCTTCTTTCTTTGAGAAAGGAGCATATTCACTGTAAGCTGAAAATACTAATAAAACCTCAAGGACGCAGGTAAGGAGGGGTTCTCAGGTTCAACCCCCGCCATTACATGTCCGAAGCTCCATCCCCCGTTTGTGGGTTTTTTGTATTTTAAGTGTTTGTTCAGTTTTTGGCCTGCAGGGGGCGCAGTTTTAAAGCTAGCAGCACCAAAATTTCTGGTATTTGTTGGGAGACTCTCCTGATAATTCCACCCAGGTTTGGTGAAATTTGGTTCAGGGGGTCCAAAGTTATGGACTCCCATAGGGGGTGCCCCATCCCCCATTGGTTTCAATGGGAGCTAATAGAAGATGAGGGTCCATAACTTTGGACCCCCATAACCAAACTTCACCAAACCTGGGTGGCATCATCAGGACAGTCTCCTAAAGATACCATAAAAGTTTGGTGCTGCTAGCTTAACAATTGCACCCCTGACAGCAGGCAGCCCCCAAATTTTCCCCAAGATTCTCCTTTTCAATCCACCCCCTTTGGCATGGATTTAAAGAGAGAATCTGAGGTCCCCAGTTTAAACATTAAAAGTGATGCTGTTTCAGGCTGGGGGAGAATCCACCCCAAAACAGCATCACTTTCAATTTTGTTTTAACTGGGGACCCCAGATTCTCCCTTTAAGGTGGATTTAAAAGGAGAAACTGGGCTCCCTAGTTTAAACACCATTGAAAGTGATGCAGTTTAGGAGGGGATTCCAGCATCACAGTAGCCACCCATGGGGGCGGGGGCGCAAAACTCAGATTTTGCACCAGACTCCATTTTCCCTAGCTATGTCTCTACCCAGAGGGAAGGGCAGAAGGAACTGCCGCCTCTCGGCTGGGAGCCAAGTGATGCAGTTTAGGAGGGGATTCCAGCATCACAGTAGCCACCCATGGGGGCGGGGGCGCAAAACTCAGATTTTGCACCAGACTCCATTTTCCCTAGCTATGTCTCTACCCAGAAGGAAGGGCAGAAGGAACTGCCGCCTCTCGGCTGGGAGCCCAGCCGGTGGGGCGGGGGCGGGGGGGGGCGAGGCAGTCTGCTGTCCCTGGCTTTGGAAAGCTGCTTTTATTAAGCACTGAGGCCGGGGTGAGGCTTGGAAAGGCATGGCCACCCACCCCCAGGGATGGGTGAGGCCTTGCCCCACCCCCGAACCCCCCCCAATAAAAAAATCTATACCTATGTTACTGTAAAACCTTATGGTAGTTCCAGGAGGGAAATGTAACTCACTCACATCGCCACTGAAAGGACTACAGGACAAACTGGATTCAACCTGGAACAAAAGGTCCTGAAAAGTACTAATGTTACAAAAAGATGCTTGTGATGGCTCTAGCTCTCAGGTGTTAGTCGTCATGACATCGGCAACATCACAGTTTATCAAATAGGCACCAATGATATTCATACAACCACACTTCACGTAGTGTTCCAAGGGCCATAGCCCTGCTAGGTGAATTGCATTTCCCTACCAATAGTATACTGCTGTTTGAATGTTTAGGAAAATGCAATATCCCCCAAACAGAAGCACTTCCTAGGTGAGGGGGAGCCTGGATTCCATGCAAATGAATAACAATTATATATTTGTTACACTTGAAAGTGATTATCTAAAAAGATCCTTAGGATCTGGAAGGAGGGATACATCTATCAGCTAAAGAGGATGAACACATTCTCTTGAAGCTGTGATTAAATGGGATTAAGATACGCACAACAGATATTTTCCATTGGTTTCCATAGAGACCATCACATATCTGAGTAGACAGTGATGACTATATCAGCAGTGCAGTTTGCAACAAGTGAGAAGCAGCATTATCGTTCCTTCCTGCCTAGTGGATTTCTTTATGTCCTTTTAGACAGTTCTGTAATTTGACTGGAGCTAACAGGTATACCCCCTCCATACATACCTTGAGCACTAACTTCCCCAAATATATGTTTAATATTTACACATGGAAGTTTCCATTTAAATAATACAGTTTGATACTGAATAGGAATAGGGGTCTAGGTGAAATCAGGTACTGTCCAACTGTAGTTGTACCCCAAATCAGGTCAAGGTGGGTATTTCACGATCATTCTTAACATTAGAATCATAGAATCATAGAGTTGGAAGAGACCACAAGGGCAATCAAGTACAACCCCCTGCAATTCAGGAACACATAATCAAAGTACTCCTGATGGATAGCCATCCAGCCTCTTAAAAACCTTCAAAGGACACTCAACCACACTCCGAGGAAGTACAGCCCACTGTCGAACAGCCCTTTCTGTCAGGAAGTTTTTCCTGATGTTTAGGTGGAATCTCTTTTCCTTCACCTTGAACCCATTACTCCTGGTCCTAGTTTCTGGGGCATCAGAAAACAAGCTTGCTCCCTTACCAACATGATATCCCTTCAAATATCTAAACATGGCTATCATGTTTCCTCTTAACCTTCTTTTCACCAAACTAGACATCCCTAGCTCCCTAAGTCTCTCCTCATAGGGCATGGATTCCAGACCTTTTACCATTTTGGTTGCTCTCCTCTGGACCCATTCCAGCTTGTCAATATCCTTCTTGAATTGCAGTGCCCAGAACTGTACACAATATTCCAGGTGAGGCCTAACCAATGCAGAATAGAGAGGTACAATTACATCCCTTGATCGACACTATACTGCTATTGATACAGGCCAGAATCGCATTGGCTTTCTTGGCTGCCGCATCATACTGATGACTCATGTTCAGTTTGTGGTCTACTAAATTGTTTTCCAGACAGATATAATATCCCGGGGGAAAACCGGGATCATACATACCAGGATGTATCTCTGTTTCTCCCTCCGCTCGGCAGCCCATCAGCACTTTCAGGCTAGGAGGAAGAACTCCAGGTGATTATACATGGCCCCCTGGTTTAGTTTCATTTTCTCAACAACATTGCCGCACATGCACAAACTGTCCCATTTTTCTGACATTCTGATTGGCTGTAGGCAGAAAGGCAGGAAAAATAAACTGGTCCTTCTCTTGCAGTGTTTGCATGGGAGCAGGATCGGCACAGTTGTTTTTTTTAAGAACTGCCAATTTAGCAGTTTTTGCAAGCCACGAGATAAGGGAAATCTCACGAGGCGGGCTCAAGTTAGACCCAGAAGCCATGTGGAAGTCATGGCTGAACTGGGATGTTTCACCTCTTTATCCCAGGATATATGGTCCGTGCGGAAAACGCCTAAGATTCCCAGATTCCCTTTTGCATGTAGTGTTGTCAAGCCAGGTGTCACCCATCCTATATCTGTGCATTTTGGATGGGTGACTCCTGGCTTGACAACACTGCATGCGAGAGGGATCTGGGAGTCTATGTTGAAGCGATCCTAAAATAGCCCTCTCACTGCTTTGAGTCAGAGCCTCATAGGGGGCTTGCAGAAATGATGAGTTAATTAATGAAGTAATTCATTATAAAAAAGTTATACTCTCTGATCTTAAAAATATGTGGCTACTCAATGTACATTTCTAATATGGGTGTATATTTAAATATCAACTGATATATTTGTTCATGAATACAGCTGGAAGATCCTGAAGGATGTGGATCTTTCTGGTGTTCTTTTCTGCCCAGCAGCCTTCTCACCACTGGAAAGATGATTATTGAGTTACAGGATCCATGTGGACAAAAAAACAAACAACTACACAGGCTGAGGGGAAGGTTGCCAGCCATCAGGGGACTTTTCCTTAAGAAGAAGAAGAAGAAGAAGAAGAAGAAGAAGAAGAAGAAGAAGAAGAAGAAGAAGAAGAAGAAGAAGAAGAAGAAGAAGAAGAAGAAGAAGAAGAAGAAGAAGAAGAAGAAGAAGAAGAAGAAGAGGAGGAGGAGGAGGAGGAGGAGGAGGAGGAGTTTGGATTTATATCCCCCCTTTCTCTCCTATAGGATACTCAAAGGGGCTTACAATCTCCTTGCCCTTCCCCCCTCACAACAAACACCCTGTGAGGTGGGCGGGGCTGAGAGAGCTCCGAGAAGCTGTAACTAGCCCAAGGTCACCCAGCTGGCGTGTGTGGGAGTGCACAGGCTAATCTGAATTCCCCAGATAAACCTCCACAACTCAAGCGGCAGAGCGGGGAATCAAATCCAGTTCCTTCAGATCAGAGTGCACCTGCTCTTAGCCACTACGCTACTGCTGCTCCCAATTAAAAATATCAGCAGTTGGTATATCATTAGAGTGTTATAACTTTTAACAATCTTTTAGGTTAGCTGAATTTTTGCCCCTTTTTACTGCAGAGACGTAAGAGGAAACAGGCTGCATTGGATTAAATGTGTCCATCCAGCCCAGCAGCCCATTTTCCAAAAACCCAGTTGCATATTTCCAGGAACTGCTATATGCACAACCATGACAGCAATAACTCTCCCATGTTATTTGAAACACCACTCAGCAACTGGTATTCAAAGGTTTATAGCCTAAAGCTGGGCTTGCATGTCTAGTAGTTAAGATAACTTTCGAAGTCACCAATGTCCAGGAAGGTTACAGGTAATGATCAATTCCCACTGGATTTAGATCTGTTGATTTTGTCATGTCCTGTACTCCCAAGAAACCATAAGAAGAACCCTGCTAAATCAGACCAAAGGTCTGTCTAGTCTACCATCTTGTTTCCTACAGTGGCTTCTGGGAAGCTCAAAATCAGGACATGATAGCGACAACCCTATCTTGATGTTCACCAAGTCCTAGCAATGAGTACTCAAAAATATGGTCCTGCAGAATCATGCAAGCTTGTTGGTTTGTGTCCTAAATTTCTCCAAAACAAAAACAAGTTGTGTTTCAATTCACCAGTCGAAGACTTCTGCCTGAGGGTGACTTCATATGTTTAAATCCTGAAAGGAAAACAAGAAGCATGAATCATTTGTATGCCTTTACCACCCTCAGGTTGCAATACCTGAAGACAGCTCTGGAAAGCTGCAAATTAGGACTGCCAAAGTTAGAGTTTTGTTTCATCAAGTAAAGATTTTATAGTAGATTGAAATGAATCCCTGTTTAAATTTATGGGGTTTACAAATAGCAAAGATTAAGGAGGTTCTGGCCGTTTCCCCACTACAAAAAAAAAAGCTAAGGCAAACCAGTCTTGCTTGACCCGCTGTTTTTCAGCGTGAGTTCATACACCCCACCGCAGCTTGTGCCTTCTGAAAGCTTCACTGTCTTCTGCAGCATCAGAAATGCGGGTCTCTTTTCTGATTGGCTGGAGCCCCACTGTGGCCTGATTGGACAGTAGCGTCCACGTCACTAGGATCGGCGGCCCGTGCTCTACGAGGGTTTTTCTAAAAGACGCTCTTGCAAACAGGAGTGGAAATGACGTGCGCTAACAGGGTTGAAGAGCTCCAGAATCGAGGTGGCTGCGCAGCCACCGCTGCCACCTTGGGGAGTGCCGCTGGACCGCAGGTTACTTGCCGTAAGTAGCCCGCATCAAATGGGGAGTGGGGAAATGGCCTCTGTTAAATTCGGAAAATGGGAAAAGCACACACAGTTTCCCTTTACAATCCTGATTCCAAAATGTCTTTCACTCTGATTCATCTGGGGACCATACACATCTGACACTGGGCTTCCAGGTTTATATCACAAGCCAGATGAACACTCATAGGCATTGGCCAGTTAGCAAGCAAATGACATAGCAACTTGCTAAAACTGCGCAGGATGGGGTCTGGGTCATTGAGAGGATGGAAGACTTCCTGGAAATTAGTAAACTGAATCACCACTAATTGTCGTTAATTATTTTTATTCCGTTTACCATGTGATAAGCATGTTACACAAAGAAACACATCAGAATGTTCTCTGCCTGCAGGCTTGCAATCTAATAAAGTTACAAAAAATCTTTAAAAGAACATTTAAAAGAAAAATCTTTAAAAGAACATTTAAAAGAAAAAAATGACTAATTTATAGATTCAGCATTTATTTCCTTTTATATCATAATCTAACTTTAATGAAACACATTTTGGGGTGTGTGATGGGGGAATTCTAACTGGTTTTATAATTCCTTTCCCCCATCTTTTAAATTTATATAATCTCATCATGCTGAACACAACGTTGTAATCGGTCTCCCTCCTCTCCTTGTTTGGTATTTTCAGGCACTTCAGATCTGTCATGTCATTTGGTTTCTTCTACCCTCAGTGAGTTGTACAAATTTAGCTCTTTTAGCACCTTCTCACAAAGAAACAGTCCCTCCACAGTAATACCTCAGCTTTTGTGTCCCCACATCTCCATGCTGGTATTCTATAAAATCTTGCTCACAGCACTAGGAAATAATCCAGTGGTACTATTATGGGTTTGATTGCCTCAATTATGGGTAAACGGGCTGATCTTAGGCAACTGATAAATAGTGAGGGACTCAACAAAAGAACATTGATTTCCCTCAATAACTGAAGATAGCCTTCCTTAATAATCCAGAATGTCTCTCAAGTCTTTGGAAGGTAACATGCTCCAGCTGGCAGACTGGACAGAGAAACCATTCAGAGTGAGTTTGATAGTGGATATGGTCAGAGAGAAACAGTTAGAGCATGTGTTTAGCTGGGTTGGACACAACCTGGCAGGAAAGATGAGTCCACAGTGTTTCTTTAAGGAACGAAAGCATGAGTAATGATTGTGCTGTTCCATTCTGCTCTTCTCACATATTCGTAAATTAAAGAAAGTGTTTGGCAAGGTATCGTATCATTTGAAGCAAGCAAAACTCAGCATTATCATTCCTGGATTTTCAAGAATCGGTAGAAGTGAAAAATGTATGTTATAAAGTGACTGGCATTTCACAAGTGGTGGATCTAGCCAGTACTTAAGGAAGAGCAGTGTTTTGAAAAGGGTTGTGCTCTCTGAAATACAATTGCCTGGAAGGGCTAGGGTTGCTAGCTACCAGGTGGCATGCAATCTCTTGCCAGCTGTTTACTGCTGATCAATTTGGCAGTGGGATGAAAAGGGGGGGTACAGCATCACTGACCAATCACAACCTAGAGATAGATGAATTTTTGAACAGATTCCATTATCCTGTTTGTCCCTAATCT
The DNA here is from genome assembly GCF_021028975.2 of Sphaerodactylus townsendi. Classification (NCBI taxonomy): domain Eukaryota; kingdom Metazoa; phylum Chordata; class Lepidosauria; order Squamata; family Sphaerodactylidae; genus Sphaerodactylus; species Sphaerodactylus townsendi. Next base: position 36,313,578 of record NC_059430.1, read on the forward strand.
TGGAAAATGTTGCCCCAATGGCTGTACTGGTTGTTGCTCTAACTCTGTATGACCATGTTCTTTCTTGAATAATTCTCTCCGGTCCTGTTAGGCAAGGCAGTCTTGATCCCATTTCTTCAGGAGATGCCCACTGGTTGCAAGGCAAGCAGATAGGTCTAAGATGATTCTGGTCTAGTAGCTGCTGATATCACAAAAATACAAATGACTCTCTAAAAAAACACAAAGCAATGACATTCCTCTATACCAGTCAAAAGGAAAAAGGAAGACATGGAGTGACAGATATGTGGGACGTGATAAAAGACGATGGCATCTCAAAGGACCCCTCTCGAGTTGCCCTTTATTTCATATAAGTTCATCTTTCCACTTTGTGCTTTTCTTCCTCCCTCCATACTTTCTTCCCCTCCCAACATGGCCTCGCTGTGCCCTCCTTTCCTCTCCCATTAAATCATTTGAAAAGGCACTTCACTGTTTGACTTTCAGACTGAGAAATGAAACCTGTGTAGACTTTTTCTAGTTACCACCTGAAAGCATCTCATGTGAAGCTTAGCAAGTCATTGGCAGCCTCATGGATTAATTATTCAACAAGCAAGGCTTAGATGTATACTTTGTTCATTATTCAACAGCCTGCAATGAATGATTGATGCTGATGTGTCCCAAACAATAGAAGCATCTCAGAAAGAATGATAGGAAAGTGAGAAGAGAATGAAGGAATGAAAGCCATAATTATGTTAAAATAAAGAGAGAGAGAGATTTCAGGAGTCCATAACAAAGTAACAAGCTACCAAATTAGGAAGAAAGACGTTTGTGTTTAAGAGAGGAAAGAGGTGGAAGAGGTAGAAAGATAGAAAGTGAAGAGTTTGGGAAAATATTTGAGGGATAAGAGCTATTGAATATAACACTGGAAAGAACAGTTTTCCCCACAGTTGTGTACTTCACAGTGGGGTCTCTCTGCATTTCCTCATTTAACTGTGAGGAGACGCCCTGCTGCTTCCCTGTGCCTAGACACCATTTTGCCTGCCCCCTGCTTCTTCTGCTTCCGGGTTGTTGTTCGCTGCCTGTTACTTAAGAACATAAGAACATAAGAACTAGCCTGCTGGATCAGACCAGAGTCCATCTAGTCCAGCACTCTACTACTTGCAGTGGCCCACCAGGTGCCTTTGGGAGCTCACATGCAGCATGTGAACGCAATGGCCTTCTGGTGCTGTTGCTCCCGAGCACCTGGTCTGCTAAGACATTTGCAACCTCAGCTCAAGGAGGGTCTTCCTGCTGCCTCCAAGCACCCTCAACCCCACCCTGGACTGCCCCCTCCCCTGCTGGCCGGGCTCCCAGCCGGCAGCCGGCAGTCTCTTCAGACCTCCCCTCAGGGCAGGCCAGAAAAGACTGCAGTCCCGGCTTCAGAAACTTTCTTTTATAAGCACTGAGGCTGGGGGTGGGGCTTGGGGAGCAGGAAGTCCCACCCCTTCCTGCTCCCAAGCCCCACCCCCTGACCTCAGTGCTTATAAAAGAAGGTCTCCGAGGCCGGGATTGCAGTCTGTTTTGGCCTGCCTGGAGGGGAGGTCAGAAGAGACTGCAGGTTGCCGGCGGGGAGCCCAGCTGGCAGGGGGAGTGGGGGGGAGGTCGGCACGCTAGACCTTGTCCAAGGTGACATGGGCGGGGTCGAGGGCAGTGGGGGTGGAGCCTGGGGCATCAGGGGGTGGAGCTGGGGGGGCAGAGCCTGGGGGGCATCCTGGAGACAATTTGTCTCCGGGCGCCATTTACCCCTGGTACTTCTGCCCCTCAGACGTCTCCTCTCCAAACTAAAGAGTCACAAACGCTGCAGCCTCTCCTCATAAGGAAGGTGCTCCAGTCCCTCAATCATCCTCACTGCCCTTCTCTGCACTTTTTCTATCTCTTTGATATCCTTTTTGAGATGTGGCAACCAGAACTGAACACTGTACTCCAAGTGCGGTCACACCACTGCTTTATATAAGGGCATGACAATCTTTGCAGTTTTATTATCAATTCCTTTCCTAATCATCCCCAGCATAGAGTTTGCCTTTTTCACAGCTGCCATGCATTGAGTTGACATTCCCATGGAACTATCAACTAAGACACCCAAATCCCTTTCCTGGTCTGTGACTGATAGCACTGACCCCTGTAGCCTGTATGTGAAGTTTGGATTTTTTGCCCCTATGTGCATCACTTTACATTTTGCTACTTTATTTTTTAAAAAAATCAGCTGTCCCTTCAATTTATCACTCCTGGAACAGATTGAAAGTGCTTAAATTAAAACAAAAACAAAAAGGGACCCTATTGATCCCCTGGAAATGATGGTGGAACTGCTCCTATGTCGGTGGGGGAAGGCAAGGAGGAGTGGAAAAGCTGAAGGAAGCAAAATGCATACTACTCTACTCTGCTTTCCCTGCAAAGGCTGGGGAAAAATCATACTTCGCTTGCTCTTGGAGACTGAGGGGGTTCTATTATGTGCAGTGTGGTGAGTTCTGAAGAGCGGGAAACACATGCACAATTGAGAATCTGACCCAAAGGTAATGTACACTTGACCTGAAGAGACCAAATGTGTGCAAAAGACCACTGAGATTTTTCATGTGGGGCTAAACTCACTGCAGCCCAAATGCAGTGGTGGAAAGTACGCCCAAGTCGCAGCAGGCTTCTGGTGACCCCTCATGGGGTTTTCAAGGCAAGAGACAAACAGAGATGGTTTGCCATTGACTGCTCCTGCATGGCAACCCTAGACTTCTTTGATGGTCTCCCATCCAAGTCCCAACAAGGGCTGAGGCTACACTATTAGCATCTGAGATCTAATGACATCAAGCTAGTCTGGGCCACCTAAGTCAGGACAACGCAATAATACTAGTGGGGTATTCAGTACCTATGTGATGGGGAGGGGAACTTGGTACTGCAGTCAGTTAAGATTGTGCTCAGTTCACAACTTTAAAAAAAGTCAGAGAGAAAGATTTCACTTCTATAATCTTTGAGGGGTGGGGAGAGAGAGAGAGAAAGCCTTACTAAAAAGGCAGAGTATAATTTTAGCAAATGTGATCCGTGCTGTTGTTTGCCATTTTTTTTAAGGTTACATGAACATCACCACATTTGAATTGTGCCAGAGAGGAACAGTCTGCTTATAGAGTATATAAGAATCCATTTTTTTAAAAAAAATTCTGCATATCCACAAAAATATTGTTGCGCATGGTGGAGGGTAGACATATGTCATCGATCACTGGTGATGTCAAAGGCATTATCCAGTAACTACACATGACACACCGGTAGCCTCATTCAATTGAGTGTTAACCATCACAATGGATGTACTAGCTAAGGAAGAGAATCACATTTTTCTGAGAGAGAAAAACAGCAGTTTGAACGTTGCAGAGATGTAATAGCCGTATAGCTTGAAGAAAGATGCTTCACTGTTACACAACACATATATGAAGCTTCCTTATAATGCGTCAGACTGTTGATTCATCCTGCTTTTCATTCTCTTTTATGACTGGGGGAAGCTATCCAGAGTCTCTGACAGAGAGAGATCTGTTACCTGGGATGCTTTAAGAAGAGGTGCCAGGAAATGAACTTGGAACTTTCTTCAACAAAATTTATTCTTCCCTACTAAGGTGCATACTTCCAAAGTATGTTTCTGCCTGTTTTTGTTCATGTAAGGTGACTCTAATAACCACTACACTGGTTCAATTTCCATAAGCAACAAATGCCAATAATGCACTTATTGCATTAATCCTAAAACATGCTAACCATGAAAGGAAGAGGTTTAAGTTGGGTAGCAGTATATTCTGCCCCCCAACACACAAACACAGAAAGAGAAAGAGTAGCACTCTTGTACTTACTTTTATGCATCTAAGGAAAAATGAATCCCAAAAGTACATCCTATCAGTTTAACCAACTTTACAGGGTTGTTGTGAAAGTAAATTGAGGAGAGAACAATGTTGTAAGTATCTAAATAAAAAAATAGAAACCAACAATACCCATTGAATACAGAAATACCCTGTTTTGTGCCTGTTAGTAGAACAATCTGTAGAAAAGTAAAGCCACAGGGAACAGGTTGGTTGAGTTTCCTCCGCAGCAGTCTTTAAGAAAATAACAGCCCTATAGATTGTGTGAGTGCATGCGTGTGTGTAGCAGCCTCCTAGAATATTTGCTCACCAGACAGAGTAGAAAATACGGGCAATTTAAAGATGGGAACAATATCAAATGTTCTGCACCCACTTTGGTAAATGCTAATGGGGTACTGTTGGCACAGGTTGCAAATAGGTTGGCACTCCAGAAAGTTTTGCATTGCTGAGCAGCTTGAATTTCTTCTTTGCAATAGTCAGCCTGCTTCAAAATCTGAGCATGTAATGAAAACATGAGACGATTAAGAAGCAATGAGATGAGTGTTGATAAAGAGGCAGTGGTATGGAGGGGAGAGGGTCAAGAGAATCTACTCTACAGTTGGCTAGTGCAGATGGAGTTCCAGAGCTATTCTGTCACATATACAAAAGAACAGTTTGTTCTAGCTTTGGCAGCAGCATTCCACACAAATAAACCCAGAATTTTATTTTAAAGCAATAAAAAAGAACAATAAACACTGAGTCCGGGGAAAGGGGGAAGGGATTCACAAAGCATGTGGATGTTTGCCTAAGGCGTAGGAGGAGCAGGTTAGATAGCAAGGAAGGAGACAGTGCGGTTATTTATGATGATGGCAACAAAGATGGTGATGATGATGGCTTTCAAAACTGGCACATATATGCTTCTTTGTCTCATTGTTCTTTCTGGTCAAATAGGTTTCGCAGGTTTTAGAAACACCACAAATTAGATACTGGTTTTAGAAACACCACAAATCAATTACTGGAAATGTGATGGACATCTGAAGGCAGCAATCCATCTCTTCATCTCAGTGGGGAAATAAATTACTGTCTCCAACTATCATACTTTCATAGAATCATAGAGCTGGAAGAGACCACCTGGGCCATGAAATCCAACCCCCTGCCATGCAGGAATATACAATAAAAGCACCCTTGACAGGGGACCATCCAGCCTTTGTTTAAAAACCTCCAAAGAAGGAGACACCACCACCACCACCACCACCACCACCAAGGAAGTATATTCCACTGTCAAACAATCCTTACTTGTTAGGAAATTATTTTTAACATTTAGGTGGAATATTTTTTTCCTGTACCTTGAATCCATTACTCCCTGTTCTAGTCTCCAGAGCAGCAGAAAACAATGCTCCCTCTTCAACATGACATCCCTTCAGATATTTAAACATGGCTATCATGTCACCCCTTAACCTTCTTTCCTCCAGACTAAACATACCTAGCTCCCTAAGTCACTCCTCATAGACCAAGGCTACCATATTTTGGTCGTATTATGAGAAGACAAGAGTCACTGCAAAAGACAATAATGCTAGGAAAGGTTGAAGGTAGCATGAAAAGAGGACATTACATATCCCTTGAGCAATAAAGGATGTTAATAATAATTGGCATGATTCAAAATGGGCCCAATCATGAGTAACTTAAAAATGCTGCCTCTGGTGGTACACTTGAGATGCAGTTTAAGGACAAGAACTATGGCACCAAATTCTAACCTGGAGCAACAATGGATAGGTAATGCACAGTTTTCCTAGAGTGATTGACTTGAAGTAATCTCTCTGCCCAAGATGATGCCTTGCTAGACTATTCAGTCCAGAGAAATTGAATGCAATGTATACACCTTGCATGATCTGGGATGCTTTTTGATCTAAGGCAGCCAAGAACTATGAAACCCCAAGGCATAGGCTTGGATGTCACCTACAGCAAGGGCAGCTCAGCAAGAGAAAATACTTATCTAACTGCACTTATCAAACACTATGAATAAAGATCTATCAGGTCTGTTTAGATTTTTACTTAAACAAGAGAACGAGAGGAAAATCATTTACAAATCAAGAAAACCTCCATATGACAAGGTAGACATCTTATGACCTAGCTTTTCTTAAACCAAAATGAATTAGCACCCAAACATTCTGATCCATTTCATTTACACCTTTAAAGAAACACCATAGGGGAAAAATCAATAGGTGCCAGCTCTACAATAATTGGCACTTCTACAAGAGCCTTCCATCTTTTCTGCAAGAGATTTCCATTCATGTTATTGCTCATACATGGGTGGATTGAACGCACTTAAAAAAACGTCATTCAAGAACCTTGGAGTGTTGTCCCTCTTCATGGAGTGAGTTGTGTTTGGTTGTGAACACTACCAAAACAGGCCTAATATCAATAAACAGAACAAAAAACCTTAGTTATCTGCAAAAGTCTCTTCTCAATCTTGAGCAAGATTTGACGGTCTCTGCGCTGTTCATATTCTCCATCCCACACAACTGATTAGTGTCACTCAAGGCATAAACGGAGGCAGGCTGTGTAAGCACTAAGCATTGTTTGCAGGAAGGGAGGGAATAAAAATCTGTACATTAGAACCTGAGAAACACTTCGTAGGTGGATGAGAAAGAGAGAGGAGGTAGGGAGAACAGTTTTCCATGAAGGTGCTGCCGCTTCTATTGTTGTCAGAAAAATAGCTACTTTGCAAAAACAAATGAGTGGAAAAAATATGGCTGAACTTGGATGTTATGAGATTACATGTGGTTGACATTATATCTGATGATGGTGATTTGGGTTGGATTGTTTCCCAGGAATCCAAAGACTAGATATGTCATACCTACAAATGCCCAAAATTCTTTGGATGGCATTTAAGTGTTTGGATGAACTGGAGATGTGTTGTCTCCCCCGCACTTGCACTAACAAAGAACTTCATAAAGGAATGAATGTGGAAAACTAGGGGCTATGTTTCTGTCACTTCATAACTGCAGCATCATAGGATAAGTGACCTGCATGCAAAATAACAAGAATCCAGTAGCACCTGAATGAGCCATTGCAGATCAAACACCTCCTACGCAACGGTCACCTTGAACACAATACACTTGAATACAGCCAGTTCTCATATTTAGCTAGCAATAGAAGAAAACAACAGATCTTTGTCCTAATTCCCATATTTTAACTGGAATGAGCCCAAAAATCTGTAGTTCTTAACAGTTCCAATAAGCTGCAAGACTTGCAGCAGCTCTTCTCTACTTCTTCAATCTTGCTCGTTTTTGCATATTTTCCCCAGTTTTATAAATGCAGAAGGAAGGCATTGTGTGCACAGGTGTATGGGTAGGAAATGGCGCCTGGAGACAACTCCTGCTCCCCCCCCCCCACTTTCAAAAGCTCTGACTTGCCTGCATGGAGGCGGGAGGTGGGGCTTGGGGTACGCCCCTGTCCCTGAGCCCCGCCCTCTGGTCTGCAAGGAGGTCCTTCTTTTAGCAGGCCCAGACCTGCCTTGGGCTATCTTTTCCAGTTATGGTGATCATTTCAATAACGTACCCATAAGTATTTGCTAATTTGTTGAAATGTGGTAATTTGTTGAAATGATCATGGGTATCTTGTTGAAATGATTATCATTTGATGATAACCATGGGTTGAAATGGGTTGAAATGATCACGAAATGATCGCCATGGGTTGAAGTGATCATGGGTATGTTGTTGAAATGATCACCATAACTGGAAAGACATTCCAAGGCAGAATTGGACTCAGAATGGGGCCATGTCCCTGACCTCCATGCAGAGCAGGGTGTGGGGCTCAGGGGTGAGGGGTTCTGGCTTGCCTGTAAAGAGACTCAAAGGGGCTTACAAACTCCTTTCCCTTCCCCCTCACAACAAACACCCTTTGAGGTAGGTGGGGCTGAGATAGCACCAAAGAACTTTGACTAGTCCAAGGTCACCCAGCTGGCATGTGTTGGAGTGTACAAGCGAATCTAGTTCACCAGATAAGCCTCCACAGCTCAAGTGGCAGATCAGAGAATCAAATCCAGTTCTCCAGGTTAGAGTGCACCTGCTCTTAACCACTACACCATGCTGGCTCAGTGCTGGCATCTAAGGTTGCAAGGCCTGCAGCTCAGCAAAGAGCATTCTGCCAGTGGAAGAACTTTGGCCCATCTGTTTCCACCAGAAATGGGAATAGTCTAAAGTCCCCTGCATTGCTGAAGGATCCTCATGAGCTATTTCTAATTTGCCACTATAGAGGCACCTGGAGGAGAGGAAAGTTACTTTTGAGCATCCCTACAATGGCACCTCTTACAGGAGGGTTTGTGTATGTGTGCCTGTAGACAAGAGGGGTCAGCATGCTTAATGAAAGGAGGATACTGGAGGACATCATGCTCAGACCCTTCTTTCTCAACATCTCATGGTGAATCATGGCCATTAAAAGGTCATTATGGATGGGAAGATAGACAGTTCACACATGTATGCCAATGACTTATTTAAATGACTCCAACTAACATATGAGCTGACTCCATCAAAACGTTATCATTTTTGTGATATGAAAGTTATACGGTGAGTTAACTGCAGCTGTTTTCACATTTACATTGCTTGATGCTGTGTGTTTCTATATTTTCATCAATGCAGTTCTCTCTGGTGTGACGACCATCTCAGTCCCAAATCCATGACATGGAGTTTGTCCTCATTAAAATCAGTGCCGCTTCCTTCCACAGGTATTTGTCTTATCATCTAAACATTGATGTGACATCACCATGGAAAGGCTACATGACATCTTTGGTTCTCAGCAGCCCTTTTTGCTGAGGGAATGTTCAATAAAAAGGCCACTGAGTAAGTCCGAGTACAATGATACTGTGTTCTGTCAACTGCTGGTCAGCGGACAGCTTCCCACAGGCTCAAACTCCCACTGCTGGTAAAAGACTCTATTATACCGGCAGAACAGAGGCTTGGCCTCCCAGCAGTAAATGCCTGCACTTGTTACTCACTCCAGAGTCAGCAACATCCTGAGGCAGCAAAACAGGCCCTTCCCACACAGTAGACTTAACTCAGAATAGCAAGGCAGTAAAAGAAAGTATCAGTAACCATGTCCATGTTGGCTTCACTTATTGCTGAAGCTTTCTGCACAATTCATTTAAGGCATTTTGAGGCAGGAAATGAAAACCTTTTCTTCGTGGAGTTTTTACCTCCAAACGTTTTATTTCCAGCCTCAAAATGTTTTAAAGGAATCCCCTTTTAAAACAATCCTCTGGCTGAAATGTTTTGAAAACATCTTCAGTTGCTGCGCAATCTATTGACTACATTTCACAAGCTTCTCTGCCTACTTGAACTTACTCCTTGGCGCCATTTTCTGAGGTCACTCAGTTCCTCCTCACTTCTTTATTTGCTGCATTCCTCTGTCTGTTCTTTTATTTTGGGGGAGCCATCATTGAATATACTAGAGAATGCTGCATGAGGCTGTGAAAAACTGAAGCATCTATTCAACACAGAACTAAAAGGCCGGGGGGTGGAAATCACGTAATGGCTGCTAGGAATCATTGGGGGGGGGGGGGGCTGAAAATGTTTCACAAATGTTTTAGGAGATCTGTGCGTGAAGGTTCATTATCAGGTAGCATAGGAGCTGTGGGTAAATATTCTACTGCAGCAATTCCCAAATTACTACCCGTGGGCACCATGGCGCTTCTGATACCTTTCCTGGTACACACCAAGTTCTTGTAGAACATAGGAAGTCCCAGGTTGATTCTGCACAGCAAATGTACAATGGGTTGCAGTTGTTATAAAGAACCCGTTTTCCTTTTTCCCATTCACATGTGCGCCATTCAGGCAGCAATTGGAGCTCATGGAAACAAGCCAGGGCACTTTCATGCATAGCTGTGCAGGAATACAGAAATGAACCCCCACAGCCATGTTGACCGTCCCACAATATGAGTGGCTGCACCTGCACAGCTGCGCATGTGCAACACGCAAAATTAAAGAAAAAGGGACCCTGCAACAGCAGGGCAATAATCAACGTGTTGCGGTAGATTGGTCATACGCACTGCCACAGGGAGAAAACGTGCTTGAGGCACTTTGTACCCTGTGGGCCCTCGGAGCATCTGCCCACAACCTGCTGGATGACCTGCACAGAATGGCAGGCGGACAGATGCTCCCTGACAGGGGACACCACGGAACTTACAGTGAACGGGTGAAAGGGAGGGAAATAAAACGCCTCCTGCCTGGCCGTTTGCATAGGACAGGCTACAAGCCAGGATTTTGCAAACGGATCACTGGTTTAGCGATTTTCGAAAATCCTGGGTTAAGGGAAATAAAACGGGGCAAACTCATTTTGGGGACGGGACTTGTGCAAAGTGTCCCCCCTCCCCCCCCACGCACCCACAAAAAACAGTTTGATTTGTGCTCTACACCCATTATATTTGCCCTTTGCGGAATCCACCCTAGAAAACACATTTGCCCAGCAGGGCTTCTGATTGATTGCGCAGATTTTGAAGGCATGCTGTTAAATAGAGCTTTCGCTTTAAATGTTGAAAAGTTACTATTAAAGTTATGTCTCGCCCATGACATTTTGTGATTGGCTCTGCCTTCTGAAGCAGCGACTTGGTGATTGAGAATTCCAAAGGGCCCAAAGGCTCAAAAAAATTAGGGACTCCTGTCCTTCTTGGTAAAGCCAGCACAAAAGCATTAGTTAGCACTACACCTCACGGGATACCATATTACTGAAATATTGCTATTTCCATAATATGGTACCTGTTGCTATAACACGGCAGTATTTATTTACCTTTAAGGAAGTAATTTCAATTTAATGTAATACAATTCATTATCAACAGGAGACAATTGTGTATAAACAATTACATAAGCACAGAAAACGGTACTCATAATAGAAACAAAATTCCTGGGGAATAGATTTTTTAAAACACAAGATAGTACATGGATAGTATCTGATAAATAGTAATAGTAATGGATAGTATCTGATAAAATAGTACATGGATAGTATCTGATAAAATCCCATCAGCCAGGAGATTATTGAATAAGCTTTTCTTTTACTAAAAGGAGCAGGATTTAAAAGGTCAGAGACCAAGGCAAGCAAAACAGAAATAAATTACAGGGATGGAGGGGATCACAAAACTAATTTTTGCATAAGAGCAATTAGGCAAATTAGACTGATTTCCAGAACGTATACAGGTTGATGCAGAATCTACCTGCCTGTGAAAAGAAGAAAACTTGTACCAACCAGGCTACAATAATTACTTCAGAAATTTGTTCTCCCACTGGAGTAGCAATTTACTTATAAGTAACCAAAATAATTTTACAACACAATAACAAGATTGTGTTGTAAAATTATTTTGGTTACTTATAAGTAAATTGCTACTCCAGTGGGAGAACAAATTTCTGAAGTAATTATTGTAGCCTGGTTGGTACAAGTTTTCTTCTTTTCACTTTGGTTGTGTACCTTCCCCTTTTGCATAGCATAGAGGAATCTACCTGTCTTGCATAATAATTTAAAGCACACAATATATAGAACCAATAGATGCACAGGACTCACTTCCATTGGCTGGGCGTTCATTGTCCAAAACCCTTAGCAAAAGGATGGCATACTGAAACTGAGGGAGAATAGCTTGCCTAATTCAACCTCAGATATTTCAGCCCTTGCACACTGTCTTATATTATACCATCTAGCAAATAAATATTATTCTCTTCCAAGAAGCTATCTTTATGCAGTATTTATAGACCTTTGGGCAACATTCATACATGTTGCTTCTGGTCCAAATTGTGCTAAAACATCAAGAGATAAAAGGCATCTCTGACCAGTTTTGAAGAGAATTCAAACACATACATTCTTTGTGGTCCCTAAAGGCAGCTGTCTGGTTTTTCCCCCTCTCTTCTGAGGTGTTGAACAAGAACACCTTAAAGCTCCTCTTTAATCTTTATGAGAATGATATAATTTCTTATATTTGAAGCACATTTTGTGCACCTTCTGTTGACAAACCAATTTTGCTTTGGGGAAAATTGGGGAAAATTGTTAATTATGATCTTGCTTGGAAAACTCATGTTCACAAAGCCATAACAATCCAAAGAGTAAATACAAACCCACTCTTACCTTTCACCACCCCCTTCTAAAGGTGGGCAGTATGTACCAGCAGCTATTGAGGCTTTTAATGCCAAGTTGATCCCACAGGTTTTATTTGGGGCAGGTATTTGAACTAATCTGTTACCCAGCTTAACAGTATACAAACTTATTTTTATAGAGCAATGGGGAATTACTCGGCTTGGCAATGTGAGAGGCAGGCTGGGAGGGGATCTTTTTAGACTATGTATACCAGAAACGGCTTAAAATGTATCTGCAGAGAATTCACAAAAGAGACCAAATTGCAGTTTATATATTTTTATATAAGTTTTTGGTTGCAAACAATCACACAGTGAGATGTTAAGGCACATACACACAGTTCTTAAGTATATAGATAGGGAGGGAAAGATAGGTGGGATGATAGAATGGGAGTTGGGGAAGCAGGGGACTTATACGTTACCAAAGATCTGCAGAGAAGTTCCAGAAGAAGGCAACGATCTCTATGCCAGCATAGGGACCCAAGCGAAGGACGATATATCGTGTCTCGCACCAACTTGACCAAGGGAGGTTCAGGTTAGAAATGAGCAATGAGCTTAAAGGTGAGCAGGACTTTTATACCCCTTTGTGCAGGTAAGGCGGGAAATTCAAGCTTAGGTTTCGTTTCTTTGCAACTGCTTGGGGTTTCCTTGCTGGACTTGCGGGGTCGAGCTAATTAGCAGCTCTAACTATTCTCTCTACTCCCCGGGACAATGGGGTCAATTGGTCCTAGATTATATCAGTAAAACCTTTATGCAGAGGTGCTTCCTAAAATCTCTGCCTTAAGTATTCAAATTTGGCTGAGGATTGAGTGAATCAGGAAGGGATCTTGTTGTTAGGGAGATCATATCTGGAGGTTGAGGAAATGCATGGAAGAAGCAATTGTTTGGAGAAGTGTTTTCCCAAAAGAACAGCATCAGGGAGTTTCCAAAAACAGCTTAGCGAGGTGTGGTGTTCAGGAGTTCTACAGATTCCATTATGTTAAAGGAGTATTCTGGCAGGGTGGGATAATCAAAGATTCATGTCCTTATTATGAGACATCCAGATAGTATTGCCTGGAGTAACTCATAGATTTAATATCTGCAAACAGACTGTTTTACCTTAGTCTTGCTCTCAGCTTGAACACTCTGCTATCTACCCACACAAACATGGAAACTGGCATTTTGCAGCACACAGTATAAGAAATAATATGAAAATCCAATAATTCATAAGGCAGGGGATGAAGACCGTGCTAACAAATGGGATCTCTGAGGCCATAAATTACCACAAATTATTTTCTCCATTGATTACCAAGTGTAGACAAATGTTGCACTCAGAGAGCCAATGTGTGGTTTAAAGGTTAAAATATTGTATCAGGATCTGGGAGACTCAGGTCCAATCCTCTTCTGACATGGAAATTCACTGAGTGACCTTGGACCATTCATAGACTCTCATCATCATCTCATCATCATCTACAGGTTGTTGTAGAGATAAAGCAGAGGAAAGGACAATGTTATAAGCTGCTTTGCATCCTCACTGGAAAGAAAAATGAGGTACAATCCAAACAAACAAACAAATGAATGAATAGCTTGGGACTTATTGGCATCTAAAGCCAAAGAGGTGTTTTTAAACTGAGGCTGATTTGTTTATTTGTTTGTTTGTTTGTTTTTGGTGCCCACGGACTTAGAAATTTGAACTTGCAATACATGTATGTTCTACCTTCCTTCACTAGCAGGGTACACATATAATTTCCTCCATCCTTATCTCATCCAAGCCAGGAGTTGGAATTAAAAAGCTCCACTGTAACAGGAGTTGCAAGTTCTGTAGACTTCTCATGACTAATAGATGCCATGTGCAGAGCAATGTGATAACCATCAAAGCACATGTTTCATATTCTAGGAAAAGTAGAGAGCCTCATAAAATGTGAAGATGGACTTCAATTAATCACTGTGTTCCACACTGGTCCTCACCATCCTGAAAGGTTCATACCTTGGGAAGAGGGACATTTTGTACATCATCTGCAGTGATCCAGAAGGACAGTGAAGGAGAGGTTATTCCTCCATCCTTAAACCCAGTTGACTATGCACTCCCAGAAGGAGAGTAGGAGTTCACCCTTTCAATAAACTATAAAAAGAAGTTAATTCAACTAAACATTCATAAAAAGACAAGGCAGTGTGTGGGAGTTGGCCTTGATGCTGTCTCCATTTTATAAATTAGATGAGCACTCCAACACTAAATCTGTAACTCAGATCAAAGAGGCATCACAGAATGGAGTAGGCATGGAGCTATTCTTCAGCAATTGTAACCCAAGAAACAGCCAGTAAGTCCTTGCATTTCTCTCACAGTCCCTTTCCATGCAGTATTCACAATAGCAAGTAGCAACAAACACTCTGCCAGGGAGGTGTGTCTCGTTTTCTAACATATAAAACAGGACACTTTGAGGGCTGCAAAAAGGCACACAGCCTTGAAAGAAGATATGTGGACAGGGCACACCTAGGCCGTTTCCACACGGGCCATGTCCTCAGTCACACTTTGCATTAAGTGATTTTTCACTTGATGACATTTAAAATAGTACAAAATTATACACCCTAGAACTTTGCTTCTCTTTGACAAAAGAAAGCTGTTTTTAAACTTAACATGGTTCTACACCTTATGTAACAAATATAATTGCTGCAAATATACCATTGTTCCCATAGCAAAACATATAGAAGTGAACAACATGCACAGACTTCTTTAAATGCTGGTGTACAGGGTAAGCATCAGGGTTGCCAGGGCAACCAAAGCAATAACCAAACTCTTTCAAAAGGGAGGGATCTTGTAAGAGTTTGGGAAGGCCTACATGGGTTGAGTGGCTTGCCATGCTGTTTTTAAAGAGAGTGAAAAGACAAAATGGATTAGCTGGTTTGGTTCCTGTGCTGCGGTGGTGGTGAAACTGTGCACACATATCCAATGTATTGAACCTGCATTAAAGGCACCCCACCCTTATACTCCCATTTGAAAGCTGAGTCTTTTGGTTGTTTACTCTGGGAAATATTTCCACCAGGTTTGTTTTAGCTTCAAGGAATGGCTCCTTATTTAGTCTTAATAGAGATACTTCTAGAAAAAGAAGAGATATTCATAGTCACAAAGAGCAACTTCAACACATACTGTTTACTCTTACAAAGTAGTATTTCTTATGGTCTCGAGGCGTGTCCCTTTCTTTGGAGCTGTTCTCAAGGCAAAAATTGGGACCTTGTCGAAGGCGTTAAAGAAAACCCTGCAAGAATTGCAGGCCTCACATTCACTTTCAAAGTAGTAATATGTTAATATGATCACCTCTTGCCACTTTCTTTGAGGAAACGCCCCTTGTTCCATTACAACTCTAGAACCTAAATGATGCTTATTATTTCAGACCAATGACTCCAGTCTAGCATTCACAATACTATTTGCTAGATACAATAGAACTGAGATATCCCTTACATTTCAAAGCGCTGCTCTAGACATTCTATACAGGAAGTACAATGGTACCATCTTGTGGTCAGTCTTTTAAAAAATGGCTTGTTCAATATTCCAAAAATGCATCAGTAGAAGCTGAAATCTTCCACTTGGGGTCAACACAGACCTACATAATTTGTGGGGTGAGCTCATCAAAGAGCACACTCTCCACATTTTTTAGACTTACAGTCTTCTCTCCTGAAGGTTAACAGTTATGTACAGCAGTAACAGTCTGGAAACCAGTGATATCACCAAACTATTACCTCTTCTCCAGAGCCTTTCCAAAATATTTTTTAAAATGTACTTCATTTTATTAAATAAAGAGGGTGAATATATGTGTTTGCATAATTGCATAGCTGGGTTCATGTGATCCTTCAAGGGATCCGGCTTCACCAGCAGAAATTCAGCCGAATGCTTTAACTAAAAGTCCACCAGTAGGACCCAGTGAAGTGCTCCAAACACCAAAGTACTCTGTTCGGTGGTAAAAGGTGCAGTCAAGTCTCAGTCAATTTACAGTGCCTGCTTAAGCTTTTAGGGCAAAAAATGAACAGGCAACCATAGCAACCATGGACTTTTGTGGTGGTCTCCTATCCTTGGCCCTGCTTAGTTTCTGTAATCTGATGAGATCACACTAGTCTGGACCATCCAGATAGGTCATAGGACCCAGAGAAGTGCCCCAAACACCAAACTCACCTGTTTATCATTCTTTAAATAAATGTATGTGTGTGGGTAAGTGATGTCAAATCACTTTTGACTTATGACAACGCTATGAATTAATGATCTTCATAACATCCTATTATGTTAGGTATTGCAAACTGAGGGCTTATTTTAGAGAATGTGACCAAATCACAATAGCTTCAGTTTAGCCATTTTAATGTCTAGGAATATCTTGGGCCAGTCACAGTTCCACTCCACCTTTATCTAAATCTAATTCAACTTTTCTTATGATACTTTCTGCATATAGATTAAATAGACAGGAAAATAAAAAATGCCCTTGTCTGACAGCTTTGTCAATTGGAAACCATTCTGTTTCTCCATATTCTGTTCAAATAGTAGCCTCTTGTCCAGAATACAGGTTGTAGATCAAAACAATCAGATGCTGGGCACATCTATAACTTTTCATGATCCACACAGTCAAAAGCTTTGCTGTAATCTGTTAAGCACAAGTTGCTTTTCTTCTGAAATTATCTAGTAGGCTCTAGTAACCAATTTGCAGTATGATCTCTGGTACCACTTCCTTTTCTGAATCAGCTTGCATATCTGGCATTTTTTGTTCCATATATGGTAATGTTCTTTGCTGTAAAATTTTGAGTATCAATTTATTACAAGAGAAATTAATGTAGTTGCTGCAGTCTTTGACATTTCCTTTATTCAGAACTGGGACATAAATTGAGTGTTTCCAGTCTGTGGGCCATTGTTTTATTTCCCATTTGTGTTTGAATTACATAAGTACATAATTTCTGAACATGCATAGTATGTATACAGAATGTATATAATCATCTATTGGTAATTAAAAAACTGTAATCTCAATATGACCGTGAGTATTACTCACCGTTTTATCATAAGCTTATAAAATAAATTAAAAACATTTTTGTTGACTTTATTACCTCCTATTTCTGTCTGAAATTACTCCTGGTATTAATGACAAATTAATTACACACAGACAACACATTTTCAGCTGCAAAGAATAAAAGTCCTAATACCTGAATGCAGTGGCTTCTAGTGAGATGGTTTTAGAACACAGAAATAGTGTGGGGCAAGGTGGGGGGGAATAAAGACACTTTTTCCTGGGTGTTGATGTCAGACTGGAAAAAACAGGCACAAAGCTCCCATTGCATATGTGATATGAAGCAGTGGCATAGTGCCAACAGGGCGGGGGGTGACGCCCTGGGTGTGCACTGGTGTGGGGGTGTGGCTGGGGTGTTTGGGGGGCAGGGTGAGGGCATTCTGGGATGGGGCGGGCAGTGCTATGACAGGGGCGCAGGGTGCGTGCATACCCCGGGCTCAGTTCCCTCTTGCTCCAACCCTGATATGAAGTCCTCATGTTGTTCTCCAAAAAACACAAGGAGTTTGCAATGGGAGGAGACTAAGTCTGAGGGTTCCCTAAGAGAAAAGTAGATATTGTTTATCTCCAGCTCCACGGAGACAGCCCCAGGAACTCCACCAAAAGTTGTTCTCTGAATGAACACATCATGTGACATTCTCCTTCAATCTGTAGCCTTCCTGCTTTCCATGTAGAGTGGCAAATTTCCATGTAAAGTACATGGAAGGATGCTATAAATATGAAAAGTATAAAATAAAATACATGAACTTATTCAATATGGGCTGATGTGAGAGTTCTGTGTCTTTTGCTGGGAAGGGAAAGTAGTGTGGAGGTTGTTTAGGAAATGGATCCTAAAAGGGGATGAAGTTTATAAATGGCTCATTATGCATGGAACTCTTACCTCGGGGCTCTTCACAACACAGTGGGCTTGTAGTGGGGTTTCCTCATATTTCTCTGTTTATACGAAAGGAAGCAGTCTACTTGCCATGCAGTTTGTCTGCTGAACTCTCCGGGGCCTCTGCTTCCCCTGGTTCACTTAACAAGACAACTCAGCCTCAAATGTCCAGATCTCATCACACACAGTAGTGCCAATATTGCTGGCTTTGTAAAAGCTTTTAAATTACTGTGATATCAATATTTCTATTATTACAGTTATATGGATATTGTAGCCCTTCCCAAAATAATCCCTCTCTCCATATGAAAGCAATATCCTGGACCATATGCTGCTGAAAAAGGGACCATGTCCTAGAGCTGATATTTTCTTCCCCTCACTTCCCCCCCACACACACACACACTTCCTGCCTCTGCTGCTGCTGCAGGAGAACAGAGAGGCTTGTTTTAAAATACAAACTTGTTTGAAATAAAGTTTTTAAAAGTCCTCCCAGTCATCAGGAAGGGCGAAAGTGCAGCAGGGGAGGTGTGGTGCAAAAAGTAGACTCTGCTTGTAAAGTTCCTTGGAAAAGCCAACTCTCTGTTATTATTATCATCTTTATCATTGGTGGTCCAGGTCACCCAGACAGCCCAGGCAGCTTTTTACCATCTGCGGCAGGCACGGCAACTGGCCCCGTATCTCTCCCGTTCTGATCTGGCCACTGTGATCCATGCCACGGTCACCTCTAGATTAGACTACTGTGTAATCCCCGCTTCTACGCTGGGCTTACCTTGGGCCATGATCCGGAAAGCTGGAAACTGTGACATTGCAAATGCGGCAGCCAGGACTCCTTTCTCGGAGCATAATAGCAAGGGACCGGATTACTTCCCGGGTCCTATACCAACTGCACTGGCTGCCGATCGAAAGTACTGGGTCATATGGTTTAAAGTTTTGGTTTTGACCTTTAAAGCCATTCGTGACCTTGGTTCCCTGCCATATCTAAGAGACCGCCTCTCCCTTATATGCAGCCTTCTTTCTCTAGGCCCCTCCGCTCATCGGAGGCGAACCTACTGGTGATCCCTGGCCCCAAGATGATCTGGCTGGCCTCTACAAGGGCCAGGGCTTTTACGGCTCTGGCCCCTACCTGGTGGAACAGGCTTCCGGGTGAGATCAGGGCCCTGCGGGATTTTACAAAGTTTTCCGCGAGGGCCCATGTAAAACAGACCTGTTCCACCAGGCATTTGGCCAGCCGGGATGATATCAACTGCAACAAAAAGCAAACATCTGGCCTTCCGTGGGTTCATAAAAGGGGGAATAGAATAGCTGAAGCCATCTTTAGTCTAATTTTATGTATTTTAATTAATTTATATATATGATGTTTTAACTTTTTATTTTGTTGGAAACCGCCCTGAGCCTTCGGGGAGGGCGGTATACAAATACAAATACAATAAATAAATAAATAAATAAATAAATAAATATCGCGACATTGATATCTTGATATGAGCATTTGGAGAATCAGGAAGGAGCCGGCAACATGGAAGGGTGATAAGGGATGTGGATGGCAATGTGTGGGTGTGGATGGTAATGTGAGAAGTGGAAAAGTTGGAGCTAGGTAGGCTAACCATGGGTGGAGGGAAGATGTCTGGGGCAAAGCCGTGCTTACTGGCAAATCTGTCCACTTTGGTAGAGAAGCAATTTAAAAGTTGTGCTCGAATTGGTGTCACTTGCCATGGAGAGAATGGAAAGTGAAAGTGGAGCTTGGGGAAATATGTCCATTCAAGAAATCTTGCCACAACGTACAGTCACCATCATGCAACAGTCACCTTGTGCATAATTGGACAATTTGTCTCACTTCTAACAGTTTGATAGCCACTGGCTTAAAGGTTTCTGGAATAGGTGGACTAAAGGATGCATTCTCTGTGCCACCCATTTCCCTCCCTAGTCCTGCCTGTTCCTCTTAGCACTACAGAGGCTAAAGCGCCATTCTTCCTGCTTTGCAGTGCTTAGGTTCCAAGCTGAGATGACCACTTCCCTGCTTCCCTGCCATACAATTCAGCAGTCAGGGAAACTGTACCACTAACAAAGCAAGTAGGAAGCTATGCGTTTAGAGCAGGGGTGGGCAATTATTTTTTCCATGGGGCCGCATAAGAAACAGAAAATATTGTGGAGGGCCAGGCCAAAAGGCAGGGAGGCGAGGCACTTTTGAAAGCCCCGCAGAAGCCGGCAGCCAAGGCAACAGGCTTCTGCGGGGCTTTCAAAGACGCCTCGCTCCCACACAGCAGGGGTGCCAGTCAGGGTCATCCGGCAGGCCGGATGTGACCCCCGGGCCATATAATGCCCAGGTCTGGTTTAGAGCCAGAGCCCAGTGCGGTCTAGTACTACTGTACTGTGAAAGGGACAAGTGGCTTCCCAAATCCCAATTGTTTATCCCACCTTTCTGCAATTCCTCACTAATTTGTCTGGAATAAAGGCAAAATTACTGAAGAAACAAGATGGGACTGCCACAAAAGATGGCTCTAATTTCACTGCTACTCACCCAAAGGAAAGCCATATCGTGCAAGAGAAAAATCCTGAACTCACTGGAAGGCACAGATGTCAACGTTTTCCACGCACTGGAGACTAATTATTTTTTCTTCCTTTCAGTTTTAAGTAGACATTCCTCATTCAGATTTTTAAAGATAGTGTTTTTAGAAAGAAGTGTGGGGCTCTTATTTTGACATGGCAGGGAGAGACTTCAGATGAAGATAAATCACTTAGCATCTCAAGCTACACAGGAACCTAGTGAGCCAGAATGGTAGGATGAGGATCTGGGAAACCCAGAATCATATCCCCACTCTGCCACTGAAGCTATCTGGATAATCGTGGACCAGTCACACTTTCTCAACCTAACCCACTCCTTAGGGTTGTTGTTCGGAGGATAACATGGAACAGAATACTGATGTAAACCACTTTGGTCCCCATAGCAGAGAAAAACAGGCAAAAATACATTAAACTAATACATCTATAGTGCATTGCCAGTGTGTGGGTAGCAACGGGGCTTTGGGCCAACCTTCCCATAATGAAGCCACACTGAACAGCTGCTACAGGCAGCAGGTTCCAGAGAGTGTGCCATTTTCTTATATTCAATCTCCATAAATTATTTTTAATGAATTTCCCATCACTATAAAGCTCCCTAAATGAACTCTGCTATTGGGTGAAGAGACATCCCTATTCCGTGGAAGATCCCATTTAGGATTGCCACCAGAGGAGGGTAGGGGTAGATTAACAGTTCCAGGTTGGGGAACTTCTGGAGATTGGGTGGTGGAGCTTGAGAAGAATAGGGTCCTTAGTGGGGTACAATGACATAGAGTTCTCCCTCCAATGCATCCATTTACTCCAGGGGAACTGATCTCTATAGTCTGGGATCCAGGGGATCCCCAGGTCCCACCTGGAGGCTGGCATTCCTAACTCCACAGGGCACCAAGAGCTGATGAGTCATCCTCCCAAAGAAGTTGTTTACAATGAGTTTCACCCAGCAGATCTTTCATGCCTAGCAGCCACTTCGGCTGCAAATTCTGACCTCCAATGCAGGCACAAACAGATGCGCTTACAAATCTCCATGCCTCCACAAAACGTGTGAGCAGCCACGGTTTGGATTAGGACTTCATGAAAAAGGCAGGTGAATTTAACCCTTCAATCTCCACTCAAAGTCATCAATCAAAACTGTGGTCTCCCCTGTTTTTGTGGTTTAAAGGAAGTGTCTTTTTTTCCTTACTTATCCATTATTGGATGATTGCAACAAAACCAACTTTCTCTGGATTGGGACCAGTGTTGAATGGAGCCAACCAGAAGATTCTTTATGCTAAGGTGATGGGGCAATCTTAGTGTTTCTGGGGCCCTGGGGAAAAGTCCAGGATGGGATTAAAGAATATTTACCACCACCATTCCATCACCCAGGGTAGCTTAGGTCTCTGGCAACAGCTATAGTGGAAGACCTCCCATGTGCAATTCTCTGATGCCCACTGCTACTTGGTAGGTAGATGGGGGAGTGATGAAAAAAACATGCTATTGTGTCAACAGCATGGCATCACTTCCAGGTTTGGCCTGGAAATGATGTTTTGCCATTGATACAAAAGGGCCCCTCATGTTCTTCCCCTCCCCAGTCTTTGGCTGGCTAAGCAGGAGCCTTCTTCTTTTCTGCCTGCATGGCTGTGCCAGCCCTGCTTCTAAATGCATGGGAAAGTTGGTTCAAAGTTGAGCCACTATGGTCTAGTGCAGGGGTGTGAGGGAACTCTTTGACCTCCGAGGCCGCATGCGAGCTCTTCTGCTGCACTGTGGTCTGGCCAAGCTGAGCCTGCCTCAAGCCCCATCCTTGCCCGCCCTGCAGGCAGCAGGGCGGGCGCACCAACTGCCCACGGTCGGCTGGGCCATGCCGCGGGCTTCCCCTCTTGCCCGCCCCGTTGGAGCGGGGCGAGGGGCTTTCCTCGCCTCGTGAGGCCGAGCTTACTGGCTTCATCCTTGCCTCGCCCTGCAAGTAGCAGGGCGGGCGCTTTGTCACGCGCTTCTCAGAATGAGCAGTGACATCCTAATAGGTAGCCAGTAAAAAAACCCTATATATATAGTGTCATCTTTATTTTAAATGTCAAAAATTATTTGCGGCTCCAAGTGTTTTCTTTTCCCGTGGAAAACGGGTCCAAATGGCTCTTTGAGTGTTAAAGGTTCCCTACCCCTGGTCTAGTGGTTAGACTGTCAAATTAGGAACTGGGAGCTTCCCCGTGGAAGCTTTTTGGGTGGCCTTAGGCTAGTTTGGCACTTTCTTTCAGCCTCATCTCTCTCACAGGATTGTTGTGAGGATAAAATGGAGAGGAAAAGAACAATGTTTGCCACTTTGTCAAATACAAAGACTTTTATTAGGCATATTTGTGCTACATAAAATTACAAGAAGAAAAGGAATAACGTATGCTGTTAATTCACTCTTAGCGACATGACCTGCAACAAGTAGTGAGCTGTTTTTCCTAAAATCAGAGGATCATTACTATCAAATAGTTTTACCTTGCAAACTTTGGGAGAGGCTTTACCCATAACTGAAGATAATAGAGCTTCCCTCTGTGAATTATATTTTGGACGATAACATACAATATGCTCCAATGTTTCCACCGCGGTAGGACAATGGAAACATTGGAGCATATTGTATGTTACTGTCCAAAATATAATTCACAGAGGGAAGCTTTGTGTCCCTGTTGGGGAGGAAAACAGGAGAAAGAAAGAAAGAAAGAAAGAAAGAAAGAAAGAAAGAAAGAAAGAAAGAAAGAAAGAAAGAAAGAAAGAAAGAAAGAAAGAAAGAAAGACAGACAGACAGACAGACAGACAGACAGACAGACAGACAGACAGACAGACATAGAATTGCTCCCCCCCCCTTCCTCCCTGGGTTGGGGAGAGGGTGGAGGGCCTAAGAAGGGAGTCCACCTGGCAAGGCTTTTAATAGCCTGACAGGAATTCAACAGGTGTGGTTCCCTGCTACATAGAAACATGAAGCAGTGGGGAACATGTCTCCCAATTCAGCTCCTGTACTGTTATGTAACTATTAAAAAGGCTGGGATCCTACAAACTGACCCACCTTTTCTGTGCTTTTTGTAGCAGTGCAGCAACCTGGCTGCTGGGAATAAGTGGATTTTTTTGCTTCCAGTAGGGAGTCGCAATACAGGCTTCAGGTGGAGGGAGCAAAAACTGCTCCTGCTTCCCCCCTGCCCCCCACACAACAATCTGACTGTAAATGCTAATGCCTGGAAAGAAGCAATGAGGCACCTGGTATGACTCAGCAGGGCCTTTGACGCTGCGCACAGTTTTAGATTAATCACAGAAACATCCAAAGTTAAAACGAGGTTTTGTGAAGACTCACAGCGACCACATATCAAAGCAGTGACTTTCTTGTGCGTGCAAAGATACACGCCCGCACGCAGACCGCAGTTCTGATTTGGGGACCAATTGTGGATTTCAAAATAAGGCCTCTGGGACCATTCTTAAATCAGAACTTGGGGCTGGCAGACATGCCTCCTGCATTTAGACATGATGCCTCAGAAGCAGAGATTGATTTAGACAGTGGGAGAGCAACATCTCCTTTTTAAATGCCTGCCAGGGGTGGGCAGGAGAACTAAACAAAAGCAAGCAAGACAAGAAAAGCAGAAAATACACAACGCAGCACACACTTTCCCCTGCTCCTTGTTTCTCCCAGCTCACATCAAAAGCCAAAAAGCCACATCCTCAAACAAAAGACTCCGCACAGCTCAAATGACTGCCCACCACGCACCAAACGAGCTTGGGACTCGTTTTCCTTTGTCATTCTGCTATTCTCTGTATTCTCTTCTGCACCATCTAAATGCTGATGACCCGAAGGCAGGAGAAGCTCAGAGTCAAACTAGATAATACAAGAAAGATGTGAGGCCAAATTTCACGAAGCTGCTTGTTCTACTTGAGCTTCCTATTATTTTGATTCTCCTTCTTGGTCGTAAGAAACAACCGGACTTTATTCAAATCATTTTCTGTTTCCTGGCACCACATTTTTCCGGTACCAATATATAGATCTTTTTCAATGTTGCTGGCACGTCAATTGTGTGCGAGTGGTTAGTATGCCAGACTAGGCTTTGGTTTTGCTCAAATCCCCACTCTCAGCCACAAAGCTCAGGAGGTGACCTTGGACCAGCCATTCTCTATCCGCCTCTCAAGACAATGGTTGTGAGGATAAAATGGAGTCAGCAGCGGATGTAGGCAGGGGATGGGGGGAGTTGTATTCTGCCTCGAGCTTTTTTGGAGGAAAGACAATGTTTTTTAAAAGTGTGAATGTGATGTGTGAAAACCATAGAAATGCAGCTGATTTAAATAGATAACAAAACATAGACTTTAAAAAAATGAAAATAGCCATATCATTTTATCACATGAACAAATGCAAGTTGCCGTATTCTGAATCAGACTATTGGCATATCAAGGTTAACATTGTATTGTCGAAGGCTTTCACGGCCGGCTTCCCTACTAGACACAGTGTGAAACAGACTTTTCTCTCTGTGATACACCTGTGAAGATGCCAGCCACAGATGCAGGCAAAACGTTAGGAACAAGATCCACCAGACCACAGCCACACAGCCCGGAAAACCCACCACAACAAGGTTAATATTGTCTGTTCAGTCTAGGACTGGCTCTCCAGACCAGGGTCTCAAGAACATGTCAGGGACCTTCCAGTATGCACAGCAGATGCTCTACACTGAGAATAGTCTTGGATATAGATGTATAGTGAAAGTTAGTTGCAAAAGCCTGCCAGTTTCAGCTGAGGAATGGCAACGAAGGCATCTTTCACAGTTTAACCCTTTTTGCCTTCTACCGTATGTCTGTTTAATATTGCCCTCCCAAGTCATTTTTCTCCCCACAGGAGAAAGACATCCGGTGCTCATATCTCTTCCTTTGAGAGAGAGGCCATTTTGAGAGGGAATCATTAAGGACCCCTCCGCCTCCTCACACCACTTTTCTGCTCCCAAGCACAGTTTCTGCTTTTCAGTTTACAAAACCCTGGGAAAAACTCCCACAGTTTTTGCCACTCAGGTCCAAATCACATGACCAAACTGCCACTTAATTTTAAAAAAACTTGCTCTGCTCCTGTACTTTGAGCAGCAACTTAGGAACTAGAAATGGGGGGGAGGGTTCCTGTTGAAGAAGCAAGTGCTCGCTTAATTTATGTGCAGCAAGCAGGTTGCTGCTGCTCAAGAGACACAACAGGGCCTGCAAAGTGGCAATATTAATAGCCAAACTGGCACGGAACATGGGGCTGACTGAATGAGTGCCAAGTTGAGCACGTGGGGGAAACGGTTGACTTATTCGCTCTGCGGCTGATGACAGCTCAGCTCAAGCTCTACAGCAAATCTGAGCTGAGATGTAGTTGAAATCTGAACAGATGGTGGAGCAAGAACACAACTTCTTCACCTTCTACCGCCACCCCTTCCCTCCACCCATGATATGCCACCTTTTCCCAACAAAATTCCTTCCCCTTTAGGGGCTCCGTAAGCAACACACTACATATTACATTCCAATGTGACACACTACACAGACACAGTACATTCCAAAAACCCAGAGAGCTGTGTTTTCCAAGGGAAACAGTTTTAGCAAGGGTTCATTTAAAGATAAGAAACAGCACACAAAGAAGGGTGCTGGCACCTCTCCTATGCCAATCTTTACCTTCACAAAAACTGCTTGAAAGGAAAACAATTTAAGGGGTGAGTTGTGGCAAAAAGTCATGAGCAGGGAAAGGATTAAGCACCTCTCTCAAACACACAGACACACATACACATAATTTCTTTGCTCCAAATCAACTCCTTCTGATTTTTTTCCCTCTAGAAGAAGCCAAGGGGTTTTAATAAAACTTTACTCAAAACCCTAGAGAGCTGCTGCAAGGGGTTCTCAACTGGGACTAAACTGTGGTCAGGCATCCCAATTACTAAAAAAGAAACTAATTTTCCCTTACAAGTCACCCACAATGATACAGGAATGAGCTGAGGATGAGATCTACTTCTGTGATGAGTGTGTATTAAATATTGTATTAAATATTCCCTTGTAAATAGCTCCTTGGATAAGTCTTGCCAGGATCTATAAAAAAAGACAAAAGAGAATGTTTAGATATACAGTTGTAACTAATTTATGCTTTATACCAGTGGTGGCGAACCTTTGGCACTCCAGATGTTATGGACTACAATTCCCATCAGCCCCTGCCAGCATGGCCAATTGGCCATGCTGGCAAGGGCTGATGGGAATTGTAGTCCATAACATTTGGAGTGCCAAAAGTTCGCCACCACGGCTTTATACGGATGTTAAGTGGGAAAGTTCACATAACACCAGAGAATCGTCCAAGCGCAGCTTAGCCCAATGGAGTTTTTTGCATGCATTGTACAGCTGAAAAATTGTAAGTTTGTTTTGGAACTAATTTTAAGATGCATTTTAATGTTGTGTATAAAATTAACATCAGTGTTTTTAACATTACACTTTTGGAATTAAAAAATATTTATCAAAAACAGTAGATTCATTCAAATGTTATTTAATACAATATTTAATAAATTATCATCATAAAAATATGCGACACTTTCGTATGTGATGAAATGAATTTAATGAAGATGTCTATGTATAAATGAATGTATTGTAACAAATGGCTTTCATGCATGATTGAAGCTTCAGAAGTAATACACTCTGCATTGATATTTGACAAGAAAGCTGACGAAGGGGCATTGGCCGAAGGAAATTAGGATTTTGGGGAAAATGATAGGTGATCTCATTCTGCTCACTTCTAGCAGGCACTATACAGTGGTGGGATTCAGCAGGTTCACAACACTTCGGCAGAACCAGTTGTTAAAATGGTGTTGGTAAACAACGTTGTTAAATTATTTGAATCCCACCACAGGAACCAGCTGTTAAATTATTTGAATTCCACCTCTGGCACAATATATCCCAGGGAATTATACTGTGTTATCTGGATGTACTTGGAGTTTAGTATACCATGTTCTTTATTGTTACGTATCTCTAACTATATGAATGAAACAAGCCTTGTATGTTTGCAAGAGAGCAGACAGTTTTGCGATGCCCTACTTTCTAGGGTACAGCTTTACTCTTTCACATTAAATTTTGCATATCTGTATTTCCTATTGGGTTCAGTTTTGTTGTTGCTTATGGTTTATGTTTCCTTCCTGAACCTGCGGCTTATATACATGTTTGTAAATAAGCATTCCCACAGGACCATTGATTTACTCAGAAAGCTGATGAAAGTTCCTGATACTTACACATTTAGATTTTTTCTTTTGGGGGGGGGGGGGGTGCACACCCAGAGAGAAAGGATTACAAGCCATGTTTTAGGATGGCTTGTAGAATTGTGAGATCCAAGATTCTGCACCCTAAACAAGAATATGAAAAAGATGAAGAGCTATACAAAGGAGAAACTACCTGGCATTCTCTTTTATGAAACAGTGATATATTTTGTTCCGCAGAATTGTGTTGAGTTGTGAAAGACTGGGTAACCTCCAAAAGATGAGATATTGATGCTAGGCAGTTTACAGAGAGTAGCACCCACGGATCTTCTACAAGAAGTATCTGGGGTGGAGAAAGAGGGAGTCCATTTTTTATTATGAAGCAGCAAAGGAAGAGAGGAGAGGAAGAGTCAGTGGTTCATACATCTTCTTCAGGGCTTTTGTTTTAGAGCCCACCCTATATGCTCCATCAGGTACAATCAAACAGGAACTGGTCCTGAAGCACTCTTGAGTTTTAAAACTTGGACCAGTCAGTGTAATACCACATTTAAATATGCAGAAATGGTGCCAGTGTGGTGTAGTGGTTAAGAGCAGTGGACTCTAATCTGGTGAACCAGGTTTGTTTCTCTGCTCCTCTGCATGAAGCCTGCTGGGTGACCTTGGGCTAGTCATGGTTCTCTGAGAACTCTCTCAGTCCCATCTACTTCCCAAGGTGCTTGTTGTGGGGAGAGGAAAGGATGGAGTTTTTTAAGCCACTTTGAGACTCTTACAGCACAGAGTAATGTGAGAACTTTAAGCCTTACTTAAGCAGCCTGAAGGAGGATTGTATTTTCACTTGACATTTCAGACCTTGGTATTCACACACAGCTGTGCCAACGGACTTGAGTCCTCACCCTCATGAACTGCATATATACTCTTCACTGTTTTCAGGGGTATAAATAAAAGGCAGTTAGTCTGATCTAGTGGCATTGTGTACCACACTTTTTCATGGATCCATAGTTGCACAAAGTATAGGTGAACCAAAAACAAACAGATAAAGTGCTGAAGAGAGCCTTATTATTTTGTTGCTATCTTTATGCTATTAGGAAAAATCTCAGGTCTGGCTCTCTGCCTACTCATGCTGCTCTACTTAGAACTAGTACAGGACTTTGTAGCTGGACAGGAGCCATGCTTTGATGCCATTTGTAAATATCGAGCTTATTGGGTAGATCTTGAAGAACAGAACGGAACACAGAACACTTTTTAGTGCTAAGAATGCAATTACTTCTCTATCCCAAGGCCTATGGTTTTTATGTCTCTCTCTTTAAAAGGAGATGACTACAGTAAATGATAAACTATATGAAACATTGGGGATCTGGGATCAGACTCCTCAATATGTAATTTTTAGGGAGTTCTGTGAACAAAGATCCAAATGTTATTTTTTATAAGAAAGTATATACACAGGAGCCTGATTCTAAATAAAACAGCAGCACAAGAGTGTGAAGTTAAGCCCTCCCCCCCCCTTTTAAAATAGCCCCAGGAAGCTGGTATCTGCCCCAGTGTGACAAGCATGCAAGTGCTCAATATATAACTGGTATGTTGTCCCCAGAGAGCCACAATTTGATTAGTTGGAGTGAACACACAGGTATTGTTTGTTTACTCCTCTGGAGAAAATAGTGGTTCACCCACAGCTGTTTCAGATCCTGTGAAGGTGTAAGGTTCGGGGTTAGTTTCTGCTCCGCTTCCCTGACCTTGGCGAATTCCACGTTCTGGGCTGCGTGCCCGGGATGGTTGCTGTCTTTAACCTTGCTGCACTTATCTTATGCATTTGAAGCTTGTTTTTCGCTCTGCCGTGGGAATTGCGCTTGGGAGTTCGGGGAGGGGCTGGATTGTCCGTATAAGCGACACCTCAAGCCCGGGAAAGTCAGGAATCCGCGATTAGTGGTATTGTGACTTCATCATTAGAAGTTTATGGAAATAAAAAAGAACTGGAAACCAGTTGCTATGCATTTCGAGTCCTTTGAGGTTCCTTTTACATTATGCGGATTCTCGCTTATTCTATCTTCTCGGGTTTGATCGGCTGGGTCAAAAGTACCATCCTTTCCATCCGTTTTGTGGATCCCCTTGATGTCTAATACTCAACATGCAGAGATTGACTACTGAGAGCTGCGTTGCCTTTGGAGAGGCTGAAGAGACTGTGGTAGCCCCCAAAGAGGGTTCCCTCTCTTCCTTCCACACGACGGCTTCTGTGGAGGTGCCAGCGGAATCAATCTCCCTGGTGACCCTCTCCAGGCCCCGGCTCAGCCGGAGCTTAGCCTTCCTCCAACTGCATGAGCAAGTGGAAGAAGCCCCCTTGATGGCTCGATGCTCAGTTTCGACCCGGCTCGACGTGTGGAAGTCGCCCAGGAATAGTTACGCATCCTGGTGGCAGAGTACAGTCGATGGACCCGTGCTCCCCAGGAGCGGCATTTCCTACCACCCGCCAACATGCTGTGGATTACAGTAAAAACCCGGGTGGAGATGCGAAGGATGGCAAGGGGAAGAAATGCGGGGTATCGCAATTTCATCCATGGGGATACCCAGGAATCCTGGAAAGATTTCTGGACCACTTTATCTCGAGGGACCCTCCTCCCCGAAGACTTCACTGGCAGAGCACCGGAGCTGCCGCCGAAGCGGCTTCGCCCCTCCTCCACCACCCTCGAGATCTCCGGGGAGAATGTTCTTGGATTTACTCTAAAGGTTCCAGGAGTCAGGGCTTTACTCTTACAGCAGCGGAAGATGCCCGCGCTACTTAACGCACCTCCAGACTTAAGAGGAACTTCGAGGGGAGAAGTGACTGCCTCTGGCCCATTGAGGGTGGCCGGATTCTCCAGACCTGCATGGACTTGAGGGGCGACTGCCGTGCGGCTCGCCATGGATGAGCCGGTGCCCCCCCATTTCTACCTGGAGCCGGATCTTTGGGGAAACAACTTCGAATCCCTTTGAGAGAGGGCCAAACGTGACTGGGAACAGGAGCGGGAAGCCCTCGAAAGAGAGCGTGAAGCCCTAGAACTGGAACGGGAGAAGGAGCGAGAAGCCCTCGAAAGAGAGCGCGAAGCCCTAGAACTGGAACAGGAGCAGGAGCGAGAAGTCCTCGAAAGAGATGCGACTAAGCTTTAAGCGGGAACGCGGAACAGCAGCAGCCAAGCCATGGAAGCAGAGTTGTCCCGTGGAGAAGGCGTGGGTGTTCTTAGGAGACCAATTTCTCAAAGATCTCTACTTCCTGTGATCATGTTTTGGAACACTCCAGGCTCGAGCTTCCAGCGTCTAACGCTGAAAGTGCCTGGAAAGCTTTGCCCTGGAAAAATCAAAAAAGGAGAGATTGAAGCAGCAATGCAACGCAGGGAATGCGATAGACTGCAGCGGGAAGCTCTCACACGCTGGGAGAGAGAATTGGCGGCAAGAGAAGCGTTGCTCCGGAGGGAGGTCGAAGAACCTCGGGCGACCCTACTGAAGACTACCGGGCGGCAGCAGCTCCGCCCAGCGCTACGCCCGTTCGCTCCCTATTACCGACATGCCGCTCCGCGAATGGAGGCCTCCCCTTGCAGCAACGTAGAGTCACTACTCCCGGTGCAACCACCTCCTCTCCCACCCGGTGCAAGCCTCCGCCACCTATGGCATCAGAACTACTCACCGGGACAGGTTCCTGCCCTGGCTCCATGAAAGTGGCTTCAATAGCCGGTAGGGGCTTTATAATCGTCTCGCGACATCCCCGCGCTTGGTTCAATAATGGAACCGCTTCCAGATTGCCTTATTTTTTATCCTACAACTGGACGACACATGCTCGAATTTGATGATCTCTATCGATCCGAAGCCGGTGAAAGTGCGAGACATCCGGATCCGTGTTGGATGGGGATGCCGCTGGAATGGTTTGTTGGAATTACATGGACTGGGAGGGCCCTGAATCTTGAAAAGCGCATGGCGGCTCTTTTGATTTCTACAAGGCCCTCCGGATTACGCTTTCAGGATCTGGAGAGGAGGTGAACAAGGCCATTAAGACTATTAAAACCTCTCAAGCAGGGTAACAAAATCTTCGCGAGAAATTTGCTCGCGAGAATTCCGGCTTTAGCCGCGAGCAAACTCCCAGATTGGCCTCGGAACGCATGAAGCGCGAATACTTCCACGATGCTATCGCCTCGGAAATCTGCACCTGGGCAGATATGGTGCGTGAACCACAAACCATTGCTGAGTGGATTACAACTGGTAACCTTATTGCGGCCCGACTTACCCGATCCAAGACTGGGAAAACTGCCACCAGCAAGCCTCCTCCCAAGCCTGCAGCGGCTGCCGCCGCCCCGCCAAAGAAGGCAGGTGCAGGACCTCCTGCAACTGAGTCCACCTCCGAGCATCGTCGCCGCCTCGGATTATGCTTATATTGCGGGGGACCGGGCCACATGGCAGCCAACTGCCCAAAGAAACAAAAGGCGCCCGTTCCCGCTCCTCGCAAGTCAACGGCACGAACCCCACGTAAACCGGGACCTCGGGGATCCCAGGGAGCTGCGCAAACCGCCTGTGAGGACGAATCCGGAGATGTCGAGGACACCGAACCTGAAGGAGTGAGCCTTTCCTCTGGCCCCGCGGAGGAGATCCCAGCGCCAGATGTGGTGAGTGAAGGGGGAGTTCCCATTACTATTATGACCACTCTAACCAATACGTCCAAGATCACTCGTATACTAGCATGAGCACTCGTGGATTCAGGTTGCTCCCACTGCCTTATGAGGCCTCAGGTGGCAGAGCAATTAGGGCTTGAACTTATAGCATTGGCCAAACCCATCCCCTTCACCCAAATGGATGGCAGCCCGTTAGGCACCGACGGCCCGGCCCGTTTCAAAACCCAACCAGTGCTCCTACAATGCGCTGAACACTGGGAAAGGCGTAGCTTCATCCTGGCTCCAGTCACCAAACATCCCATAGTGTTGGGAATGCCCTGGCTTCTCTCCCATGAACCCACCATCTTCTGGGGGCAACGGATAGTCAGGTTCATCGATCCTCCGTGTGGGGATCACATGCACGAGGGAGAGCCACCGGCGGAGCCCAAAGAAACCCCTGATGAACCCCAGCCAATGGCCCTCGACATTGCCCCTTGCCCGGAGTTGACCGCAGTTCCCAAACAGTACTGGGATTTAGCCAAAGTCTTTGAAGAACAAGAGTGCGATCAACTCCCCCCCCCCATCGGGACACAGACTGTAAAATCCTCTTGGTCCCAGGGGCGCAACTTCCGAAGGGTAGAATATACCGGATGAGCCCCACCGAGGAGAAGGAGCTTCGTGCCTTTCTCGATAAGAACCTGGCTCGCGGGTTTATTCGACGGGCCACCAAGAGCACCCACGCAGCCCCCGTTCTGTTTGTGAAAAAGAAGGATGGGACCCTGCGACTTTGTACTGATTATCGTGGTTTAAATGCTGTCTCTCTTTCGAATAAGTACCCCTTGCCCCTGATCAAGGACTTACTCGATGCATTGGGGAAGGGGCGTATCTTCACCAAGCTGGATCTGAGAGAAGCATATTACCGAGTACGAATCGCTGAAGGATTTGAACACTTAACAGTGTTCAATACGAAATTTGGTCAATATGAATACTGTGTAATGCCCTTCGGGTTATCCGGAGCCCCAGGGGCTTTCATGTCGCTTATCAATGATGTCTTACAGGATTTTCTGTTCAAAGGGGTGGTGGTGTATTTAGACGACGTCCTCATTTATTCCCAAACAGTGGAAGAGCATGAACGACTGGTCAGGGCAGTGTTGCAACGTCTGCTCGACAATTCCCTCTTTGTAAAACTGTCCAAATGTGCCTTCCACCAGACCTCTCTAGACTACCTGGGCTATCGGATCTCTCCAGAGGGCCTGGAAATGGATCCTGCCAAAGTAGCAGCGGTTGTAAATTGGCCTGTCCCCACCACCCGCAAGGAACTCCAATCCTTTTTGGGGTTTGCCAATTTCTATCAGGATTTCATCCCCCAATTTGCCAAAATTGCCCTACCGCTTACAGATTTTGCTACGCACCAAAGGAAAAGGACCTCAGGCATCTAAGCCCGGGGCTTCCCTTTCCTGGTCCCCAGATTGCCAAGAATCATTTCAAGCTTTAAAGACTGCCTTCACTACAGAGCCCATATTGAAACATCCGGATCCCGCCTTGCCCTTCATCGTACATGTCGATGCTTCGGACAAAGTCTTAGGAGCAGCTCTCTTGCAGAAAAATAAAAATAATAAACTTGTGCCGTGTGCTTATTTATCGAAAAAACTGTCGGGTCCTGAACTTAACTGGACTGTTGGGGACAAGGAAACAGCTGCCATCAAGGAGGCCCTTAGTACTTGGCGACATTGGCTGGAAGGTGCTGCCCGTCCTTTCCAAGTTTGGTCGGACCATAAAAAAACCGGAAGCCTGCCTTTGTCTATCTCCGGGCTCAAAATGTCGGCCATTTAAACAGTTGAGATGGTCTGAAGCTTCTTCTCCAGGTTCACACCTTCACAGTCCATTTCCTTCCCTGGCAATAGCAACAAGTTAGCTGATGCTTTGTCCCAAATTTGCCTGCCTAAAGAGGCGGATACCTCCTTACGCACAATTCCTCGCACCAATCCTTTCGCCCGCCCAGTTGGGATTGGCGGTGACCCGATCCCAGGCAGCCGCTTCCGGCACCCCATTTGAGTAGTTCCGGACGTTGTATCCCCATTTCTCTACGTCACTTGGTGGGAGGCGGGGAGCTTCAAGAGCGTCTGCGAAGGAGGAATCTGACCCCCTCTTGCAATTCGCAAGGGGAGTCTTGGAGGCGGGTGACTGTTGGTACATCCCAATCCGACCTCTACGTGAAGCAGGTTCCTCCTGGCGGGCCATGACGCTCGCCAAGCGGACACTTTGATTTTAAAAACACTCCACTTGCTCAGGCGGTAGGCTTTTGCGGCGCACCATGCGCATGGACATTGAGGCGAGCATCAAGGGTGCCCGACGATGCTGATGCTGCTAAGGGACATCCCCTCGTAAGCCCTAATGGATTGTTACACCCTTATCCCCTAGCCGCTGCAGACCCTGGCAAGTGATATCCATGGACTTCATCACGGATCTCCCTTAACCCCGGCAGCCACGGGAATACCGCTGCTTATGGGTGGTGTGGTGGATCTGTTCTCCAAACAGGCGCATTTCTTGTCCCGCGCTCATTTACCATCCCTCGCCACTTAAATCTAGCCAAGTAAATTGTTTATTCCAACATGTCTATCGCTAAGCTTTTGCACCTCGTCAGCCGGATGAGAGAGTGATCTCCTACCGGCCCCCAGTTTATATCTCCTCCAAGTTTTGGAAAGCATTCCCCTGAGATTCTGGGAACCGTGAGATCGGCGTCGCTTGCTCCATAATTTCATCGCGGCAAAGTGACGGGCCAGACCGAACGGACTTTCAACAGAACGCTTTGAGCAGTACTCTTACGCTTGTTACACCCAACTATCATCAAGATAACTGGGTTGAACTTCTTCCCTTCGCTGAGCACGCTTTATAACAACGCTGTTCATAGTAGCACCAACAAAACACCATTTGAGGTGGTGTCGGGCCCCAACTCCCCAGATCATGCGCCTTCTTCAACCCCCCCCGACTGTGGCTTAATTGGATCCGGCCCCATGGCTGGAAGGCTGGAAAACCGCTTCTTCCTCGCTGCAGTTTAGCTTAGGAAGCTTAAAAAAAAATCTCAGGCTGACAAACTTAGGAATTCGATTTCCCTGCAAGTAGGGTATGGGTTTATTTGGTCCACCAGAAACTCTTTAGAGATGTGCACAAGCTACTCTAAGCTTAGGCAAGAAATCTATAGGTCCGCTTTCGGATCACCCAGGTGGATCAATGGTGTAACTGCTCTCGCTTTTAGGAATTACTTCAAATTCGCTTCAGTGCGTCATTCATCCTTGTATTTCCATTCTAGCTTTACTCAAGCTGGGCTTACCTTCCAAGCGGGCTCCAGGATTCAGGATGCTCTCGGCACAACTCCTAACGGAGGCACCCCCCGCTTCGTGATCGTTGATGGCCTGGGCAAACGCTATTGTAAAATTCGATGCTATTCTGGACTCTCGCTATGTTTCTGAACGCTTGCAATATTTGGTTTCCTGGGTGGGATATCCTCTGGCCATGCAATCAATGGATGTATGTGGAAAATATTGACGCCCCCCCCCCCCCAGATTTCTGCCTTCCATAAAGCTTTTCCTCATAAGCCAGGTGGGGAGGGAGCTTTCGTGGGAGAGGCGGAGTGTAAGGTTGGGGGTTAGTTTCTGGTCTGCTTGGCCTCTGGACCTTGGCTTAATCTCCATCGCTTCTGGGCTGGCAAGTGCGCCGGGATGGTTGCTTTTTTTTCGGTCTTTTAACCTTGCTGCACTTTATCTTATTATGCGCTTGAAGCTTGTTTTTCGCTCTGCCGCGGTAAAATCTATGCCTTTGGGAGTTCGGGGAGGGGCTGGATTGTCCGTATAAGTGACACCTCAAGCCCGGGAAAGTCAGAATCCGCATTGCGTGTATTGTGATCATTGAAGTTTATGAAATAAAAGAACTGAAACCAGTTGCTATATTTCGAGTCCTTTGTGGTTCCTTACATTAGGCTTATCTGGGGAATTCAGTTTAGCCTGTGCACTCCAACACATGCCAGCTGGTGACCTTGGGCTAGTCACAGTTCTTCTGAGCTCTCTCAGCCTCACCTACCTCACAGGGTGTTTGTTGTGAGGGGAAAAGGGAAAGGAGTTTGTAAGCCCCTTTGAGTCTCCTATAGGAGAGAAAGGGGGGGGATATAAATCCAATTTCTTCTTCTTCTTACTGTCTAGATTAGGTCCAGATGACAGTCCCAATTGATAGCATGAATTTCACAAGACAGGAAAGAGATGCATTGAATGTGTGTATTCCACATCTACATGTAGGGTTGTCAGCTCTGGGCTAGGAAATTCCAGAAGATTTGGGGGATGGAGCCTGAGGAAGGTGGGGTTTGGGAAAGGGAAAGACTCCACCATACACACCATCCCCCAAAGCAGCCATTTTCTCCAGGTGAGTTGATCTTTGTAGTCTGGAGATCAATAGATCTCCCAGCCCCACCTGAAGATTGGGGCCAAAGGAGGACATGAATTCTCCATTTTCTCTGTCAGAGCTTATCTGCCTTCAGTACCTGCATTTTCATAAAATCTGGACTTACTTCTGGTATGAGAACAGACCCAGAGAAGAAAACACTCAGAGGTTGATTATGCACAAGGTATCTTCTGAGCAATGGGGGTGAACATCCATCACATTCCATGGAACCCAATTTCCATTCTCTCAGCATCAAGTGACACCACTTCTAGCACAACTTTTAATTTGCTTTGCTGCCAGAGTGGGGAGATGTGCCAGTGAGCACAGCATCCTCCCTCTACCCACAGCCAGCCTTCCCATTCCCATGTACTGCCATCCATGCCTTGCCCCTTGCCAGCCCTTCCATTTTGCCATCTCCTTCCTGCTTCTCTAAATGCTCATATCAATATATCAATCTAGTAATAACAGAGAGCTGACTTTTGCAAGGAACAGTACAAGCAGAGTCTCCTTTTGGCTCCATCCCATCTCCCCCACTTTGCTTCTGCCCTCTTCAGTGATTAGGAGGGCTTTTTAGAACTTTATTTCAAATAAGTCTCTCTTCTCTTGCAGCAGCAGCAACAGGAAGAAAGAGAGTGTGTGTGTTGGGGAAAGGGAGGGAGAGAGAATATCAGCTCTAGTCTGGGTGTGGTGAGATCTATGCCTTTAAGGCTAAGTTGACGGGTGGACCAAGAGATGCAGAGGCCCAGAGAGGCCCAGAGAAAGATGCAGAGGCCCAGAGAGAGTTACCAAGAGAGTAAACCGAGAGATGCAAAGGCCCAGCAGAGTTCAGCAGACAAACTGTGGGCTGCCCCCTCATGTGTAAACAGAGAAATGTGAGGAGACCCCACTACAAGTCCACTGTGTATTGAAGAACCCCAAGATAAGCATTCCAAGTATAATGGGCCAGAGGCAGGAAAGAAGAAACAGACTAAAGGAATAAAAGTGGAATGTATATGCATAGAGGCTAGGCTGCTGCATCCCTGTAACCCTTTAAATAAATCACAAATCCAATTTGCTACTTTGCACTTAAATTTAGTTTTTAAAAATGTGGATCTGCTACCATCACATATAGTCTGAGCTGCAGTTTGGAGTGAATTTTTCAGCTCTGCACCAATCCTACGTGATGAAATGAGAACATTGTTTTCTTTAAGGAACACCTGTGCTGCTACATATGTCAACACTACTCCAAGGAGGCCTTTCTCCCTCTGTGTCCTTGCTAGCCCTGGAACCCAAACTCCTTGTACTTGCTAGCCATGTCATTCCGGAACATGTCCAAGGCCTTCCTCATTGCCGCTTGGGAATCAGCCCCAAAATCCGCAGAGTATTTATCAGCAAAGAAGGCGACAATTACTTCAGAAATGAACTGCATAGGAAGAAGAAAAGGGCAGTTATTCAATGCTATAGGTTGTGCATAAGGCATGGTCAAGGCAGGGAAGGCGTCGTGTCACTTATAAAGGAAAGAGTCAGTTATAAAAAAATAAATGTTTGCTCTGGTAATAACCGCTAACACTTGCCCGCCATTACATGTGTATAGATTGCCTCGTCTTTGATTTTGATAACTAGCAGACTATGTAAACTGATTCTAGCGTATCTCAGTGAGATGTTTAAATTAATGGAAGATACAAACTCTGTTTTAGCCTCATCTGCCAATGCAGGCATCATCAGCACCAGGCCTGCCCCACTGTTTTAATTCACTTTTGCTTCACAATTCCCATCAACCCAAAAAGAACATGACTGCTGCATGCCCATAGGAATCATAAAAGTATTCCCGTTTCTAAAGACATTTCCCTGTTTCCTGGAACATGGAGCAGGTGCCATGAGAAACAGGGCTCAGAGGAGCCACATGTGGCTCTTAAGTCACTAAGTGAGAATCATTCTCCTATGGGCTTTTGGGCATGAAAGCCAACGTGATGTAGCAGTTCAAGCCTCTAACTTGGAATGGAAAGATCTAAGCTCAAATTCCCATTGCGTCATGAATTTAACTAGGTGATGTTGGGCCGGATACTTACTGCCTCTTAACATATTATAGCCTTGAAAGGTTGTTGTTAGGATAAAATGGGAATGGGAAAGAATGTAGTAATGGCCACAAGCACAGGCAGTTTTAGGAAGGGGATTAGTCAGATTTGTGGAGGAGAGGTCTTTCAGTGGCTGCTAGCCATGGTGACTAAAGGGAATCTCCACATACGTAGGCAGTAAACTTCCAAACGCCAGTGACAGGAGGCAGCATTGGTATCAATGCCTAGTTGTTGGTGCCCCAGAGGAACTGGCTGACCACTGTATGAGACAGGATGCTGGACCAGATGGATTCAGCAGGGTTCTTCTTACGTTCTTATAAAAGGACATTGTCCCAAACTCCTTGGAGAAAGAGTGCCATAAAAATATAAACCAAAATAACAGGAAGCCATTAAATGTTGAATTATTCAGGCCCAGGTCCAAACATTTTTTGATGTCAACACAACCGTTTCCACCTCTCTCAGGTTTGTGTATTCTGGAATGATCACCAGGTAGATGAGAAGAAGCTGCATTATGTGTACGCCGTGGACACAATCAGCCATCAGGAAAAGAAATAAACATTCAGCTAAAGTTATCTTCATGAAAAGAAAATGCAAGTTCTCATTAACGGCGTAGGAGAAGATAACCCCATTCTGTTTTCCTGCCCTCTGTTTCTTTCATCTGTGTGGTACTGGTAATTGTATGGCCTACTCAGCAATTTTGGAATCTTCAGAATTGCCAAATCTCAAACTGGAACTTCTTTCAGAAAAGTGGTAATTCTTTTTTAATAGGATTGATTATTAGTGGCTAGGATTAAGTGAGTCTGAGTGAGGGGGTAGTTTTCAATATATTTTATCTAGCTTAAGCTGGTTTTAATTAAGAATGTTATGGCTGTTTCCACACGACACAATTATACCGGGTTACAATTGATATCTTACAATCCAGGTCTATTTTATCCTGGTTTCTCCCTTTGCATGGCTGCCCACTTCTGTGCAGGAATCAAGTGAAGACTGGGAAGTAATACTCCAGTTTGTTTCGCACAAGCCTGGGTCTTTTGTATTTACACTGCAAGCATATCCATGCATGCGCAAACATTCCCAGTGTCCCACATTCTGATTGGCTGTTGTTTTGGGGCAGCAGTTTGAATGAACATCCCTGCCCTGCCTTTTGAATTGCTGGCACCTGCCTTTACACTTGCTCTGTGGTTTTCGAGTAGGAACATGTTTTGTGAGTCAGGAGATCTGAACCTATTGACCATGGATCTGAGTCCAGAGGTGGCGCAGCTGCTGGGTGTGTTTATGGTGCTGGTTGCACACCTCCTCAGCCTCATGATGGTGCCCTTGCTGTGTGTGCCCTCAACCAGGAAGAGACGGGCTGGGCATCTCTTCAGTCTTCTGTGCAGAGCAGACATTGCAGGTGGGCATGGTTTGCCCTGGTGACCGCCCCCAGCACCATCGTTACTGGGTTTATCCACACAGGAGCAGGGATTGGTGGCACAGTTTTGTCATGGCTTATTTGGACAACAAGGAATGGCTGAGAAACTTCCACATGACCAGGAGCAAATGCCTTAACAGACCAGGTGCTCAGGAGCAACAGCCGCAGAAGGCCATTGCTTTCACATACTGCATGTGAGATCCCAAAGGCACCTGGTGGGCCACTGTGAATAGCAGAGAGTGGGACTAGATGGACTCTGGTCTGATCCAGCTGGCTTGTTCTTATGTTCTTAAGACCTTCATGAGGCTCGTGGACAACCTTAGACCCTATCTGCAGTGCCAGGTCATGAACATGCAGGCTATCTGGTATCTGGCCAGCCGGAATAGTTTCTGTGAGGTAAAACAGCAGTTTGGTGTCAGCCTGGCAACTGCAGCAGAAGCTGTGTATGAATTCTGCCTGGCCATGAGAGTCATTATCCGTTTCACAAGAGCCATTATCTGCTACTTCTCACTATGTTCTTGGTGTCACTAATCTCGTGTATGAGTTCATGTCTGTTCCTCCTCAGAGCCCCTGTGCATACACGTGGCACTTGTCGCTCTGTGGAGTGATGCTTTAGGACTGGGAACTATGCAAACTTCTTGGCAAAACCGGGCTATTTCTCTTGCTCAACCTGTGATATTTGGTCCATGAAGAAACTACCTATGTGTACAGCCCCGTTCTTCTCCATAAGCTTTAAGAAAGGGAAGGAGCAACTAGAAATTTGACTAAAATAAATTCCTCTTCAAGAAAATTCCTTCTGAATGGGAACTCTAAAACTGGGCACTCCTCAGAGGCACAATTATAGACCTTTCAATATCTCACAGATAAAAACAGGTGAGTGTCTGCAGGGTGATCCCATTGTCCTAGATATGACCACTGCTTCTTATTTCTCTCTCCTCCCATACCCCTCCCTGCTTCTCTCTCATACACACACACATACACTCACACATACCACTGAAGTATCTGAAGTTGTCAACTGCAGGTCGAGTTGACCATAACAGTTTACTTTTTAAAGAATGTGTCAGTAGCATGTTTACTTTCACAATGGATCTGATGTTATGCCTAGAATAGCTGCAACTCCAAACACATTCAGCAACAATTATTCTCTTCCTATGTGGGTAGGGAACAGGGGAAATGATTTAGAAAAGTCAGGAACAAGCAATGCATATCCTTTCAAGATACACATGAATTAGTGTCAAGATACACTGAATCCTGACCTGGCAATCTGAGTTTTAGTAGCAGCCCAGACTTTCTCTCAAAGACAAAACAGGGGCTAGGATTTAGCAGAAACAGAACCAAAGCAAATCCGGGGTGGCTGCTGTGTGGGTAGCAAAGTGTGACCCTTTCCCAGCCCTATCCGCTCAAACTCTATTTTCCCTATCCCTGTGGCTCCCATACCTCCTCTTCCCCCTTCCCCCCTCACCCACACACATACATTCACCATAACAGAAACCTTTTTGAAAAATCTAGTATTGGTAGATCAGGAGGAAAGGCAGCAAGTTTATAGCCTGATCGTGTCAGATCTCAAAATCTAAGCCCCTCGGGGGAGGGCGGTTTATAAATACAACAATAAAATAAAAAATAATAATAAATAAAATAAGCAGGGTTAGTGCTTGGAATGTAGAATGTAGAGACTGCAGAGGAAAGCAATGGTAAGCTGCCTCTGCTACTCATTTGCCTTGAAAGCCCCCTGAAAACCTCAGCTGTGATTTGACAGCGCTTTACACACATAAACATTACTCAATCTCTACAGTATTATAACATTATAATAATCTACTGTTACAATGTACTGGTTCCCAGTTTCCATTTTTAAGAAGCAAGTGTCTAACCCTTTTCATTGCAGAACTGTGCAGCCTGCAAGATAATAAGGCAAGGCAAGGCAAGGCAAGGCAAGGCAAGGCAAGGCAAGGCAGAAAGAAAGAAAGAAAGAAAGAAAGAAAGAAAGAAAGAAAGAAAGAAAGAAAGAAAGAAAGAAAGAAAGAAAGAAAGAAAGAAAGAAAGAAAGAAAGAAAGAAAGAAAGAAAGAAAGAAAGAAAGAAAGAAAGAAAGAAAGAAAGAAAGAGAAACTAGGCAACCATGACAATAGGCCATTATAACACTACAGCATTCTAGCAATAACCAGGGTTTTTTTAAAACCCCATTTGGTAAGTGGGATGCAGTGGTGGCCATGAGGGCTAGGCCAGCAAAAATGTATGGAAACCCGCCATGTGGAAGCCCTGTGCTGAATTGGCAGCAACTGCAGCAATGAGGAAACCACAGGAAATCATCCCCATGCAGAAAACACCTTTAACAACCTTTGGGTTGGGGGGACAAGCATCAGTTCCCTTGAACTAGGAGGGAAGTATACACATGCTTTAGCACAGTGCTGGTGTGGTGTGTGGCTAAAAGGACCCTTTCCTCTGTTCCACTGTGGTTCTAGGCAAGCCTCTCTCTCTTGCACCCTGTCTTCCATCTGCAGCACAAAGATATTTGTAGTGGCCTAGGGTGGTTGTACTGGTTACAGCAAGACACTATCTGTGAAGAGTATTGAGCACTGCAAGCACCATATAAGTGCTAGGCATTATTATTTATTGAACTCTGTCTTTGCAATCAATACTACTTAAGAGGCAAATGAAGTGTACTGAGTGATGCCTCATTAAGATTCCTTATGGTTTTTCTAATGCTAAAAGCAGACACATGAGATTTGGATGTGGGGGCATGACAGTAGTAGGGGGTATTTTTACCCTCGCCTCCTGTTTCCCAGATTCAGTTCACTCCTTTGTCAGAGCTGGGTGTTGTTGCTGTTTGCCTTGGTTGTAAAAAAACAAACCAGTACCATAGAGATGACTTTATTTTTTTTTTCCCCTAACGAGGAAAGGATGTTTGTTTGGGGAGGAGGGAGCAAAATGCATCAGAAAATTGGGTCAATGGTTAGAAATAAACTCCTACCCCATCATCACAGCCCCAATCCAGATCTCTGTCCATTTAGCTGCTTTTATCTTTTTAAAACTATGAGAAATCCTAATTGTGGATATTCTGGGTCATATATTATTTGTCTAAAGAGTATTTTGCTTTGATTGGTTTCTGATCTTAGTAATATAGGACAATGTAATGTTCTACAATAATAAAAAATGGCTAGATGCTCCTAGGGGATGATCAGGTGACTGGTTCTGGTGGGTTTTCCAGGCCGGCCACACAGCCCGGAAAACCCACCAGAACCAGTTGAATCCGGCCATGAAAGCCTTCGACAATACATAGATCAGGTGACTGTTCACATAATGCCCCGTTGCC
The DNA here is from genome assembly GCF_021028975.2 of Sphaerodactylus townsendi. Classification (NCBI taxonomy): domain Eukaryota; kingdom Metazoa; phylum Chordata; class Lepidosauria; order Squamata; family Sphaerodactylidae; genus Sphaerodactylus; species Sphaerodactylus townsendi. Next base: position 36,356,933 of record NC_059430.1, read on the forward strand.
TATTACATTATTATACCAAACATACCACTTTTCAAAGTCTGGGCCAGCCAAACTGCAGAAAGGAACACAAGCCTGGGATCTGCTCTCTACCTTCTAGTCATTCAGGTGAATTCCACACCACTGCCCACCCTTACCTCAAGGTGCCTGATCGGAATTTTATGCTTGGTGGCATGGCTCTGTGCCAGTGGTTTGAGTTCTGCTTCGTGTTGCCCCTTCTGCTTCAGGATCCTGCCCAGGGCTTTGAGGACAGTCGTTCCATGCTTCTTCAGTTCTTCTGAGCTCTTCATTTCATCAAGCGTCTTCAGGTGTTTGAACTTGGGGAAGTGTACCGTGGTCTCAGGATGGCTCTGAAACATCCTACCAATGGAATGGAAGATCTCAGTGGGAAGTGGGCACATGCATGAAGCTGAGTTATAACAAATCAGACCACTGGCCCATCTGGCCCACTATTTTTCTATTCTTCAAGAATTTCCCATGTCACAGCTGACAACTCTCTCCAGGACCCTTTTCTGCTGCAGATATATAAAAGGAAGACTAACTTTTTAAATAATGAAAATTAGGGATTCAGAAGAACTGGTAGTGCATGGCACGAGATTGTTATAATTATGCTGGAGTACAATAGCAATTAGTGATTATCTTAAAAACCTTCCAAAAGCCATCAGGAGGCAGGGTGGGGAAATAGGCAGTTGTGAGGGGCTGTTAGAAAGAAAATGGCGCTGATTGAGCTAGACTTTGGACAAGGTGCAGCTTCCCATTGTAATGGCTTGCTTACAAGCTTGACTGTATTCATTCTGAAATGGGGAAGAGCTTATCAAGAATGGGGAAATCTTGGGCAGCGGCTGCTGACAGGATGACGTCATGTGGATGCTCAAAAAAAAAGGCGCTCCAGTTTGGAAGCCAAGGTGGAGAGAAATCTCCCTCTGGCTATAACGTCTGGTGTATGTCCATGTTCCCTGACCCCAAATTTTTCCCCAAGGACCCATTATACTGTCAAGGCTATGCTGCATTTGCAGCCTAATGGGTCCCTTGGGAGGAGGATAATTGAGATTTGAGGAATAATTATTTTCTCAAATCCAAATTAATCTTGGTGCCCTTCCCCTTTCACCATCACCTTACAGTTCAAAGGTTCCTGGAACAGTAAGCTGAATTAGAATCAGACAAGGTATCCAGTGTCTTCTAGTAATTTCCCATCAAATACCTCAGACTGCACCAATTTATTTTGGGGCTCGTTGTCCCCTGACTTTCCTTTAGCAGTGACAGGGAGTTAATTCTCACTTGACATCCATTCTAGTAAATTGGCATGCTTCTACACGCGTGCACACAACAGACAAAAAAAGTGGGGAGGTGGAAACATACAGCCCCCCCCCGAAAAAAACCTTCCTGGGAGCTATAGCCTGTTCTCAATAAATCTTGGAAACAAAGCAGAGTTGGTACTTTGACTGGAGACTACCAAGAAAGGCTCTGCAAAGGAAGGCAATGGTAATCTACTTCTGCTTCCCACTTGTCTTGAAAGCCCCCTCCTGGAGTTGCCATAAGTCAATTGTGACTTGACAGTGCATACATAAAGCCATCCTCCCCACCAATCTATGGTACTCAAGTTTGGGAGCAGAAGGCAGTCCTAAACCCCCTTTAACACCATGGTAGGAGGGGAGGGGGTGTTAAATCCTGCTCTGAGAGAAGGTTGGGGCAGGCAGCTAAATAGGACAAGGTCTGCTCATCACCAGCATCAGGCCTAACAATGAAACATTCTCTTCTCTCCCTGAGATTTCCGCTCTGCCACACTACTAGGCAGAGCTACCCTTCATTCTACTTTGTTCTTTATCCTGAGCCAAACCTGAACTATCTCTCGCTGTCTCCCTCAGGCAGAACTCAACTCATCTCCTGTGTTCCCTCCAACCGCTCATCCCCCTTCTCAAAGGTGGATTGGATGCTGGAGCAGCACTCCCTACCAGCTCATCTGAGTGGCTGGTTTTCTAGTCAGAGGCAGGACAGCCACCTGTCCATGACAGCTGGTCTCCTAGATCGAATGGAAACCTATAAACTGTGCTGGTTTGTAATGAAATGCAAATATGGGAAGACTGCCGCTCTAACCTTCTTGTTTCTTCTTTGTTATCTTTGCTAATGATTTATTCATTAATGTCAGTTAAAACAACAATGGATTAAAACACCTTAAACATAGAATTTGAACAATGAATCAGGATTTCCTTGCATCAACAATTATCTAATAAAGTCAGTTCAAAGAACTGAAGACCTCTGAGTTACTTGCTAGTTTATCTTCCTTTCTCTTCTGTTCATATAATTGTTAAATGTTAGTAATAGGCCAGGAGGTTCTTAAACTCCATTTTGACAACTTCTGAGCTTTGTTTCCTGCAGTTCAAATTAATCTCCTACCATGCCTTACATGTCTCAGCTTTCTGACTACCCTGTTTACAATTTTGTTTTTTACACTTGTGTGTGTGTGTGTGCGCGCGCACACATACACCATTCAAGCATAACCACCTGTGCATATAGTGAAGTTGGGTTTGGCCCATGAAAACATATGCTATAATAAACCAGTAAGCCTTTAAAGTGGCACAAAACTCTCTTCTTATTTCAGGCACAACGCCTCTCAGATTTCCATAAGCAGCTTCTGCTTACCTGATGATAACTTCCTGTCCATGCGTAGGGAGATCTGTTTCCACTTGTCCCCATATGTCCAAGACCCTCTGCCATTCCTGATCACTGATCTCCATAATGTCAGTTGCTCAAGAAACAATGGAAAACGAGCTGTTTGGCAGAAAACAGGCTAAGAGTTTATTTGTGTGTGTGTGTGTGTTCTTTCTTGAGTGCAGTGTGGGCAGAGAGACACCTTGAGGGTTTATAATATATTTGACTTACAGAGGAACACCTGTCCGTCAACAGCTCGAGTCTCGGTCACTCTTGTCAAACCTTCCCTCCTTCTCTGCTGTCTGTGGAAAGCTATTTTAAGTCAGGCGCTATTGTGGCAGGCCCACATGAAATAATTGCTGTGTTTGGCATTCCCGTGGTGAATAGAAAGGGCACTTCCCCAAATCTGTGCCAGGAACTATTTACTCAGCTCTATCCTGAGAACACAGGACACAAAGTCACATTGGCTGCATGCACGTATGTTTGGATAATGTACACTGCCATGGAGCCATAGCAATCATTTGCAACTAGATTGCTTTGTCCATATAGGAAAATCGCTGAATTTTCCTATGTAGACAAAATGACTCAATGATTACTATAGTGTGATAACCAGCAATGTGTGGATGCAGCCATTTCATGGCTCAGATTTCCACTCTGCCATGGAAGCCTGCTGGGTGACTTTAGACAAATCACTCTCTCTCAACATAATGTCTCACACAGTAGAGCTGCTCTGGGGATAAAAATGGAGGAAGGAGAAAGTTGCAAGCCAACTTGGAGTCCTCATGGGGAGAAGAGTATATGTACCCAAATGAATAAAATCAGACATATATATATATATGCCAGTTCAAGCTTCTTGGTAAAAATTTGGGGCACATAAAGAGAACGTACAAGGCAAGGTGGTGGAAAAAAATATAGCGGTGGGAAGATAATTAAGTTTGCTTTGGCTTCAGATCTGGGTTGATCCAGATTGATTTAGATGTGCTATAAAAGCCTTGAAGCTGAATATTACAACACTGCCTTATTGCCACGAAACTCAGTCCTGCAGATTTTGTACAAGATCTACTGTCACCTGGTGGCTCTGGATGAAAAGTGTAATATGTGAAAAGTCGTTTCATGTTCATTGTGAACCGCTTGAAAATAAATGTATGGCACTGGCCAATGAGGCAAGAACAATTGTCAAGACCCAGCTGTGCAATGCGATGAAACAGAAGTTGTACATGATGTGCAGCTAATACAAAAGCAGATAAACAGCATTGGCGTCAAACAGTCCTGCTGCCTCTGCCTCTGAACTAGGAGGACCAAAAGTGTAAATGGAGAGTCAGTATAGGAAGATGGGCCTATTTACAGGCTCTCAGCCTGTAGTTCTCAAGACAGTTTACAATATAATAAATTTAACATAACTTAACATAAACAATAAATACAAGATAAAATAATAATAGAACCCCCCACCACCACCTCCGCCACCCCTAACAGCCAGCCTGGGCTGCAGAACAGCTGATCCATAGCCCAGCAAAGCCTTCTTGCCTCCCCCTCCCATCCCCAACACCCAGGCTGGGCCCAGAACACAATACAATATGCAATACTTGGAATCAAACCACAACTCAGTTTTGGTTTTGATTTTTGGATGCAATATATTTTTTCTTGTATTTTTAATTTAAATTGTTATTAATATTCGAAACATTCAAATACATCACAATACAAAGACATCATATTGCAGCATATATGATCTTTGTAAATCCCATCAGCTTTCTAACATTATGGGATTGACAAAGATATAAAATGATGTCTTTGTATTGCAATGTATTTGGATGTGATATTATATACTGAAAAGCATTTTGGTTGCATTATAGGGGAAACGATACATCCATTTTGAGTTTCGCCAAACATATATTGTAATATACTAAAACAGCTGGAAATTTAGGTTCAGTGTTAAGAAACTTTATTTACTATAAATAATAGGTGCAGAGGTACTTTAAGCATTTGGTGCACCGATTTTCTTTGTTCATATCCAATAGTGCACCTTTCCTGTATTTCTGAATATGGTGGAACCTCTAGGTCCATGGTGGCGAACCTTTGGCACTCCAGATGTTATGGACTACAATTCCCAACAGCCCCTGCCAGCATGGCCAATTGGTCATGCTGGCAGGGGCTGATGGGAGTTGTAGTCCATAACATCTGGAGTGCCAAAGGTTCGCCACCACTGCTCTAGGTATTGGCTGGGAAGCTCCTCCTCTTAAATTGGATCTCCAGGCAACAGAGACCAGTTCACCTGGAGGAAATGGCTGTTTGGACAGTGGACTCTAGGGCCGTGGTGGTGAACCTTTGGCACTCCAGATGTTATGGACTACAATTCCCATCAGCCCCTGCCATCATGGTCAATTGGCCATGCTGGCAGGGCCTGATGGGAATTGTAGTCCATAACATCTGGAATCCCAAAGGTTCGCCACCACTGCTCTAGGGCATTATACTACATTGAAGTCCCTCCCCTCCCCAAAACCTGCCCTCCTCAAGCTCCACCCCAAATCACCAGGTATTTCCCAATCGGGAGCTGGCAACTCTACTTCAGAGTACAAGTTCTAGCACACACATACAGCAGAGACAGAAAAACAACCAGAGACAAGGTGAACAGCAAGAGAAAATATTTAATAAACCTTGAGAATGCCCCACAGCTCCCCTTGGGTAAAAGTGGACTAATCGACGTGTTCTGTTGTATTTATATTAACTAGACTCTTAGCAGACTGATGCGTCTCCAAAAATCTGTAACACATTTATTGAAGCTGTAGACCACCAGAGCGGGGCTTCAATAACTCCGTTATCTCTGAACATGTCCCAAGATTCTCTCTCTCTCTCATTGTTTTTAAATTTTATTGCAGGGCAAGCACTGCAGTGATTTCTCATTAGTGCCTGACCACAAACTGTTCTGGGTGCTCCTCAGACTGCCTCCCTGACAAATATTTTACAACTTTCTCTTTCCTCCTTTCAATCCTGTTCAAATCAGACAAATTAAAAGTATTGGGTTGTCATTTCTAGTTCGGGGTTCTGAAAGTTCTTTTATGAGATTGGTTTTGATTTCTGTGTGCCTTATTTTCTCATCTATGCCTTAAAAAGGAATTCTGCTACATCTACCCCAAGACAGGCTTACGCTTTCAGACCAGATGTGAAACAGAAGTCTGAAAGGTAAACCTAATAGGATTTTATTTGGCCTTTTGGTCTAACCAATGTAATATCAAGTGAGCAGATGGGGCTTTTCCCTTGATGCTGTAAAGATGAAAACAGTACAAAAAAAGGCGACTAAAATAACTGGGAGGTTAGAAGGAAAGACCTAAAGAGATCAAAGAGCATTTTTGGTTTGAAGAAAATACAGCTAAAAAGAGGGATATTATTTATATGGTGCATGCGATGTAAAGACCTCAAGCACTACTTACTCTTTCCCCCTCACGGTCACTCAGTATTGGGAGGGTGAACACTTCGGTTGTGTGCTTGCTGCTGGTTGTAGTCTTTCACTGTGTGCACAAGGCTCAGACTATGTAACACTCTTTCAACCAATCAGGTCAAAGTCCCTGTGACCCAATTTACTATCCCCACAGTCACATAGCTGCTGAAGGGAAGTTCCTCAAACATTGCAAGGCCAAATTTGAATTGAGACCTCAGCACTAAAGAAGAAGCCTCCCTCCCCCCCACCCAACCCCCCATGCCATATTCCAAAACTAAAATGGCGGAGAAGATATTTTTCAGGTCCAGGATTAGATGAGTAAATTTACTAGGGTTGCCATCCTTTAGGCTGGCCCTGGAGATCTCCCAGAATTACAACTCATCCCCTGACTAGAGATATCCCTGGAGAAAATGGCTGCTCTGAAGTCCAAGAGTATTATACATAGCTGATACTTGTGCCGAGGCACTCTCCACAGTTCCATTCCATTCCACATGCTATTTAACATCTACCTGCTCTGGATTTTTAAGCCAGTTTTCTTGTTTCAGTCTATTGTTTATGATTATTTTAGTCTATTATTTTTTACTATGTTTTATTTGCCTATTGTAAACTGCCCCAAGAGCCTCTTTGGCTGAGATGGAGGGCAAAAACATCTAAAATGTCTGTACTCTAAAATGTGACTTTCATAACACGAATAGCCTTCCAGGAACAGATGGCAAAGTAGTTGGAGAAGGTCCAGGTGCAAGCAACTCACAAGAATTGTTGGGGGCGGGGAAAATAAACAGAAGTAGTTTCCCAAGGTACTGCCAAATCCAAAAAGCTTTGATGGTAATGCAGATGAATACGACTGAAAGAGGAATTGTCTATGTGGAGGAAAGGTAAACCAGGTAAACTAAAAGTTTCTAATGTAGAAGGGCTATCATGAACCACAATAAGAAGAGCTCACATAGGAAGAGTTACCCAGGCACCTGCTGTTATGGAAACAGAAACACTGGTTCTTTAAAAGAAAAGACAACAGATGCAGCAGCTGAGGTGAAACTAGTAACCATTAGTAACCAGCCATTGAGAGCAGACAGAATAATTGATTCTGGTGGGGGGGAATGGAAACTTTGTGTACTATATTGGAGAAACCACACACACACACACACACACACACACACACACACACACACACACACAAGCAATCTGGTTGATTTGTTCTTGGAATAGATTTCATTTAAATACATCAAAAGGATACCTGGAGTGTAAAATAAAGCACCCTTGTCCTTACTGAATATTAGAAAATCCAGACTATTATTATTAACTTACTTATTATTATTTTGTATCCATGTAGGTGTGTGGGTGAGTGTGTGTATGTATATATTTCATACTGTATTTATGTACTAGAATCTTAAATCACTTGCAAATGTTGCATACATTGTAATTCATGTGGCAGATCATATTCTGTTATTACTGGAACCACTTTAAGTCAGATTGTCTGCCAATTAAAATGTATTCCTAAATGATAAAATAACTAAAAGAGATTTTAAAAAAGAAAAGAAAATCCAGACCTTAGAAGTCAGTACCTCCAAACATTTCCTCCATGGAGTTCCACATTGTTTTTGTCCCCAAACATTTTATTTCCAACCTAAAAACATTTTAAATGAATCCCCTTTTGAAAGATTCTGTGGCTGAAACATTTGGAAAACGTCTTCAGTTTCCAAGTTTCTCTGCTTCCCTGATATAAATAGCTGTACTAGCTGTTTGGCTTTATATTTGTGGGTCTTCATGTCTGTTTTTACTTGTTTTACTTGTTAGAGTTGTTTGTATTTTGTGTAGTTTTATTTGTGGCACCATATAGTCAACTGAATCAATACTATTGGTTGACTTTTACTGATTATGTTGTTTTGAACAAATTGTGCTGGAAGTTACCCTAAATGTACATTCTTAGAAAAGTGGGGCACAAATAATGCAGAAATAAAGCATTTGCAGGACATGTGCAAGGAATGGATTGATCCCAGCAAGGAATGGATTGATCCCAGGAGAGATACAATCTAGAATTGTTTTGATTTTAGCAAAAGACAGCAGGTCCATCAGAGAGTTCTGCTTTGCCAAGCCCTTACATTGATACATTCTCTAAAAATAGAGCTTATGTGGGCAGAAAACACAAAAATATTTCCTGTTTGTAGGTTACTATGCAATTTCTTAAATATTTGTTTAAACCTGTAATCAAGAACAAGAAAACTACAATTATGATATGCCTCCAAACAATAGGTGGTGCTGTTGTACTTCTATTGATCAGCTAAGATTTGGTCTATCTTCTTGTTTTTTCTTAGGAAAGTCCCTTAAATCTTGACATGTGCTAAAGGGTTGAACTGGCAGGTGACTATTGAACAGGGCCAGCAGTAGACTTTATGGACCACTGGAGGCGGAGGGTTGGATCCTAGAATGCTGTTCTAATAATGCCATTTTATCTGTTGATAACCACAGAGCATTATGTGTTTGTGGAAGGTTCCCCACACCTGCAGATTTGCCCTGTTTATCCATGGCACCCTTTCCACTGCAACTTCCCAGTACCTCACTGCATCAGTCAATTTTACCTGTCCACCCCCACCCACCACCTGCACCCATCACAGTTCTCTTCATCCAGTGGTGGGATCCAAAAATTTTAGTAACAGGTTCCCATGGTGGTGAGATTCAAACTGTGGCATAGCACCAATGGGGCTGGGTGGGGCACGATGGGGGCGTGGCCGGGCATTCTGGGGGTGGGGCATTCCTGGGCAGGGCTGTGGCAAGGACGCAGCCATTGCACTGGTCCTTGGGCGAGAAACGAATGCACGCAGGCGCAGGCTGCCACACACGCCGGTGCACCTCCTGCTAGACTGCTTCAAGTTCTGCACGCTACTGCTGAGAGGAGGGGGTTAATAAGGCAAAAATCATGTGGCAAAATCACCAATTAGTAACCCCCTCTCGGCACACACAAATAATTAGTAACCTACTCTCGGGAACCTGTGAGAACCTGCTGGATCCCACCTCTGCCTTCATCCCAGTGACACAAATTGTAGCTATGCTCTGGGAAGTGGTGGCTTTCTTATACACCTCATCTGTGGGAGAAGGGAACAAGGAACAAAGAAGAGTTTCTACAGCAATGCAAGGCTTTCTGGGAAGGGAGTATGAAGGAGGCAACAGAATATGATTCTGCTGTCTTCAGCCACTTCTCCCAGTGGGGAATGGGAGATCAATCAATCTGGCATTGGCAGTCAGGAATAGATTTTCTGCCAGACTCAACAGATGCCCAACCATGCTGACTCTCATGGCTGGTACTAAATCTGCCCTGCAATCCACGCGCCCCAGGAGCTTATACCACCTCTGGGCTAACAGAGTTGCCAACTCTGGGGTAGGATATTCCCAGAAATGTTGGGATGGAACCTGGGAAAGAGTTGGGGGCCGGACAGGTTCAGGTATACTGCCATAAAGTCCATTGTCCTAAACTATCCTTTTTTTCAGGGGAGCTGGTCTTTACCATCTGGAGATCACTTGTTATTCTGGAAGATCTTCAAGGCCATCTGGAAGTTGGCACCCCTCAGAGCATTTGAATTTTATGTATTATGAGGAGAAGATCTAACTGTGGTGCCACCTTCCAAAAAAACCCAACCAGTTCCCTTAGAGGGTTCATGAACAATTTTCAATAACTTGTAGTCAAAAACACTGAGGAGGCATTAACCTGGGATGAAATAAGATTTAATTACAATCTGGCAATAACAAATGAGTTTGCTAAACCTAGAATGTGGTTTTATTAATAAAGAGAACACTGAATTGCACTCAGTGGCATAAAAAGAGCCTAGTGCATATAATAGGAAGGTAGGTTATGTCCATGGTGGCTCTATAAGACATACAGTCAATCGCAACTGCTTTGGTTGAGAATTCAAAGTTACTGTCTGCTCTGCTGGCAGAAAATACAGCATAAAATCCAAGGAGAGTAGCGTCTGCAAATTCCAAAGTAAAGATCTTTAGCAAAATTTCTGCATTTATAGAAAACTTATCTATGAATTGAGACAAGGGTACCCACCTGATTTAGAAATGGTCCCATGATTGAAGATCTACATCAGCAGTTAAAATATCTACATGCAAATTTGCCTGTGAGAGGGGCCATTCAGATACAAAGTGTATTATATGCAATTTCTACGATTTAATATGTTAACCACTTCACCACACTGAGAGCTATACCAAATCCCGGTGGTACCTTGAAGACTAACATTTATTTCAATATGAGCTTTCATGAGTCACAGTTCACTTCCTCAGATATGTCTGAGGGCGTGAGCTGAGCACCATGAAAGCTCAAATTGAAATAAATGTTGTTAGTCTTTAAGGTGCCACTGGAATTTAATTTTATTTTGCTATAACAGACTGCTAATGATAGGCCGTTTTGGAGGATATGTATTAATAGGGTCTCCATGAGTTGGAAATGACGTGATAGCACTTAACACATACACATGTAGATACATAACAGATTACCCAAAGCTACCCCTTTACAACTTACAGTTACAGACAGTAATGTTTCAAACCTCAGGCTGGGGGATTCCTTAAAGTACCAGGGGTTTCAAACCAAAGAGAGTAGCAACCAGACACAAATGCATGTTTCACGTCATGCACCATCATGGCAGCTTGTCTGCTAATATCTTCTTCAACACATTTCAGCTTCACCAGTAGTTCAGCAGTTATCACAGAACACAGAGAACCAACAGCATTCCATATGGCTCTATATAGTCTCAGAGAGGTTTGACTTCTTAATCATAGGAAATGGTTGCCCAGATCTAGTCCAAGGAACTTCCACATTGTGTTTAACAACTTGAACACCTGCCCTTACATCTGCCTTGCCGCCCAGCTTCTGCATGCTATCTGATTGCCTTCCCATTCTGTCCTCGATTTCAGTGTTACACTTGCCTTGAAAGCCCATTGCTCGGGATGCCATTAGTCAGTTGAAACTTCACGACATGTACGTATCTAAAAGCCTTGTCCGAAGCTGCACATTCAGGAACATTCCCTATAGCTAGCTTTGCTTGTCATGGCAGATTGGACCAGACAGGGAAGGAAAAAATGAATCAACAATGAATTAAATGGGTCAACCCCTTTTTCAAAAAGAAAATCCAGCAAATACCCTCCAGGTGAACTTTGGAGAGTAGGCTGTTAACTCTTCAAGGCACCAAATGAGTAATAAGCTTCTTGTGGGCTCATGCTTTTTACCTTTTGATTATTCCTTCCTATTTATGTCTTGAACCAGTTTATAAACCTCCCCCCCGGGAGGATTAGAGGATTAATTTCAGACCAATTAATCTCTTATGAGCCAGATTTATGCAGAGCAGTCAAAAGAAAGAGGAGCATGGAAGAAGTGTGGCTGCTGGTAAACAGACATTTAAAATAATCTGTTAGCTGCTAACTTTACATGATTTTGGGAAGGATATATAGAAGAGAAAAAAATACAGAGTACATGTTGCAGTGAACTTTCTCTTTAGACAGCAGAGTCAGGTGTCTTACGGTGTGCGTCCCATTCACGTCAGCCTCATTACTTTGACATTCCTACGAGCTGATTAAGATGGTGGGCTTGTTAACGATAAGGATTCTGCTGGCGTATAATCCCTCACTATCCCAGAATGCACTCTGATAAGCCTTGTCCGCCTCCACAATCACCTCAAGGAACAGAAGTGGCAGGGATGCAATTGATTTTAACTGCCTTGGCAGCAAAGGGAGGCTGAGGCCTGATAGCAGGCAGGATTGACTGAGGGGAGGCAGCAACAATTAGAACCCATTCAGGCATCCTGTGTGAAAATATTAGAATCTCCATCCTTCCTCAGTAATCTCCAGGGTTTTTTTTATAACAAACTAAAATGATGAAATATGTAATGCATGGAAACCCAGGGAAAATACACACAGAGAGAGAGAGAGTATGCTGCAAAGCTGCTCTGGATATGTTTCTAGGCAGGTCAAGCTTCTCACCTGGACACAAAACAGCACTTGATTGGAGAGGTTACAAAAATTCCAAGAGAGAGGGGGGTGATGGGCGACAAACAAGGCTTTCAGGGACCTAACAGCCGATTTACTCTAAGGTGACATCTTCAGCAGATGTCATGGAGAATGAGAGTCTGGGGGACGGAGGGTGCCAGTCTGAGGTGGTGGAAGATGCTCCCTTAGATGGGACCCCTTCCTTAGCTGGTGGTCAGATATCCTCTTGCTCTGAGGATACCCCTTGGGGTGGTGGGGGGCTCCTTGTAGTGGGTGTGATTCAATCATTAGGAATATAGAGAGTTGGAGTTTGTGAGAGTAGCGATGACCGCATGGTGGCTTACCTGCCTACAGATGCGAGGAGTTGCAGATATGCACGCTTCATCTATGAATGAGCTGTTAGTCCAGTGCTGGAATGGAATCCTTGATTGTGGTCCACATTGGCACCAACGACATTGGGAAATGTAGCCAGGAGGTTCTGGAAGCTAACTTTAGCCTGCTCGGAAACAGATTACATTCCAGCTCCCCAAACGCGGCATTCTCCGAAATGCTACCTGTTCCACGCACAGACAAAGCTAGACAATGAGATACAGGGTCTCAATGCGTGGATGAGAAGGTGGTGTAAGGCAGAGGGTTTCAGATTTGTCAGGAACTGGGGAACCTTTTGGGATAAGGCAGGCCTGTACAAAAGGGATGGGCTTCATCTTAACCAAAGAGGAACCAGGCTGCTGGCGATCAACATTAAAAAGGTGGCAGGACAGCTTTTAAACTGATCCTTGGGGGAAAGCCGACAGGAGCTGAGGTGACTTCGGTTCGGAATACAGTGTCCATGGGGTTGCAGACAGAGAGGGAGGTTTTTCTAAATCAACCACATACAAGCGAGGAGCATAGCAATGTGATAAGTGATAGTGTCTACAAAAGGCTAGAGGGCAAAACACATAAATCCCAGGTTAGGGACAGAGACAGAGTATACAAGTGTCTCTATGCTAATAGTAGAAGCGCTATGGAGCCTAAAATGGGAGCTGGAGTACAGAAGGTTTTGAAGGGAGGACATTGATATAGTAGGTATCACAGAGACATGGTTGGAATGAGGAGAACCCAGTAGGGAATGCTGTTTATCCCAGGTTACAGACTCTACAGGGAAGGGATAGGATAGGGCGTATTGGGGATGGGGTGGCCCCTCTACATCCAAAGAGAGCATAGTGTCATATAAAATAGACAATGCAGTGGGGAGCTGATTCCTCTACAGCAGCACTGTGGATGTCGATACCAGGGAGGAAGAACCGTGTAACATTAGGATTATATTATGGACCCCCTGTCCAAAGCGCACTAGAGGGTTCTGAGATGGAAAAATGAAATTAGAGAGGCCAACAAAGAAGCAAAAATATCATTGGTAATGGGGCGATTTTAACTATCCCCATATAAACTGGGAAAATGCATGTTCAGGTCATAGTAAGGAGAAAACATTCCTGGATATGCTAAATGACTGTGGTTTAGGAGCAGATGGTTGTAAGAACCAACCAGGGGAGAGGAGTGATGATCCTAAGATCTAATTTTATGTGGGACCCAGGACCTGAGATGCGGGGAAGTCCAGTGTTGTTTAAGCCAATAGGAACCAGTGACAACAATTCTGTCAGATTCAGTATCTCTGCATGTCTTGAACAAAGTGACAACTACTAATGTAGTTAAGGGATTTGCCTTCAGAAAGGGAAATTTCTCAAAGATGAGGGGGATAGTGCACAGGAAGCTGAAAGGGAAAATCAAGAGCGTCAAAACTGTCTAAAAGATGCTTGGAGGTTATTTAAAACACTACAGTTATAAGCGTTCCAGCTGGAATGTGTTCCATAGGTTAGGAAAGGCAGCGCCCAGTCCAAAAAAGAAAGCCACCATGTGGTTTAACAAAGGGAGGTTGGAGAGAAAAATTATTAGGAAAAAAAAAGATGTCGTTTAGAAAACGGAAGTGCAACTTAACTGATGAAGAATACCAGAGAGAACACAAATGGTGGCAAAAGAGAAGCAAGTTAGCTGTAAAGGGAGTGCAGGGATTATGAGGAACGCATGGCTGCGAACATCAAGACCAAGCAACAAACAGTTCTTCAAGTACATCTCAAAAGCAGGGAAGCCTGCTAAGGAAGCTGATAGGGCCTGTTAGATGGCCGAAGGAACAAAGGAGTGTGCTAAAGAGATGACAGGGAGATTGCAGAGAAGCTGAATGAATTTTTTTTGCATCTGTCTTCACCCAAGAGGAGGTGAGGAAAATTCCTGCACCTGAAACCATGCACTTCTTAGGAGGCGAATCCGAGGAACTAGCAAAGAGATGAGTGGTAGATAAGAGGAAGAAGTTCTGGCAGCCATTGATGAAACTAAATGCTACCAAAATCTGGCCCAGATTGCATTCATCCAAGAGTTCTTAAAGAGCTCAAGCATGAAATTGCTGATGTTCTCACTTTAATATGCAACTTATCCCTGAAATCTGCCTCCATCCCTGAAAGACTGGAAGATAGCCAATGTCACACCAATCTTTAAGAAAGGGTCAAGGGGGGACCCAGGAAATTACAGGCCAGTCAGTTTGACATCTGTTCCTGGTAAATTAGTAGAATCTATCATTAAAGATAAAATTATTAAACATGTAGAAAAGCAAGACCTGCTGAGGGAGAGTCAGCATGGCTTTTGAAGAGGCAAATCCTGTCTTACAAACTTACTAGAGTTCTTTGAGGGTGTAAACAGGCATGTGGATAAGGGGGAATCAATGGACATTGTCTAGTTGGATTTCCAAAAGGCTTTTGACAAAGTTCCTCACCAGAGACTGTTAAGAAAACTCAGCAATGAAGGAATAAGAGGGGAGGTCCTCCTATGGATTAAAAACTGGTTGAGGAACAGGAAACAAAGGGTGGGTATAAATGGATCCGTTCTGGGACCAGTGCTCTTTAACCTATTCATAAATGACTTGGAAGTACGGGTGGGTAGTGTGGTGGCCAAGTTTGCAGATGATACCAAATTATGTAGGGGGTGAGAACCACAAAGGATTGCCAAGAGCTCCAAGCGGACCTTGATAAATTAGGTGAGTGGGCTAAGAAATGGCAAATCCAGTTCAATGTAGCAAAATGCAAAGTGATGCACATAGGGGCAAAAAATCCAAACTTCACATACACGCTACAAGGGTCAGTACTATCAGTCACAGACCAGGAAAGGGATTTGGGCATCTTAGTTGATAGTTCCATGGGAATGTCAACTCAATGCATGACAGCTGTGAAAAAGGCAAACTCTATGCTGGGGATAATTAGGAAAGGAGTTGATAATAAAACTGCAAGGATTGTCATACCCTTATATAAAGCCGTGGTGCGACCGCACTTGGAGTACTGTGTTCAGTTCTGGTCACCACATCTCAAAAAGAATATCGAAGAGATAGAAAAAGTGCAGAGAAAGGCAACGAGGATGATTGAAGGATTGGCGCACCTTCCTTATGAGGAGAGGTGGCAGCGTTTGGGACTCTTTAATTTGGAGAGGAGACATCTGAGGGGGGATATGATTGAAATCTATAAAATTATGCATGGGGTAGAAAATGTTGACAAAGATAAAATTTTCTCTCTTTCTCACAATACTAGAACCAGGGGGCATTCATTGAAAATGCTGTGGGGGGAGAATTAGGACTAATAAAAGGAAACACTTCTTCACGCAACGTGTGATTGGTGTTTGGAATATGCTGCCACAGGAGGTGGTGATGGCCACTAACCTGGATAGCTTTAAAAAGGGCTTGGACAGATTTATGGATGAGAAGTTGATCTATGGCTACTAATCTTGATCTTCCTTGATCTCAGATTGCAAATGCCTTAGCAGACCAGGTGCTCAGGAGCAGCAGCAGCAGAAGGCCATTGCTTTCACATGCTGCATGTGAGCTCCCAAAGGCACCTGGTGGGCCACTGCGAGTAGCAGAGTGCTGGACTAGATGGACTCTGGTCTGATCCAGCAGGCTTGTTCTTATGTTCTTATGATGGTAGCTTGTACTCAGCTCTCTGGTATTCTTGCCACCCCTGTTGTTGATGTAGAGCCCGTGTCAAGTCAAGGAAAGTATGCACATCCACCAGGGCCCGTGGGAATAGACAAGAATGAGTTCAGCTCATGAGTTCAGTACCACTAGAGTTCAGTACCACTAGACTCTGGTTTATTTTTGCTGCAGCATCCTAACAGTGCAGTCCTGGGTAGGATTACACTCTTCTAAATCCACTGGTATCAGGGAGTTTAGAAAAGTGTAACTCTGCTTAGGACATCACTGTATTGACTTTCTGCAATTATTATATTTACAGCAGTTACTATGGCAGTAGCTTGGAAAGCCTCTCCACATGACTCCAGGTCATAGACACCCCACATCTAGCAAACAAACAACTAGCAATAGCTGCCTTCAGAATAGGTATCTGCCAGAGTTACAATTTTCACTGGTGCCCCTTGGTTGTCCCCAGGAGGGCGAGGAGAAAATTTCTACTGAGTAGTCCCAGCATATTGCAAAGAGGAGAGGTAACAGCAGATTTAAAAGTACTCTCTGATAGCAAATAAAAGTGAATAAAGAAATAGAAATAATGCCAGCCAATTTTACAGAATTAATCTGTGCCAACAAAACATCCATACAAATCGAGAGAGAGCCATTGGCACCTTCCACATTATGCAGCCCTTGGAAAGTTATGGTGTTTTCTGCTCTGACTGCCAAGGCATAAAGCTGTCAGGGCCTAGAGCAGGATTAGGTGATTGCCTAGTTTGCCTACATAGTCTGGCTGGTGCAAAATGCACAATTAAAAAGACCATTTCTCATTAAAATGTGCAAGGTTTCCCTAATTTCCTTGTATCACACTTACAAGGTTTGAATACAAATTCTAACAATTTTGCACTTGTAAAAGTATTCCCCCACTTTTTTTTAAGTGCTGAAAGGACTTGCTTCAAAGGTGAGTTCAAATGGCAAATGAAAGCATATGCTGATCTTATATACTTCTCCGAACTTTGTATCACTTCAACTAAATTTATAAAGCACATGGGAACAATTCATGGAGGGGAAGGGGGAGAAAGGGGTGTCATTTGTACATTGTGCCCTAAACCCATTCCCACACACAGTTTGTGCACAAACTGTGTTGTGCATTTCCTACATCTGTCAGTTGAGTGCAATATTTGCCTGGCCTAGAATGTACATTCGGCTACAATGTAAAATATTCCTTGCAATACTCTGGCTCACATTAACTGCACATTTGTGCACATATAAATAGCACTAGAGTGGCTAACAGTTGCTTTTTGTGAAAAAGCCCTGCAGCTGTTCCCGAGGCCTCTTTCTGAGCTTCATTATTTTGATGAGGGATCTAGACCTGGTTGAATTCAGCATTTTAGTTGCTACACGAAAAGATCTGATTTACTGTGTGCTTAGCCAAATCTCCCTGTGCTATGCTCTAGGCCCTAATCTTGAAGAATGGGCCTTGGGATGAAAATACAAGCTAAGAAGCCATTGCTCTTGGTCTGAAGCAGTAATGGGAGAAGAGGATGATTTCTCTTATGGATTAAAAATTGGTTAAATGACAGGAAGCAGAAAGTAGGAATAAAATACTGTTCTCGTAGTGGAGGGAAATAAGCATTGGGGTCCCACAAGGATTGATATTAGGACTGGTACTATTTAATTTGTTCATAAATAATCTGGAACTGGTGGTGAGCACAGAGTACTAGCCAAGTTTTCAAATGACAACAAATTATTCAGGACACTGAAAACTAAGGCTAAATGTGAAGTTCTCCAAAAAGGTCTCTACAAATTGGGTGAGTGGGTGACAGTATGGCAAATGAAGCTCAGCGTTAGTGAGTGTAAGGCAATGTGCATTGGAATGGTATGCTAAAGAACCTGAACTTGCTGAGACTGATAGGGAAAGAGATCCTGGGGTCATAATAGACAGCTCAATGTAAGTGTCTATCCTAAGGTGGCCAGATGGTCACCTTTGTGAACCGGGATGGGGCTGACGACGCCTGTCTTTGTCGCACGATACATTACAGCCGAGGCCGCTTGCTTGGCCCCACAAGGCCGTGGAGGTTCCCTCGCGGATTCAGCGTGCACCGCGGGGAGGCTGCTGCACTGCCTTGCGCCCCAGAAGGCAGTGCTGCAGCCTCCCAAAATCGGGACACTGGAAATAACCCGCGGGACAAATTGTTTGAAGGCAGGACTGTCCCGCCAAAAGCGGGACATCTGGTCAGCCTAGTCTATCCAGGCTGCTGCAGCAGTGAAAAACAAAACCCTATGTTGGGGATTATTAGGAAAAGGATCGAAAAATAAAACAACCATTTTTATAATGCCCCTGTATAGATCAATGACACAGCCTCATTTGGAATACTGTGTCACCGTATCGCAAAAAGAACTTCACAGAGCTGAAGTACAGAAGAGGGCAGCCAAGATAATTTAGGGGGTTAGAGTACCTCTCCTATAAAGAAAAGTCTGGGAATTTTTAGTTTAGAAAAGAGGCAATTACAGGGGATTGGGCTGGAGAGAATTGACAAAGATAACTTTTTCCACCCTCCCTGAAAATACTAGATCTTGAGTATATCCAATGAGGTTGATGAGCAGTAGACTCAGGATAAACAAAAGGAAATACTTCTTTACACAATAAGTGAATATGTGCAATTCGCTGCCAGAGGATTTGGTGATGGCCACATGGTGTCTAAAAGAAGCTTCCCTTTTCAGAGGTAGTAAACATCAAAGAACCAGTGCCAGGAGGAGGCAATATCAGGGGAAGGCCGTGGTCTCTGTGTATTGCTGCTGAATCTGTAGAAGAACTGTCTGGCCACTGTGTGAGACAGGATACCGGTCCAGCAGGGCTCTTCTTATGTTCTTGGTGTGCACACACTCTGAAAAAGTTGCAATTGGCTATGGTTTCTCTGCGCATGCATAGTCTGGGTATACTAACAAAATGTCCAAGTGTGTGCCATTGGCACAATGTGATGTGCTTAAAGTTTTTCTATGTAGATGGGCTTTGCAAATAAGAAATGGACGGTGTCAGAAACAGAACTAAGTTCCTCAGTTAGGCCTGCAGCTGTGACATTGGTGGACAGTAGTCTAATGAGTCCAATGTCACTAGCATTGTTTCTGAAGCTGTGCAAAAGCCAAAACAGCATTTGTGCCATAATTCAATAGCGCATTGGTCTATGGCCAATGTTAAATCATGCCAACAATGCAGACACAATTCAGAGCTGCCAAAACATTTCCAAAGGAGCTGATTTTGCTTCATTGACACAGAAGTTAATCATTCATCTGAGGTACAAGCCTTGTTTCTCATGTCACCACAACCTAGCTTGAATGGAGCTCCCATTTCTTTAAGAGAAATGGACAGATAGGCCTAAAGGAGAAAGTGTCTGAACACAACACAGTAACCATCAGCTCCTGGTGGAATATACGGAACGGCTTTATACTAAGACTTATTGGTTTATACAGTCAGTATTGTCTGCTCTGACTGGCAGCATCTCTCCACGGTTTCAAGCAGAGCCATTTCTCATTACTGAATAAGTGAATCTCTTAATTAGAGATGCTGTGGGTTGAATTTGGGACCATCTGTATGCAAAACAACTGCTCTACAACTATGCCACAGCCCCTACTAACCTTAACACAGGGGTTCCTAATCTTACTTTTGAGTTTGTGGGTATATTTGGCATTCTGACACAGTATAAACAGCACAGAAACAAAATGGCTACCACAAAATGGTTGCTGTAGCAGGTGGAGCTAGCCACAAAATAATTGACAAAGATAACTTTTTCCACCCTCCCCGAAAATAATTGTCACAGCTTAACTTCCATAACGCAATGCAGATCCTTCTGCTATGAAGGCAGCTGCTGTCAAAGCGACATTTTAAAACAGCCAATAAAATCTCCAGTAGCTAATCAGAAGCCTTGCTGGGTAAAAGGCCCCGCTCATTTCCTCAAACTCTTGGTGAGTTCCAGAAAAGTTGCTGGTGGGTACCATGGCACCCATGGGCACCATGTGGGGACTCCTGCCTGAGCATATAATCAGGCAGTTATAACCCATTCTGAACCATTATTTCTTTGGATGGCAGCCTTTATAGTTGCTAACAGACCACCTGCTAATCTAAAGCAGTCGCCAGCAGCAATGGACTCTAACCATGACATTAACTCAGGGAACTGATCTTGCAGCAAACCCAAATGCCTGCTTCGTCTCACATCTACCAGGCACTGCTATGTCAGGACCTAATAACGTCAGTTATGCCAACTGGGTTTCATTCATTTGCTCATCCCCCAACATAATACACACAGACATCTGTCAGCAATGCTCTCCCATTATCTACATAGGACAAACAGGACAGTCACTACACAGAAGAATAAATGAAAATCTCAGATCCAGGTCAGTTATCGCTGGGGATTTTTCAAAGGCAAACTTAAAAGTTGTTGCATAAAAATCTTATACACTTACTTACCTCTTATATTTAGAAATGATGAACAGTAGGTAGTCACAAATCTTTGTCTTAATTCTAGTACCATGAAATTAGAGATGGAGCATTGATGAGGACATTAACTTTTCATTTATGATGTATGAAAAGTTACTCAACCTGATAAATTAAAAGCAAATGGTCAATATTGTTGTTCCATGTTATTGAATGTCCTGACATTAAGAATCACATCAAAGGTTAATTGGGGGGGGGGGGGGGGGTTACTGTCACCAGTTACATGGAAACGAACTTTCTTATTTTAAATTCAGATGATATATGTATACTTGGTGTTATCTTTTGTATGATTTAGTTAGAAGTGCTTTAAAACTCTTGTTTATTGGTTTATATGAATATTATTTGTGAAAAGCTGCTTTAACTATTCAGTTTTGGAGGGTTTTTTGTGTAGTGGTGTAGTAGTTAAGAGCAGGTGCACTATAATCTGGAGGACTGGGTTTGATTCCCCGCTCTGCCAGTTGAGCTGTAGAGGCTTACCTGGTGAACTAGATTAGCTTGGGCACTCCAACCCATGCCAGCTGGATGACCTTGGACTAGTCACAGTTCTTCAGAGCTCTCTCAGCCCCACCCACCTCACAGGGTGTTTGTTGTTGTGGGGGGTGCGGGGTGGAAGGGAAAGGAAATTGAAAGCCCTTTTGAGTCTCCTTACAGGAAAGGGGGGATAAAAATCCAAACTCCTCCTCCTCCTCTTCTTTATATACCCAATAAAATATTTCTTTTTAATGGCAACATTCAGAAGACAGTGGGAGACCATTTCAGTCTACTTGTAGGACAATCAATGGTTGACTCAAAAATAGTCATTCTTCAACAAACAAACTGGTTGCAGAATGAAATTGCTCAATTTAAAATGTATCAATTGAATTGAATGCAATAATTATAGATGAATCATTTCTCACCCATTACAGAAATTAAATCAGCTTAACAGAACTAGGGCGAGGGTGTTATGACCAATAGTGAATAGTTTTATCTGAGTTTTTCCTATAAATTTTAATAAACGACATTTCTTGGAAGCATATTAACCCTATTGCTCACATTGCTTTCCCTTGAAAGGTCATATATATTTGCTGATTGAGAATTCACTCGATGCATCTGATGTGTGTTTCAAGAAATCTTGTAGTCTTTAAGATGTCACAACACACTTGCCCCTTTCTGCTGCAACTAGCCAGCACAGTTACCCCACTGGAGTTTCTTGAAGAGGCTCTTGAGAAGGCTCTTGATACATCTTGAAGACTTTTTCCTGTGTATGCCTCATGGCATCCTTTTGGCAGCCCCAATATAAAAGGCTCATGACTTTGCTACCAAGAATCACAGTACCTAACTTCTGGAATGGTATACCTTTGATTAGATTCCAGATATTTCATATTCCTGGCTTTCTTTCTATTGTGCTGACTTTGATGTTTTATTTATTCTTGTATTTTAATGATTTAAAATGTGGTAATGTGCTAGGGTACACAATTTTAAGAGAACATCTGGCTCCTCTGCATCTGAGTGCACTGAGAACCAATTTTTTCTGTGTAATGTTTGCTTTATTTACAAAAAATACATATAAAGGAAGCAAATGCACTCCTACAAGCGGACAGCATAACTGCTAATCCTACATCAGATGCCTAAAGCATCCCAAGACTTCAGCCATCCAGAGCTCCCAATTCCACCTCCCCCCCCCAAAAAAAAAATTCTTCCCGAATTCCCTTAACCACTAGCTGGAAGGGATCATTTTCCAGAAAACTAATGGCTATTTCATTCCGTGCTTGAAGATAAATTTCTGCCTATCAAAAGTAGTCACTGATTAATCATCACACAATCATTCTGCATTACTGCAAGCATCAGGTGAACAAAGGATAGTTCTCCAATGCAGATGTACACATGAAGCTGTCTTTACCGAATCAGACCACTACTCTACCGTGTCTGTACTGTTCATTCTGACGGACAGAGGCTGTTACTTCGGGCGAATTCCCACTTGAAAATTGCAAGCGGATCCAAACCTGTTCCTTGCGAATCCGTGTCCTCCTCATCGCAGTTTCTCCCTCCCCACCACAGTGAACAGGCAGGAGACATTCCTGGGTGCAGGCATCGTTGCAATCCCCACAGCCATGTGATCGCGCTTCATTGCCCTAACCTGGTTGGTCGGTGTTCAGTTGGGCGGGACCTGTTAGCCACTTCAGAAACACTACCCATTTTTACCCATTAAAAAACCTGTGCGAACGATAAAGTGCAACCTCTATGAATACTTGTTATTTACTGTATAACAACTATTTTCTGAAAGTTTTACCGTTAAATCAGTGAACGGGCGACCGTTTAAATGGTCAACTTTCCACCGTTGTTTCCCACAGTCCCCTTAGTGACCAAACGATGCGTGTGCACAGCAACAGCGCCGGGAGCACTGATTGGCTGCCCGAAATGCACGTCACACTCTGGGGTGGGGAACGACTCCAGGTTCCAAACCTTGTCCCTCCCCTTGGAACAGCCGTAAACTGTGATAACGGGGCCTGAACCACTTGCATCCAGGTTCTGCCAGAATGCGGATTAACAGGGCGAACGAGCGTCAGAAACGGTTGCTGCCACAGAAGTCATGGGGAGGACGTCGATGAAACCGTGTTAGTAAGTGGCCCGAAACCGTGCTAAGGAGGCAGTGGTCCTGCACATCACCTACCATCTCGGCTTTTTCGCTGGAGATTCCAGTGATTGAACCCGAGACCTCCAACATGCAAAGCAAGTGCTGTATGCCTGAGCCATGGCCCCTCCACGAGAATATATATCTTCAAGGGAAATGGAATTTGACAGGATTGGCTGTTACCTGCTGAAGGTCTATCAAGCATCCTTTTTAGTTGCTAACTCAATTGTGTAATTCAGTGAGTCTCAATAAAGATACTTTCTTTTCCTCTTGTCACTTATATTGCTTTTTATTGTTTGCTCTCAAGTCGCTTCTGCTTTGCAGTGATCTCTGGTGGGGTTTCCAAGGCAAGTGATGTTCAGTGGGGGTCTGCCATTGCCTGCCTCTGCATCACACCCCTGGTGTTCATTGGAGTCTCCCATCCAAATGCTTGCCACGATTAACCCTGCTTGGTTTCTGAGATCTGATGAGATCAGGTTACCCTGGGCTATTGCTTATTACCAGGGAAAAAAATTACAACAAAGTTATGCATACTCCTTAATGTCCTCGGCCTTCAAATTAAGCAGTGTGACTTAGTGGGGGTGGGAAAAATATAACATGACCAGACTCTGTTCAAGATCCAAATTTGCAAAGTCTTTCTGAATTACCAATAATTCCTTGTCTTCAGTTTATTTAGTGCTGCACTACCACGGCTCCATTGGATTTAACTCCAGTAGTGCAATGTCTTTCCCACCCACATCACAAAGAAAGCAGATGTGCTGGAAAGGTACCCCACTATTTTTGTGGGCTACAGTAGTGGGCACTGGGAAAGCTCAGGAGTCAGATAAATTATTTTAAAGGAGGGGGAAAGGTCAAGAAATAGCAAAGTATTGCTAGGGAGGAAGAAGTCCTTTTTCCTCTTTCAAAATCCATGTAAGTACATACAAAGGGTATGCAAAATGAAGCAGCATTTATGTTGTTGATGACTTCACATTTACTTGCAGAATTACACACTGCAAACAATAATTTTGATATACTAGATGGGGCCAAATATTCATGTTCTGAGGAATATTGCATCATAACTCATATCCTGGGAAACATGCAATTTCTATGCAACTATCTTGATATTTCCATCTCCCACAGCAGCCAAGTAACAATTGTATATTTTTGCATAATCACACACATAGAAAGGCTCTTGCAATGCCTTGATTACATTCTAAAATCTAAGTTTTACTGCAGCCCTCAGCAAACATTACTTTGACTATGGCGTATGACTTGACATTTGAGGTCAAGAAGAGATGCAGATTGTGAAAGTGCCTCTGCTCTAAATGCCCCAAAACAAGTCACAACATCACCTTTCCCCAGAACAACTATACAAGATACAAGTAAGGCCATCCACTGATGTAATACTATCAACATGGGTTGTGTTCATAGAAGAATATGAGCAAAAAAGAGGTAATTTCTTTGATTTCCCTTTGAGCTGCATTTCACTCTTTGTATGAGGGTCCCCCAAGCAGTGGCGTAGTGCCAAGGGGGTGGGGTGTGTGTGATGCACTGGGCGCATGCTGGTGCAGGGGCGTTCCAGGGCAGGGGCGTGGCAGGGACGCAGAGCACATGCATGCCCCAGGTGCAGTTCCCCCTTGCTCTGGCCCTGCCCCCAAGCCTTTAGAAGCAACTTTTCAGGAGGGCATAGAAAAAGATTCTGTTCTGTTTCACCCTTCTTTGGAATCAAACGATTCTTCAGTTGACATCAACACCTATAAATTGGAAGCAGTTTGTGTGTGTCTGTGGCAAATCTTGAAGGAGGATATCTATTTCAATGACTATATATATGTAAGAATTGAAGAAGACTTCTGCTGGATCAGACCAACAGTCCACCTAGTCCACACAGCAGCCAACCAGTTAATCTAAAGAGCCAGGCAAATGGGGTATAAAGGCCAAGGTATT
Organism: Sphaerodactylus townsendi; assembly: GCF_021028975.2. NCBI lineage: Eukaryota > Metazoa > Chordata > Lepidosauria > Squamata > Sphaerodactylidae > Sphaerodactylus > Sphaerodactylus townsendi. The sequence goes on from NC_059430.1 coordinate 36,381,990, forward strand.
CTCCTGATATTGCTTCCCGGCACTGATATTTCGTGTCTTTGTACACGAAGGTTCCTTTAATTCACTGTGACTAGCAGCCAGATAAAACTCTCCTCCGTGAATCTGTCTAAACCTATTTTAAAGCCATTTATATTTGCAGCCATCATCACATACCCTGGCAGTGAATTGCCCAATTTAATTACACATTGAATAAAGAAAAAATCCTTTTAGTCTATCCTGAACCTATTGCCAATCCATTGCATTGGGTGCCGCTGAACTCTAGTATTATGGGAGAGGGAGAAAAAACTTTCCCCACCCATACACTGTTTAATAAACCTCAGTAATGTCTCCGCTCAGTTTCAGCCAGTTCAAACTCCATGAGTGTATATTCAAAGTTCGGATTTTTTGTGTTCCATGTCAACAAGGTGAATGCAAGGCGAATGCAACAAGTCTTTGGAGCAATTTCCAAAGCAGGGCTTTCAATACTGCCTTTATTAAAACAATTATATGCCTTTTGTAACTGGCTAGTTCTTTTCCTTGCATATTTATAACACAGTGGAAAGCCAAATTTCTGTTCTGTCACATGCAATAAGCATTTTACACATTAGCACAAGCACTGCTGTATTCAGGATGAAGCAAGATGGGTTACAGGAAGTTATAGGGGTGGCCAACAGAAACCCTCTCTAGAAATCCAACCTGTTTGGCCCTAGAGAAGTATTTTGTCCATTATACTGTTCCTACGAGGAATTATTATTTCTGTAGGAATAATAATGAAATATCTGGGAGATTCCACTGTATGTTTTCTGCCCACTTACACAACCTTAAGGATCACTTGGGTAACTCAGATGAAAGACCCACATAGTGTTGTCTTGCTGATGTTTCCCACTAGCTAGTAAGCCTGGATTCTCCCTAGAAGCAAAAATGATTAAACTGATACTATCACACTTTGGTCACAATATGAGAAAACGTACTGGAAAATACAGTAACACTAGGAAAACTATTGGGGGAAGAAGAAAAACCCAACATGAAATCGATTGACCCAATAAAGGAAGTCATGGCCTTCAGTTTACAAGACATGAGCAAAGCTATTAAGGATAGGACATTTTGGAGGTCATTAATTCAGAGCTGCCATAAGTCAGAAGCAATTTGATGTCCCATAACTCACACAGTAATACATACAGCTCAATTGGCCACTCTCATGCATTATTATGTGGGCTGTGGGAACACTCAAGGGGGGGCCACCTAGTTCAGTGGCCATTGGTAATGTTAAGGGGCAGGACTATAAAGTCAGTGTCTATTTTATATGGTGCCGTTTGCAATAAACCCACAAGAAGCAGAGCGCGAATTGCAACAGCTGTGGAATGAAAGGCACAGTATACAAATCAGAGCCCCTCCCCTAAGGAAGGCTGCATGGTCTGGACAGGTGGAAATCCAGCGCTGAGTCATTTTAAGCTATGTCAGAGTTGTTCAAAGATCAGTGCTTGGTGATAATCTTAACATGGAAGCTTTTCTCTAAATTCTAATTGCTGAATAGTTGGCATAGGCAAAAGAAAGCTAGATGTAGCAGTTTTTGAAGTCTGTCACATATTCACGGGTCATTGAAGAGTGCTCCCTCCACATCGTTTCTATCAGGGGAACAAGAGGGCTGATGTGACTTTCTGCTCAAAAAGATGCTATCCCCTGGGACAGCTGTCAACCAGTTAAAGCACATGACACGCACTTGATCAATTCCATGAGATATTTATGGAGACTGTATTCCTTCCATGCAAATGCAGATGAACCAGGAGATGGGGAAACCGAAGAGCACAGAAGCTATTAGCATTATACCTAAACATGCAGTGTTCTTTAAGCCTGAATTGTATACTGAATTGGGACCCTGGGCGTAAGGGACTATTTGCTTCTGAAAGTTATGTTTGTGGAAAGGAGATCTGAGCTTCAGGGGGGAGGGGGAGGGCAAAAGTAATCCAGTAGCCATTTCTGGGCAGCTTGGCTGCATTGCTACAAATAGAAAGAAGGGGCAGGCAGGTCATCTATGTGGGGTGAGAGAGAACTGGGAAATTACAGAACTGAAACAAAGGACTTGGCATAGGTCTTAAAACTACACATGGGGAGTCTATGGCTCAAAGCTCAGTCCAGCCATTCGTGTATTGTGTGATTTTATGCAAGTTCATCACTCTCAGCTTCACCTGTAACATAGGTGAGGTGTTGCTATAGAGCAGTGGTTCTCAACCTTCCTAATGCCGCAACCCTTTAATACAGTTCCTCATGTTGTGGTGACCCCCCAACCCTAACATTTATCCATTTTACAGATGGAGAACACTGATGCAGAGAGTCTTAGGCGACCCCTGTGAAAGGGTTGTTCGACCCCCAAAGGGGTCCCGACCCCCAGGTTGAGAACCACTGCCATAGAGGGTGTCCTATCAGCCCTGCCAAACCTATGCAGTTGGCATCAAATTTGCTGAGTTTGGAGGTGCCAAAACGAAGACATAATTTTCCCTAGGCATTTGCCAACTTTTCTCTTTGCTCAATTTTATTACTCTATGCTGTTGTGCCTTTTTTTTTTTTACATTCTGCAGTAGCTTATTGTGCATTTATCGCCAGGAGCAATTATAATGTACTTGTAATGATCTGACACTGCAGTTTTTCACTGTTCATTTTATTAGGGTTTTTTTTTCTTTTGGATGTAGTTCTTCTTCTTCAACAGTTTTCTCCACTGTGAAGAATTCTTGCAAATTTTAGTTAAAACTGTGAGCCAGAAATGTATTAAAGAATAGTGCTGTTAACTTGACCAGTAGGCTTGTGGTAAGGATTGGTGACTTCATGTACGCAATGTACTTAGGAAAGTACTATACTATATGCAAGGTACTTAGGAAAGTACTATACAAAGATTGGCTTGGGTTCCACTTACATTTTCCATGGATGGATTTCCCCAACTTGCCACTTTCATTGGAGCCTAAAATGTCCCCCATGCTGATCCATGCATATCTTGGGAGTTGTCTGAAGTTTGTGACAAAGAGGCAGAAATTGACATTCGTGTCCATGCAGAAAGTTTAGGCAGAGTCATGCATCAAAAAAGCAGCCAGCTTTAGGAGGCTATTTCTAGACAAAGGCACAAAATGCATTTGAAGAATTCATACCCGTCCATAAATAAAACAGGTCGATACAGACTAAGCTGGCATGCTGGAGCACAGCACTCTGCGTGCCCTTAAGAAAGCAAAATGAAGAGGGGAAATGAGGGGCACTAAGTGAGACAGCTGGTCTCAGCTCACACAGGAAAGGAGACGAGCTTCACAGAGTCTCCAGATGATTCCAAGCCTGATTTGCTCACAGCAACAAGGGAGCCAACTGTCACTTGGGCTCTCCGAGGAAAAGGTTGAATTCTGCCTTCTGGCATTGCACATATTGAGAAATTGGCAGCGCTGCTTGGGTGGAAAGAAGCTTATTTTTCTCCATCAGTTTTTGCCAAAAAGCTCCATTACTAGACTTAGCAATGGAACAGCTTGATTCATTTCCCTTTATCTATACAGCCACTCAATACAGTGAAGGATGCAGCTTGATCGAAGCCCCCAGGGCAGTACAGTAAAAGGCAGCAAGCATTACTGTTAATGGGTGTCTAATGGATGGAAAGCCAAAACCCAGCGGGATTGATGACAGATGCTGAGTCCTGAATACAACAGCGCACCTAACTTGGGAGAAATCAGCATGCAATGTTGTGAGCTGACTTTAGTACGTAACGCAAGGAACACATGGATTTTTGGGGGCTCCTACCATTTTTGAATGCAAGAGTATCAGCATTATGACTCTCAAAGAGAAGGGAGAGCTTTAACTAAAATATCATTTTAAGCACTGTCTGTTTACAGGCAGAAAGTGGGCACCCAAACAGATCACTCTTACCAAACAGTTGCATTTCTATAGTGTTGTTTAAAGTAAAAACACACTATTTCCTCCATCATGTGGCCCAATACACCTCAACTGACTGAACTAACATCTTTCTGTAGAATATAGATGCAAGTAAAAAATAACAGAGGTTGTTCATTCTCATCAACAAGACAACTCAAGAGTGCCCAGGGAATATCACAATGTGGCTGCAGATATGGATTTTTGGTTTCCTGAAACATGAGGAAATTATTCACTTGGCATTTGCCTATTGATGAGAATCTGGAATCCATTGGTACTCCAGCGTCTCAGTGAGTTTCTTGCCTTTGGGTCACAAGAGGATGAAGGCAAACACAGGTCATACATAGTTCGCCATTTGCACTTTGAAGGAGTATCGTTTTAAGCCTCGCAGTCACCCACTGAAGCATCTTAGACTCCTAGGACACTAGCCCTGAGAAGTCTCAGCTGAGATTTGAGCCTGGCTTTCCTACATCCAAGCCTAAGTTTCTAGCCTCTCCAATGCACCAACGCATTTGCTGAATAAAGACAGAGAAAGTGCCATCACATGGAAGTTTCTTAGACTGGGAAGAGGCCGTGGTTCCCCTAAGGAACTATTACTATTTACTCATACCAGTTACTGTAACTAAGAGACTCTATATCCAGTCAGCCACCAGATGGCAGTGCCACAAAGCTCAGAGTGTGCATGGCACACCAAAAGGCCAGAGCTACCTTTGATCAGTACAAGAACCCCCACCCCAACCAGTAGCAGAATTTGTTGTTGCTCGACAGCTATAATTCGCTTGAAAAATGCTAATTCGTCAGTGACTTCTATTAGGTAACTGAAAGCACTGGCAACCTGCTCATCTTGTACATACAAATAGGTTAACCTCTTTCAAAAGCAGAAGTTGGCTCTCTAAACCTTTTCAGGACTTTAGTACAATTCTAGAAGAATACGGTGAGAACTGCGGATCCCCGGGCTGGAGTGGCAGAAGTGTAGTGCACCAATGATGGGAAAATCCAGCAAGGCTCCTTCAGAAATCATTCTAAAACAGTCTTGCTCATAGGCTGGGAGAATCAATAATGGTCAGTTTGTGTGTGTTCAGTGCTGTCAAACTGCTTCTGACTCATGGCAACTCTATGAATTAATGTCCTGCAAAATGTCCTATCGTTAACTGCCTTGGAGACTGAGGGCCCTGGCTTCCTTATAGTCAATCCATTTCATGTTGGTCTTCTCTTTTCCTGCTGATCACTTTTTATGCTGCTGTCTGAAGGCTCAGAAAGAAGCAGTTGAGCAGGGGGGTAGTTTCCAAAAGGTAGGGGCCAAGCACTGCCTCTCCAAACAACTTCTACAATACCATGTTTGACCTCACCCCTATTCTCACATACCCTCCAGGACCCCCCCCCCCTTTCCACTTGCCCAATTCCTTGAGGTACATCAAATGCTTCAGTCCTTCAAAGATTTGGCTAGCAAGAATTATGCCCCAATTAATTCTGACTGTAAAAAAAGGATATTTTATCTAGATTTCCTGTGTATAGTAAACTTACTGAAATCAAGTCTGTTTTCTCTGACCGTCACATTTGTTTCTTAAATGGGTCAGGTTTGTCCTCCCAAGACAAAATACAAAACAGGGAGGGGGCAGCAGTGGGAATTTCTCTTTGAAACTTATTCAGTTGTTCGGAAAACAAACATCCAGAAGTCCACGAGTGGTGTTTCTCTCTTTTTATTTAAAAACAGTGCTTCATTACCATTTGCAAAGGGTGAGGAAGGGCCCCTCCCTTGCTTAGAGTTTATAAAAGCCAGCAACATGAACAATAATTTATACACATGGATAGTAATACAAAAAAAGGAATAAAAGCTAAAGATCTAACTACTCCGACCTTCACAATTCCAGCTACTTGATAATAATAAGAGTAACCCAATGAATACTGTATGGTTTGAAAGCTACTGTACAATATGATACTTAACCAGGGAGAGTGGGGAGGGAGACGGATGTTAAGAAGAGGCCACAAAGCCCTAGGATGCAAGCGCTGCTTCTCCAAAGTCAACGGGGACCTGGGACTCTGGGCAAGTAGCCCGAGCATACTGGGAAATGATCCAGAGGAAGGGAGAACAGCTAACTACAATGCGTCCTATGGCCCCAAGGGAACCTGGCAAGGGAAAGGTGCGGGAGACACTGCGTGAAGAGGCATGTCAGTCATTACCACCATCAGAGTCTGGGGCATTCTAGGCCTTGAACTGAAGCGTTAGCTAAGCCTTGAAGGTCAGTGAAGCATCATCTTGATGTTGCCTTGCAGTCCTGGCTGGCAACAGCCATCGGACCAGCATTTTGCCCCCGTTATTCCCCCCCCCAAAAAAAGGATTTCATAATAATAATAATTAAAAAACCCAAAACAAATCTGGATGGTTACTTTTTCACTTACTATAAACAAACTGCCAGAACTGCAATGTGTACTTAATACTGGGAAGAGAATTCCTAAATGACTTAGGTTCCTTTGACAGTTATTTCTCAAAGCAGCAACAAATGCACTTCAACAAATGTTTCACCCCTAAAAGAGAGAGAGCGCTCAACAAGAGGTTTCCAATTTGCTTTTTAAGCCAACCGTTAAATAAGCGGTGTCATGATGCAAGACTGCCAGCCAAATGAATACTCCAGTGGACGGCTTGAGGGGGGGAAAAGTTGGCAGGACAGATTTTTATTTTTATTTTTTGCTAATGAGGAAGTTTTTTTACCCTCATCATCTGGAAGTCCTTGGGCTTAATTTAACTAGAAGTCATCCCAAGTAATCCCTACTTGGCGGTAACAGAAGTGTCAACTGGACAACCTTGCCACAGATATTCCCTGGTATATTCCTGTACCCCACCCTTAGTTATGGCAGCCCACTCTAAAAATGGACATCTTTCTGTATTTCACTTCACAGGGAAAGAGCAGAGGCAACATTGCACCACCTTGTCAAATTAGCCAGAATAAGTACCCGGGAAAAGAACAATTTCACTTGGACTATCAGAAGACAGCTTGCCTCACTGAGGGGAGGTTTTGTTTCATTACAGAATAAAAGCAACTTCAAAAAAAGAGAGAGAGGAGGACAGGGAGTGGGATAAGAAAGGATGGGTTGTTCGGACAGTTACATCACAAAAATAGTGTTTTATGCAACAAAAAAATCAAGTCACGCTGTGTTGTACTACGTTTGACATTCCCAAGAGCATGACAAAATTAAGAACACACACACACATAGAACTTCACACTGGCTCTTTGCTTTGTTCACAAGGATTTTCATTTTCCTATTTTAAAACCAGTGCAAACAGGCAAACACACTCTTTAAATCTCCCCTACCCCAGCATTAAGGATCGTTCAAATGTTGGCATGCAGGAGATGCGTTCTGTTTCCCAGGATGGCCGCAAATTTCCCTTCAGGAGTGGGACGCAGCAAACTGTACATTTCCCAAATTCGGTTTCCACAGCTGAGTTCTGGATTGCTCCCCGCACCCACCCACCAATTTACTAAACATCTATAAAGAGGAGGAGATGTAGGAGTATGTAGAAAGTCCCAACTATATCCACCTATTAAGGTGTTGTGGCTGTTCTAGAAATCAAATAGTGAACTGTGTAACATCTCACTAGAAAGCTGCTATGCAACAAAATACGCATTGGTAGTTGTAGGCTTTTAAAGAGGCTGGGAAGCAACAATATCTCATTAGTAATAGTGTTCTTCCTTCCACCATGGACCTCACTGTGTTTCACAAAAGAAGGGTCATATTGTTCTTCCATCTACAGATGGGGAAGTAAAAGATAACAGAACCACCTTGGGCACAGTCAACTGGTACTGCAATGATGCACCTTAGATGGTCGCTCAAGTTATATGTTTCTCAAGCTGTTTCTAATAGGATGCATCACATACTCGGCTTGGTCTTTTATGCCCAGTTCTGAGGGTCAACCCTCTTCGCTAATATAGGAATCACAGAGCACAGAAAATCCAAATGGAACCCAAATCAAGAGTACACAAATTTCCAGATGTAAGAGAGTCAGTTGACCCAAGGTGTATGCAGGAGCTCTGCCAACAGAGTCAATTCCTCTCAGCTCAGGCAACTGGTTATTTGCTGCGTCTCATTCCCCCCTTTTCCAACCCTCATCTGCCTTTTGATAGAAACAGGCTGATCGGCGAACATGACACGAAGCGATTTCAAGAAGTCAGAAGAAAATCCCACCTTCCTCCCTGTTTCCTCAATTTTTGTAAAAGACCGGTGCCCCGCTTCCCTCTCCCCAATCCATTTTAAACCTAACTAAAATATTTATATACAAAAAAACAGAAATTGTCATAACAGCAACAAACCAAACTTTGGCTTGGGGGGAGGGGGAAAAAAACCAAGACAATAAAAACAAACAAAAAGTGACCAAGAGGCTGGCAGTTTGGTGTCACCTCATTTCAGAGAATCAATATTGTTAAGAGTTTCTAGCTTCGTTGAAATCTCCCCCCCCCCCCCCCGTGCCTCCCCAGCCCTTCTTGCTTCAGGCATCCCCGTCTCTGGCAAGCACTGCAAGGGAGCTGGAGCAAAGGCGCAAGTGACCCTCCTTGATAAGCCCTGCTTGCTGGAGAACTTCAGGGCCTCTCTGTTCCTATGCTGACATCACCGGCGGGTATATGGCGACAGGAGGTGAATAGGCTTCAGCTACAAGTCCACCCCCTGCCTGCCCTTCCAAGGGTGAGAGGCCACCCAGTACCAATTTAGGCAGGCCAAGGAGTCAAAAGGAATTGTGCTTCTCTAATATTCAGGGTTTTAAAGATAGTGTTGCAGAGAACCTGCAACCGGTGCCAAGAAAATTATGATGGCCCAAGAGGGCAGAGCGGTATTTCTTCTTCCCCTCTGATTTCCAAACTTCAGGCCATATGTTTCAGGGCAATGGCTTGGCTTGTCCTCACGCTTCCAGAGCAACTTGCAAAAATGTCCGCCGTGTAAAAATAAAGGCTGTTCTTTCGTAAGATTATGGAAAGGGTCTTCCTGATAAGTCTCTTCATTTGCATTCTGCAGTATGTCTCCAAACCAAGCGTGGATGCGTATTTCTCTTTGGAACAGACACCACGACCCATTGGAACGTGAAAGTGACCACACAAATGCCAAGGCAGGAGCTTCCTGTGTTTTCAAACATCATTTGAAATCTGCTTCTGCCTGCCCTGATGATGAAATTATACGACTACTTCCGGAATAGTGTTACAACACACACACAAAATTCCCCCAAGCCCTGTTTCTGAGGCCATGATCCATGATGCGTTTCTCTCTCTTCATGCAATTGTTGGATGGCAAACTTGCAGCAAGGTAAGCATTTTGGGAAGGGGAAGAAGGGGATCTCGGACACTGGGAAGCCCAGGGTGGCAGTTGGGCGAGCTTTTCCGGCCACCTTTCCTCTAAACTTTAGGCTGTTGTGCACTTTGCCATCACGCTCCTTGTTAGCGAAGACAGACCATGGCTTTAAGTTCTCCACATCTGCCGCTCCTCCAGGAAAAGAAAAAGAGGGAAGAAGATGGAAAGAGAGGAAGACCATAGCAAGTGAAAGAAACTAAGAACTACAGTCTTGGTAGTGGACATCAATCACTAAAGTTAGGTGCACGTATAGAAACAACAGGATCACAAATTTATTTCAAGTCTTGTTCCCTCAAACTGTTCATAGACAGTCTTTGGGCAGCTTTGGGAAGCCTCATCTCAGAATCTGTAGAATCTTCCGGAACTGCTCCAAGCCCACATATGCCAGATGGTAATAAAATGGGGGGAGGGGTTTGCAATTCCAACCAGCGTGCAGGTTCCAGCTGCAGCCAATCAGCACTGCCATCCGCAGGTAGAGAGGCTCTTCCTCATTCATCATGGGCCTCAGGTTCTAGACCCCGGTAAAATAAATGCCTCAGGCACCAGACCCTGGTAAAACAAACGCCTGCATGTTCCTGATTTAGTTCCATGATATTGGTTCCTAATGGTGCTCCTTAGCACTATTTGTCTCTTTTGTGATTGGTTGGATAAGCTACGCATATACAGACATGGAAATGCATTATGTTTACCACAGTTAAAAAACAACCAAAAACCCCAAAATGCACAATCTTTGGAACAAAAGAATTAAAGGCAGAAATTTAAAGGAAAAATACATATTCAAAGAACATAGTGAGGTATAAAAAAGTATTTCTCTTGTTTTTTTTCTTTTGTTTTCCTCCTCTTCTTGCTATAGAGTTCCTCTACTAGTAAATATTGCAATAGCCAGGCCTCATGAACTGGGGGGCTGTCCCACTTGCAGGGGGGGTCACGTCACTTCAGTAGGGGGCGAATCGGCTGTAGCCGCCTCGATATAAACTTGCCTGTTGGAGTTAATGGAGAGAAGAGAGCAGAAGTTAAAAGACTCTGCAAAAGTATGCCAAATCTCACGTTTTCAAGAAAGCTTTAATTCCCAGAACAACCCAAGGATTAAAGAAGCCATAAAACCTTGTACTCCCAGGCCAGCATTTTCTGAAGCGCCAACCACCCTTCAAGTCAGCCCTACATTTGCTTTCTAGACTAAGGAGTCCTTCACATTCTGGGGACAATGGGATGGATCCAGCCATTTTCTCACCCAATTTCTCTCCTTTCTAAAGTCCAGTCCCACATGACCTTTGTGCATGCAGTTCAATACACCCTGCACAGCCTTTTCTAGTAACCAAAGTGGGGGCCCTTCCTTTTCATCAGCAGAAACGATGGTTTGATCCCACCCACCACTTGATACATTTTGACCCTAGCCCAGACCTTTAATCTTGTTCTTACCTAAAAGCTGATGTTTATTTTTATTTGTTTACATTATTTATTTCCTTACTTTACAGCCTGTCTTTCTCACTGAGACTCAAGGCAGGCTACACAGTGCAAAATGACGCTGTGAGACTGCATGAGACATTCACTGAACAATGCAATAGGGGTAGGTCTACAAAAATTTGTTTTGTGTTCTACCAGCTGCTTCATTCCCTCGAACAGGGGTGGTCAAACTGCGGCTCGCGAGCCACATGCAGCTCTCCGGCACATATTGTGCAGTTTGTGGCTGGACAGGCTGGAGGTGGAGTGGATCTCCCTCTTTTCTGCTGTGCACATGCTTGCCTCTAGCGGTGCTGCCGTGCTTTGCTAGGGTGCAGGGAGGCCGGAAGGGGAAGCTTGAGCATAGAAGTTGGAGGTAGAGGTGCCCAAGGTCCCTAGCAAAGTGTGGCCACAGGCAAGCACATGCACAGCAGGAGACATTTAGGCAGCATTTTTGTAGCCAATTTTTGGAGGCGGTGCGGGAGAGTTGAGTGCAGGCACTGGCCAATTTTTGGAGGCAGTGCGGGAGAGTTGAGTGCAGGCACTGGCTGAGCAGTTGCCTTCATGGACCTCTGCTGGCTCAGCTTGGGTGACGGTGGGCAAGAACTGAATCCAGGCAGCAGCTGAAATAAACTCTCATTTTCTTTCTACCTTTTAACTTTGTGAATACATAAGTCCAGCTTTTAATTTTATGCGTACATTTCTGACACCTCTGTTTGGAGGCCCTTAACTTTTCTGCAAATAGACTTAAAAGGGGAAATAAAAAATGTACTGCTTTAATTTTGGTCCTTCAACAAAGTAGTGCAGAAAAGTTGGTGTTTTCAACTGTATACTTTAATAGTTCAGTATAGCTGTGTTACAAGGAGCTCTGAGAGAGCCCATTAACTGCCTTATTAAAAAATTTAATGTCTTCAGAGATTCATTGTGCGCATTTCAGGGGAAAAACAAATCAGGAACGCTTGAGAGCAGAAAGGGAGGGAGTTGGGCACCATGGCTCATTTCCCAAGTAAATCTTTAGAGAACAGAGTGCTGCAGCAGCCATCCAGCTCAGGCAGACTCTGTGATTACCAGCACCAAGACTGGCTAGTGCTGCTAAAATGATTACCCTTTTACAATCCACTCATAACAAAACTGGGGTTCTACATGGCATGTAACACAGTGCTGTATTCCCCACTAAAATCCAGCAGCGTGCCATCCACAACCACAAGCTCTGGAGGAAGCGCCATTCATTCACTGTCATGAGACTGACCTGGTTCCTTCTGGCCAATGGCAATATGACAACAGATCCCTTAATTACTAACTTGACCTTGCAGTCCCATTGTTTCATATGGAGCATTACAAGCGGAGGAGTCGGGGCAAGTTAACTCACTTCAGCTAAGTTAACTCACTTAAACGTCATCGGATACTGACAGAAGCTAGAAAAATTACTGCTGGCTATATGTGGTCATAATACATAGACATTGTGCCATGGCTGTAACTTTTTAATTCCCCATCCACTCCCTTGCACACACTCCTGTGTGTAAAAAGTGCTGGCAAGTCACAGCTGGCTTAAGACAAATCCAGCAGGGGTTTCAAGGCAACATATTATACCCTGTTCCACATAAAGAGCTAAGTAAAATTGTTATTTCATCTGCCATTTCCTCCTGCCCACCCCCATGTTCTCCACACCCCCTAGAGATGAGTGCGGGGGGGAGTGGGGGGGGAGCACGTTGTGGGGGCAGAAGGAAATGGTGGGTGAAGTTAGAATTTTACTTAGGTCTTTATGTGGAACAGGTTATAACAGAGGTGGTTTGCCATTGCCTTCCCCTGCATAACAACCCTGGTATTTCTTGGTGGTCTCCCGTGCAAATACTAACCAGGGCTAACTCCACTTAGCAGCTGAGTTCTGAGGAGATTAGACTAGCCTGGGCAATACAGGTCAGGGCACCCACCACCACTCGAATGAAATTAAAAAGAAAGGAGAGTTGATCACAGTGGCTAGTTTGAAACTCCCTCCCCTTCCTCCCTTCTGCTTATTTCCAAGCAAGCAATGTATTCTTTTGCTTTGAATTCAGCAGATTCTAGAGAGTGCTTCTTTCCCCACTCCATTCCACTTTAATGCTACACACTCCAAGATTTTCTCAGTCTACCAAGGGTTAATTTGCAGTCTTCAGTTCCACAAGTGTGCTACTGTGTAACAGTAAAACAGATGGTGTTTCTTTTATTTTAAAGAATATTTTAAATGGCAGTAAATAAACCTGCCCAACGTTAGGTGTGCAAACATAACTTTGCCGTTCCACATTAGGTGGCTAGCACTGTATTTCTGTTCAACATAAAAAGCCAAAAAAAAAAAGATGTTTGAAAAGAAGAAATCAAAAACCCTGATCTTAAACAGGCTACCAACAGCTCTCAATATTTTTAAATAATCATTGCAATTGTACATAGCTTGTATAGACCCTCAATGAGCTTCTTTTAAGTCAAAACTTAATTTAAGAGGGGTTGCCTTCACCCGTATGGCCATCCATTGGGCTGCCAGAATTACCATTGATGTTGTTGTTCCCGTGGCACCTGTGTGACTCCCTGGAGCTTTGCTGGGGCTCACCTGCACCCAGGAGAGTGCCCCACCCCACACTGTGCAGTCCCCCTTTGGTGATGTAATTGGGCCGGCCCCTCTCATGCACCACCTGTGCCTGACCCTGCCTCTGGGCTGGCTTTGCCATCTTGCACCTCCCCAGTTCCTCCATCGTCCTGCTCACTCTTGGCCAACCTACCGATCACGGCTGCAGCCCTTCCACACTGACACGCCAACACCACCACCTCTTTTCCACAGTGTTGGCTTTTTTTCTGTGCTTTCTTGGGGCTGGCTGCAGTGCACCGCACCACTTAGGATGCAGCTCAGCTATGCTGCTCCTGGCACAGCTACCTCCCCCCCCCCCGGATTGCACTGCCTGGGTGGTACTTGCAACACACTGGATCTCTCTGTTTGTTATCCTTTAAACCTACACCCATATTTAAAAAACAAACCCGCTTAGCAGCCCCGTGTTTTGTGGATGCAAAATCAACAGTCAGCAGGAGCACAATCATTGTTTAAAGAAGTATTTCCAGAGTAACAGAATGCCCTCTACCCTAGGCCTGTATCCCCTGCCTCTTTCCGCTGGCAGGATAACATTTTCTGGATCTGCCAGGGTTTTGAGAATATCCCTTGCCCAGAATCAGAGCATCTGTTCCTTGATGCTGTTTGATTTGCTTTTTTTCTTTTCAGTTTTGATTATTCGTAGCAGGTATCGACTGATTTCTTATGTTGCAAACTGCTGTGCAAACAGTTGATGAAAGGCAATATACTAGAACGGTAAATATACGACGCCTCAGAATGGCTTAATTATCTATTACGCTTTCACAAGATCCACTTCTGGTTCTGCTCAGTGTTTATTTTTTCATTTCCCTTCTCTCCCTTTTAAAAAGTGATTTAGTATGTTTGTAAAACGTGGCAGGACTGTATTACATTGGTGCGAGCGTGCTCTGAGCACTCATTCTGAGCAGTATTATTCTCTTCACTTTTAAAAAATTATCCTCATTTTACAACTCTCAGATGGTATAAAGGGTAAGACTAAACTCCACCTCATTCTACTTCCATAGCAGTAACAGGTACACTCCTTTAAAACACATGGAATTATCCACACAAAATACCACAGGCAAAGGCCTCTGGGTGAAAACACAAAGTTACAGAGGAAAGAAGGAGGGCCATACTCACCACAGCGCCAACTCCATAGCTAGCGGCAGGGGCAAGGGCATGGTAAGGGTCTGCTGTGTACACCCTGCCATAGCTGAGGAAAGGGGGGGGGGGGGAAGAAAAAAGAAGAAGTCATTCCACAGAAAGACAGCTGAGGCACCAAAAGAAAAGGGAACCCTCCATTCTTCTCCACACCCAAAAAGGCAGTCTGTGCAAAAAGGGAATCTCTGGATATTCATAATGGAAAGGTGACACCCTCAAAATTTCAGCCCCCCACCCCCACCCCGGACAAAAGTTAATGAACTGTTTTTAAAATGATGAATAAAAACAGGACATTTTTCTCGGCCCACTGCAAGCACGACACAAGCTTTACTGGAAAGAAAAATCTGCTTTTTCTTTTGATAAAAGATTGATCGTGAAAGGTCCAGGGGCTTTAAATTTTAAGGATGCCCTGAAAACCCATTACAGTCATGACCATTTTGTTTCAGCAGGGACAGGTGAGGAGTGAACTGCCAGCATCTGAATCCCACGGCAGAGGAAGAGGAACCTGCTGGCAACAGGGCAAGCATCACCAGACTGCCAAGCGGAGCAGCAGGAGAAGGTGCTCCAGGCAAAAGGCACAAAAGAGAGGAAAGGATGCAAAACCTGTGCTCCCAGACAACTGTGGCGCTACTTTGCTCTAAGTAAAGCACATACATCATTCCTTGCGCACAGGTGGCAGGCAATTCTAAGATACACAAACTAAAACACCCAGATTTACAATGTTCTTCCCTACCTTCAAAAAGCGGCAACCATGAAGACCAGAACCGTGCCCATGGTCAAAGGGTAGAGTTGGCCCTTCAGTTTTGGAAAATGGCCAACAACCCCCCCCCCCGCCCCTCAAATAAGCAGACAATGCAAATGACAACACCAAACCATGCACTTCTAGTCTCCTGTTATGTGTACACCTAGCAACTATATCTAGATAAAAAGATTGGAGATTATGATCTGGAGTGTGTTAGAGAAACATGGATTGATGGAGTACTAAATGGAACAGTACTCTCTTCGCCCCCAGCTTCTCTGGATCGACCCCTGCTTACATACCCATCGCTGTAAGCCGCTGCAGCGGCTGCAGCAGCAGTGGCTGCTGTTGCGGTAGCAGGCTGTGCATATCTGTAGGCTGCATATCCGCCCTGCAGGAAAGAAGAGAACTGACTTTATAGATACCTGTCCCCGCACCCAAAGTGGAGTCACACATACAAACACAGAGAGAAGAAATGTTTCAAACTGCATCGATTCCCATGTCATAATGATCAGGAAAAGTCTTCCAAAACCCATTCCCCGTCCAAATGGCTTTGGCATCAACGTGTCTATTAGGTAGTTAAATGGGAAAATGATATGGCCGTGGTGTTCTCTGAAAGAGATCAAAAGAAAAAAAAAGAGGGAGATCCTGCCCCCAAAAATAGGGAGGGAGGGAGAGAGCTATCTACTACACATTTTTTTTTAAAAAAAGATAAAGTAATCCAGGTGACTGAAGCACCACTCCAGAGATTTCCTGCCGCACTGCTGTTCTTGAGGGAGGGAAATTCAAATGTTCAAATTCGGATCCTTAGAAGAGACACAGTCACAATTGCTGACCTGGGTTTGAGGTTGTTGGCTTGTTATTCTTTTGAATTAGACAGAACCGGAGCAGGGAGGGAGGAATTTAATTCAAAAAGCAACCAACGACAGTGTGCCTAATGCAGAATACTGGCTGGATTCATCACAGCTGCAATGAAGGCAAGAGCAATACCCAGTAGGTTTTCTAAGGCTTCTGAGCCCTGATGTTCAGTGACAGAGAACTGTGCAGGCTGAATGCAATCCTGAAGAGAAGAATTCTCTAAGTGGAAGGGATGTTCAAGTGCATTTGTCAAGGGCCAGCATCATGGTGGTCTTGATACAAAAATGCCATTCTTGTTCATTCTTATCCACCTCTTTGCTTCCCCTGCCCTTAACCCAGCCAGAGGGTCTTTTGGCTTCCAAATGCTGTTTCTCACTTTCTGTAAATCTTTATACTGGTAACATTTGGCTTGGGGGTGTGCAACAGCTGACCTAATAAAACGTCCGCTATTTCTTGTATTGGATCAGACTGGAAATATCTGTTGCTGTGAAAGGCTTTTCTGATATTTGTCTCCCAGTAATACCAGGAATATATGGAATCAGGTTGGGAAGCCTTTCGTTGTTCACAGCTGGCCTACAGCTTCGTTTTCCTGGCAATTTACTGTACTTTTCAATGTCCAGAGAGGCAGTTGCTCTGCCACAGCCTTCCCCCTCCCTTGCAGGCAGCAGGAGCCACGAGAGAGCGGGGAGAGAGAGGAAGGGTCACCCTTGCTACTTCCAAGGGACAGTGAAAACTGCAGCTGAGCTGGCTGCCACCCTGGCCATTGAAAAAAAGTCCCTCTAATATTAAAGGGCTGGTGCACTGTGGACCATCCGGGAGTCAGGGGCC
Source organism: Sphaerodactylus townsendi (assembly GCF_021028975.2). Classification (NCBI taxonomy): domain Eukaryota; kingdom Metazoa; phylum Chordata; class Lepidosauria; order Squamata; family Sphaerodactylidae; genus Sphaerodactylus; species Sphaerodactylus townsendi. The sequence continues at coordinate 36,398,816 of NC_059430.1, forward strand.
GTTCTTTTCTCTTCCTATCTGCAACGAGAGGGAGGCACTTGAAAAATTAACATTTCGTACGGGAAAATTGGGAAGAGTAACATGGGGAACAGTTGGTTGTGGTGGGTTTTCCGGGCTGTGTGGCCGAGGTCTGGTGGATCTTGTTACTAACGTTTTGCCTGCATTAATGTTTGGCTGGCATCTTCAGAGGTGCATCACAGAGGGAAGTCTGTTACACACTGTGTCCAGAGAGAAGGGAATGTTTTAGTGGGGTAGAAATTGTCAAGTCCCCAGGTGGGGAACCAATCAGTAAGTGTTTGGGTGAAATGTTAGGAACAAGATCCACCAGACCACAGCCACGCAGCCCGGAAAACCCACCGCAACCAGTTGAATCCAGCTGTGAAAGCCTTCGACAATACATGGGGAACAGTATTCTGGTTTTTCAAACAATATTTTTTTATTGATGGACCATGATATTATTATTCCTTTGGGAATAAAAATTACCCTTTTAAAGGCATTAAAATGTAATCATTACCAACAGGATGCGGGTTGGCATTATCAGCCTCCTCTAATTTCCATGCTCCTCTGAGGACATGCTGAAAACAAATAATCTCAAAAAAATACAGCTTTCCAAAAGGTTTATACAGATAAGCCATGTTAATAAATGCTAAGAATTTTTGAAAGTATGCTAATGCCAAGTAAAAATAACTCGCTGTGCTAAACAGGGGGGATAAGAACAGGTGCACATTCTTATATTTGCACTGTGCCACCAAGCAACAGCAAGACAGAAATAGGTAAAATGACATCTGAGTGATGTTTGATGAAGATATCTCTAAACTCAAAAAGTTACATAGGCTTGCCAACAACTTAGGTTGGTCTTTTTGATCTTCTCTTCATCTCCTGTTCTTTGGGACCAACATGGCAATTCCTGTTTACTGAATGATGCCACAAGACAGAAAAACATGCCTTGCCTCCTCCACTGATTAGTACCGATAGTAAGCTACTGTATTCTGGGTAGGGACAGCTGCAGACAAAGAGGGCAGAAGTGTTCAAGGTCTAAAACAACTTGGTCATGGATAAAAACATGTGTTGGTGCATAAACTCTGTCACTCCGCTGGCAGCTTAAAGGCAGACATCCAGAAATGCAAGACATTTTTGGAGATCCTTATACAAGGAACAATCCAAGATACATACAGAAATGAAATCTTCTACAATGGAAAGGTTTACCGTAATACGGAAGAACTTTCAGTTGGCCTGTTTAAATAGTACAACGAGGCCATAGGAAACAATTTTTAAAATGACTGACAACTGGAGCTTGGGAAGGTAGACACTGGGGGAGTTCCCCTATTTACATTGGCAGTGGTTCAATGGTGTGTTAATATGATCCCGAACAGGCATCACTTCAAGCCTCTTACCACAGTGGAATGGAGAACTGACCCATTGCTTTCCCCACCAAATAGTGAAAGAAGCGTACTCTTCTGACCCTCCCACCTACCGTGATGTAATTCAATATTGGACCTTTAAGATTAAACAACTTCCTTTAAGATTAAAGGGCTTCAAGGAGAATTTTACAGTAAAAAATGAGACTCTACCTAACTTTAGATACATATATTTGCTGTAATTGTCAACATTTTTAAAAAATCAGGCCACAGAACTACAGATAAACGTGATATTAAGCAGGAGCAAATGTGCTGCGCATCTTCTGTCCTTGGCAACACTGGCTGCGACCAGCTTGTCGCCTGTTCTGAGCACTCCCTTCCCCAAGATATTTCCTACTGACATTTGAGAAAATTGGTTTTCAGTACGATTGTGAACATGAGGACAAGATGCAGTTTGAAACTTTAGAAAGTCCCCCCCTCCCCACATTTAATCTCTTTAACTTGCATTTCTTGTAAAGGAAAGAGGGGACTGGAATCAGGTTGGGAGAAGGGGAACGGTGTAACATTTATTAATCAAATTAAAAACTAAGCATGCTGACATTTGGAACTAAAAAAAAACAACCAGCAAAATCACCACGTTCAGACTCATATTGGCTAGTTCTATCTATCCCAGCATTCTCTTGGGACAGCAGTTTGCCCTAGGCTCTACCACAAGCTCGGTGAAGTACACAGCCTCAATTACTAGAGCGTGCAGCCACAACGACCTGCTATTACGGAAACAGTCAGTCACCACTGGAGTTAACATTCCAAATCTTAAACAAGTCCCATATAACCCCAAAAGTAAAGAAGGGGGGGGAAGCTCCCACCCTAACCCTGTCCCACACCACAAAATGTTAATAATTATAACAAGCAATAACCCATCTGTTATATCAGAGAAGGGAACAGAGACTCCACTGAGAGATTTAGAGCGAGATGTTAACATTTCTTCAGCTGACTGCACAACAAAACGAAAAAAAAAAGGAAAAATAATTCATTGGAAAAACGAAGTTAAAAATAGCTGATGTGTATTTCTGGTAAGCATGCACTGATGCAGATGTGAAAACTGTTAATATAAAATAAAGAATGTGTATGTATGTATGATCACATCCACGTGATGTGAAAGCCTGAATATTCTTATTACATATACATTAAATAAAACTGTAAGCCACGATTCATCACATATCTGACGCGCTCCATATGAATAGGTAACCATTTGGGAAGATGATGCTTGCTTGAAATTTAGCAGGTTGTAATGCAACACAAATCAGAAAAGTTGAATTGGATTTCTTATTTCTTTCCAAATCTGAAGGATATTGACAGGTGTATACACAAACAGTGGGGCGAGATTCTTTACTCAGTAGTAATTTCTGATATTCTAAGTCTCAGGGAATTCAGGCACAGCTCTGCCAAATTACCAAATTTTCACAGAGTTGTTCAGAACATTTTAAATATCTAACCCTATAATTATAATAATAATTATTATGTATTAAATTTAATATTTAATTAAATATTTAATAACTCTTGTTTTTCCCGCAGTTTTTCTAGAAAAGGGATTTCCTTCCACTCACATTATATCCCTCCCTTCCCCCATATGGGCTCACTTGGGCTTCTCTCTTGGGCTCACATTGTCCTTTGGAAAAATTAATTCTAACTACTTCAAGGCATTTTAGAAGAATTTAGAGTATTCTTGGCAGCCAGCGGAAGGGAGAAACCATGCCCGACTTGTTCTGTAGTTCTCTGCAGCTAGATAGTAACGGGCATGCATTTGAAATGATGCAATTCCTAGAAGACCTGTGCCAAATCATCCCAATTTCAATTAGAGGCATTGCCCATTTTTATTTTCCTTTTGAACACCCAACTGGGCAACTGTGAGCATGTGATGCTTCTCCCTAACAAGCAGGACAGCCCCAGATGTCTTACACAAGATGGGAACAGAGCAGCAGTGTGCGTATGAGAGATAAAGAGCACTTAATGGGCATTGCATAGCACAGGAAGTACTGATCCCTGCATGCCCGCCCACGTGTGTGTGGGTGGGGGGAGGGTGTAGGGATATGAAAATCTCAAACACAGCCCCAAAGTGCTGCTTTAGGAAAGGGGGGGGGTAGACATTGGTTTCATGCAGTCTGGAGTTGAGATTTGGCATTTCTCAAGTACTGCTAGCAGCTGCCTTTAATGATTGTTTCCTATCATACATCTGTATACACAGAGAGCCTTCAGACCTGCCACCAGGTTATCATTTGGCCATCAGATTAACTAGCCTGAGTTATATGGCAGACACACACTCAGCTCAACCCCAAGGTTTTACATAGGGCCACAAGAGTTGACATAAGCTGCAGGCTCAGCAACCAAGGGCACACATGGCAAAATGTTCTCTGGATGTTTTTAAAGATATCTTCAACAAACAGACTGGGCTTTCAACACTTCTTTTAGTGACGTATAGACCTAACAAAACTATGACACTTGCAGGTTTTTAACACATACAGAAGCCATTAAAAAGATGCTTCTGAGTAAGTTAGGATTTTGTTGTGCTTTTTTCTTTTAAGTCTTCTGTGTTACCTTCATTTCTACAGTTATGAAAAGTCTACTGTTTACAGCAGGTTTTAAACCATCTATTGCTGATGTGAGAATCAAGGCTAAATTACAGATGCGATTCAAATTATTCTTTCAAAAACTTATAATGAATCTGTGACCTTTTGTGCAGCTCCCAACCTCATAACTATTACAGCCACCTGGCTCCAGAGCTGCTTATATATCCATCCACCTGACACCCCCCATCTAGTATCAGTCTGCAGTGTCCAAAGCACACCTTTCCAACTACACCAAATGAACAAAGGAATTTCAACACCTGCCCTCATTTCCTATCTCTTTTCAACAGCTGTTCCAAGGATCTGGATGGCCAGAGAACTATCAGTTGGAAGGTTTCCTTCAGCAACCTAATATTGGCTACAGGCTCACTGCAATGTCAGAGGCCTAGCTCATGGAGTCATAACCTTTCCTGAATATTAGCCCAGATGGAAAAATGTACAGTGTGAACTTGAGGTCCTCCATATTTGTCTTTGTTAGCAGCAATTGCTACGGTGTTTGTAGCTGGGAACATTGCCACTGCAATTACATGAACACATATGTGGTTTGCCAGTATTTAACCAGCAAACGTCAGAAGTGCTCACAGGGAGATAAATGTCTTGTGAACTGATCAAAAAAATGCACAGGTGCAGCATGTTAACTCTCTTGGGAGTCATTTTGTTAGCAAGATTGCACAGAAATCAAGAAACAGTCTTGAGCCTTTCATGGAAAAAAAGTTTTAGGTAAGTTATCTGTGTTGGTCTACAGTGGAAGATCTAGATTCAAATCCAGTAACATCAAAACCAACAAGATTTCTAGGGTATAAGAGAGTCAGAACTCCCTTTGTCACATACAAGTAGGAATGGAAACTCTGAGCCTTTATCAATAAAGAGTAAGAAGGGGTAGCTTCTTTACAACACCACTTCTTACTGTATATATACAATGGTTCAGGGATTTCCATTCCTACTTGTTTCAGATGAAGAGAGCTTTGACTCTTGAAGGCTTATACCCTGGAAATCTTGTTGGTCTTTAAGGTGATTGAATCTGGACTTGAATCTGGACAAAAATCAAGAGCCCTCATGTCAGTAACTTGGCAATACTGCTTTGTAATACAATCCAAATATATGAAACTAAGTGACCAAAGGCAACCCCAGAAGGAGGCATTAAGGCACAGAGGTTGCTGAAATTCTGACTCTTGTCTCCATGACACAATCAGGACACAGCTTGGGTTGAAATGTGTCCGTCCATTTTTGTGGTAACTTTGAGAGACAGTATCTGTTCTCCAACATCTGCACAGTAGGTGAGAAAAGAAGGCATACTGGGCTGTAGCCATTCCCCCGTGTCCTTGCAGGATGGTCAGGAGGTGTGCCTTGTAGAAGCATGGAAACAGAATAGAAAAAAGAGGAAAGGGCATGTGCTTCTGCTGCACTGGTTGCCTTTATGTGGCAGTGCAACGCATCTGGCTGACTGCTAGCCCTTCTACTTAAGTTTAGGAAAGCCACCTACTTGCTAAGAAAGCAGGATTTGTGCAACACTGAGATATACAGTTTCAATCATGTGCTCACAAATGTACACTATCCTTTTTATTTTTTAAAAAAAGACTCTGTTCCCATCTCTAATTTGGCGCTGGAATGGTTAGTATTAATTCAAGGGTTTCTTTTTTCACTGCAATCCACAATCTGATTGGTTGGCAGGTCACACTGGCACTCCTACCTGAGGTATTTTAGCGCTAATGATTGGTTCCTGTAAGACTATTCTATAACAGAACACAGGAAGAGCAGTTCAAAAACACAGCTGTGGAAGGAAACAATCACACAAAGAGCCCACCAAAGGGCATACCAGCCTTTTCTTTCCAGAGGATGCAAGCACGCTTTTCATAGCTGAAGTCTGATCTTTTAAGATGGCTGTTCTCTCATAGTAAATCCATACTAACAGAAGCTGTTTCTTCCCTGTACCTCCCGCGCCCTGGGGCTAGCTACCTGAATTTTTAATGCCAGATAGCAATACATCTTGCCAGGACTGCCTTTATTATGAAAATAAAGCAGGTGAGTAGGGGTGAGATAAGGACAGGAAAGAGGAAAGCAAAACACTCACTGAAATAAAGCCTGAACCCACTGCTAGACCCCCTAGTTGCTCTCTCCTGGACTCAGATTACTCCCCTCTTCATTTCACTTCATTCCTGCCAATATGGAGATCTTGAACCTAGCTTCCTGTCTCCCAGAGTCTAGGAAAGTTTCCTCTATTAATCTTCTGACACAGTTATACTAGCCTGACACTCTTTTCATTCACTTAAGGAGAGCGATTCTCTCACAAATGTATTTGATAATTTGTGACAAAAAGACAGATCCCATTCATGCCGGTTAAAGACAGCACAAAGCAGCGTGCTTAGAAGGCGCAACTGAGATGCAGACACACATTTCAGTTCATGAAAAGCAATGGGGTAAAAGCTTCGGTAATCTACCTTGAGAGACTTCTGTTTACTGTTTACCGTTCTGTTCTCCTCACCACCTCACAATCCCTAAAGATGGCAACCTAAATTGTTCACAGTTAAATGGCCCAACAGTGTTTGGTCAGCCATTTCAGGTCTTAGGCACATTTAAAACACCAAGGGTTTTTATGCAGTACAAGAAGGTGTGAAGTTCCTAACACAATACTAAAACTGCTTTCTGTCACAGACAGCTGCCTTCAGCACAGGAGCAAAACAGAGTGAGGATATTACCTCACCTGATATCTCTCATGTCTCTGTAACAGGGGTGTTCTCAGAAAAGTATGTTCTTCCTTTAGTTGTCTCCTCACTGCATGATTGGTACCCAACTGTGTCCTCTGCATGTGAGAGCAATTCAGGAGTGCTGGGGAAACTCAGCATCATTCTTTTGCATTCTTACACAAATTGCATAACGGAATCTGGCCCAGGTAGAAAAATGTTGTACACAAAGACCCAGAAATAACTCCCCACTAGCTGCAGCAAGCCTGAAGGGCTTTTTCTGAAGCATGAGGATTTATTTGTAGAGAGCAGAGGCAAGCCCAGGCAACCTCATCCGTTATCTAGGAATGAATATCAACAAAGGACATGCTCTTTAAAAAAAGGGAACTGATTTTGTTAAGCAGCAACAACAGCACTAAATTCAACTTTCCTAACTATGATATGGCCAGAAGGCTGTACTCCTGCACACAACCAAGACTGCCCACTCAGGAGTATCACAGCCCATCCAAACTCAGTGGTGGTGGGCCATAGTACTACCCCATAGTACCACCCCGCTACTCCCATGGGGGCTTCCTAGCAGCGTGGGGAACGTTAAAAAGCCTCCCTGCCATAGAGAAACCCCCACTGGAGTTATGATGCCTTTTGGGCAGTTATAATGCCTTTTTGGCAGTTATGATGGAGGTATGATGCCTTTTTGGCAGTGGAAGTCCGAGGCCCAGGTTGCTGGTGTAATGCTGGCAAAGGCAGCGAGAGAACTCACTAACTTCAGCTCCTACCCTGGCCATTCCCCTCCCCATACAACCTCTGCTGCGCCGGTGGCAGCAGGGGCCTTCGGATGCTGGTGTGGCATCCTGGTGCTGGGAGGGCCATGGTGGCTGCAGGCTGGCGGAATCGTCCCTCTGCCAGGTCAAGTGCCATGGGAAAGACCAATCCAGCGGCACGACCGTGACCTGCTCCCACAAGCAGATTCGGCTTCCCCCCTTTGAATGGGGCTGTCAGTCTGCTGAAAATTTATGTAGCCAGCTGACATATGTGGAAGAGGTTTAAATTATTTCTTTCAAAGCAGAGATGGAAAGACTATGCCACTTCTTATGAGACAGTTACGCTCTCTTAGAGGCACATGTATGGGCACCAGATTCAAAATTTAAGGAATTCTGGGCCCAGCTGTCTGCTAAAGTCACTACAATCCAAAATGCACTATTCCATTCAGTTAGCAAGAAGTTTCAAAAGGTAGAGGAGGAGGATTTCTTACCCAATACTTCTACTTCCAGGAGAACAAACCAAGGAACAAAATGAATGTACTGTTGTACTTAGGGAATAAAACAGCAATACATGGTGTAGCCCAATCTCATCAGATCTTGTAAGTTAAGCAGGGTCAGTACTTGAAAGGGAGACCACCAAGGAAGTCTCTGCAGATGAAGGCAATGGCAAACCATCTCTGCTTCTCTCTCGCCTTGAAGGCCCCTTTCTAAGGTGGTCATAAGTCAGCTGTGACTTGAAAGTACTTTACACACATAAAGCTCACTACCTCGGTACTGTTAGAAATCAAATGAAAATGACTGGCATTCACACTTCTATGTTGTATGACCTTTTGAGAACCCTAAATTCTCTGAGCATACATCTTCCTACATAAACTCAAGTCTGCAAAAAACCCCAAGACAGGGAGTGGGAAAGAGGTGAAGGAAAGAAAAGATCTGAGGGTAAACCAATCTTGTCATTTTTGGAACCAATTATGCAAATGAAAAAAGCATGGACAGAAATTTTTAATTTGCTAATCATCTCCCAAGTTGATTAGTAGTACATTGTGCATGTACAAAAAGAACACCTAGCAAACTGACCCTGGCAATGGTCAGGAAATCCAGGAGTCTTGCACCCAGGGGCAAGTGCAGTGACAGAGAAACATGCTTGCATTCTTAAATATATATATGAATGTATATATCCACAAGGATGAAGAAAATAAAAAGTAAATTATAATTACAAACCAAAACCAAATCAAAAACATCAATTAAAAAAAAAGGCTGGCTTGTTGGGGGTTGGGGATGAGAAGGCTCCGGTGTGTGTACTTACATAGAGGTCAGCACCGTAAAATCCGTCCTGGTAAACCACACTGCAGAAAATCCACACAAAAAACAAAAAAACAACAAAACAAAACAAAAAGAACAGAAAACACATTCCGGTTATTGAGGACGGCAGCATGCACATGCATTTTACACAGGCAGGTGATGTATGAATCCCATAACCTGGGCTTTCGGGCAGGAGCAAAATCAGCAAGAGATTGTGTGAGCGCACGCACGCTAAACAGCTCCATGTCATCTTCCATGGCATGCAGGCGGGCAGGGCAGAAGGGAAGACAGTATGCAAAGGGGTGGGGGGAGGTTGGGGAAGAGAACAACCTTTATATCATACAGTAGAGGAAAACAAAATAGTAAAGGACCCAGTGCCCTGAAGAAGAAAAACATGACTTGAGAAACCTCAATGCTAGTTGTTAACCTGGAAAATCTTTAGTTAACCCACTAAACACATGGACAGACTGGCTTCATGTAATGGGCTTCAAGCAGAACAAAACAAGTTCTTTAGGAGTTCATCAAGGACTGGAATCCACCTAGGTCAGAAACATACCAAGAGTTGTATATAATTACGCATCTTGCAGCCTTGTGCGATCGTTTCTGATATCCATACATCACCTGCTTTTTAACCCTGTACATTAGACATGCGATAAGATTCGGCTGATCACACACGCATGCAAAAGTATTATTATTCATCATCTTATGCAACACCTTAGGAGGGGAAAAAAACACCCCAAGACAATCAACTCTGATAAACACAAAGAAATGTAATGAAAAAGAAATACCCACAATGCATTGCTTTCACAAGCAGAGATCATGAGCTAAAAATAGAGTTAGGGGATTGATCCAAGATCCCAAGTATTTAAAGGTGAAGCTGGGGTGGGGGTGGGGTGGGGGGAAGAGATCCCTGATAGTAACGACACATTCCACAGCAGAGAGCAGCAATGTTTAGGTGGGCTTGGGTTCTCTTTTGAATCCAACAGCCAATCATTAGTATCTCCAAGCACTTCCAGAAGCAAAAAAACCCCTTCAGATTTGGAAAATCCAGCACTTATGAGAACATTTCATAGTGTGAAGCAGTTTGCTTTGGCAGAGCACCAGGGAAGAATAAGGAAGGAAGAGAGGGTTTTCCACAGCCCTGGTTATGAACACATGCTTGAGCATTACACAGCTTTGTCCCTGGTTTTATTTCCCTCTATAGCTATATGCTAAAACCACTCATGTTAAAAAGCATTAGTTCCCCATACTTGAGTCCCTTCTATGCATGGTATCTGGCTTACCAGTTAGCTTTATCACAAGCTAGGAGGAAGGAGGCAGTATTACGTCTAATTTTTTCCATATGCCAACTGGAGAGCAAAATGATGCCAAGATTCTCCCACTCTGATCAGAACACACCCACCTATGGGAAGTTACAAACAACAAGGCCTCGATATCTCGGCTGTAAGTCTGCCTTATCAAGGTTCTACAATGATGCAAACTAGCGCAGGTATTAAGTGCGAAGACGGTAATCAGGCTCCAAATGGTCACAATCCACAGAGCCACACTCAAATTTCCACAGCCTGTGAGTAAAAGCTGATACAGACAATTCAGTTCAATACCCCTTTCTAACAGAGAGGTAGGCCCCATGCTAATTGAAGGGAGTCATTTAAAAAAACAACAACAACCCAGAGGTTTATCTTTTATTGCTGGCTTGGATTTATTAGGTCCAAACTATGAACACAGTATGTGTTTGACAATATGACAAGCCTTCATATAAACAGGAACAATTTGTAATTTAACTGAATTTCTCTCACACATCCCTCTCTGACCATATCAGTGGAAACTCATTTTGCCTTAAATAAAATATCTCCCTGAGATCCTTTATGTTAATGACATATTGCAACAGTGAGTTCCACAGACTACAGTATTCTGATCAATGCCCAACAAGGATGTTTCAAGCCTGCACAAACATATCATTTTCAACAATTTACTTTTCAATTAAAAAATCCAATGTTTGTGAGATTTATATCAAAAGTCTAAGGGGAATGCACTTCCCAGTGACAAATGTTTATACCTCTCTAGAAATGTGAGTCTTGTTTTACTTGCAAACCTTGCTATAAACAGAGCTACATTAAACAACAATAAATAATCTGAGCTATTTAATGACTAGGAACACAATATCCCTCTGAATTCAGCGATACACAGTCTCTTGGCTTCAGCTACAAAATAATACAACTTGTAAATGTACACAATGAACTGGTACAGTTCCGGCTAATCTAAAGCAGAGCAAATACTCTCTTGCTATTTTTTCTCTACTTCAGGGCAATGTTAAAGTCTCATAAACATATAAAGTTATCTTATGAGATGTTTCTGTGTGAAACCTTTACCTTCATACAGCTGAGCTGGATTTTAGTACCCAAATTGTAATTTTAAGGAAGTCACCGATGTGTTCTTCCAGTGTACTATTAGTGGCACTCTCTTTTCTAGGAATACTCTAGCCGTTACTATCAGGGATAACAACACAAATGTTCTTAACACATCTTTTTATTTTTTCCAGTATTAACACTCAGACATGAATCAGTGAACACGGATGCCTTACAAATGTGAGAAACTTAGGTGGATGTTTACATCCATGTAGGGACCCAGGATGGATCAATGAGGACATTCCAAGCAGGTAACTAAACATTATTTTGCCTAATTCTTGTTTTAAATTCTGGGCACTGAGATCCCATCCTAAATCAGGTGTTCCAAACTGAGATATCATCTCCCGGGACGTTTCGAGTATATCACTGTGGCATTTTAAACACCACGGCATATTTCTGAACAATGCTGGTCAGAAAGAAAAATGAGAATCAAGATTCAATTTGCCTTCTTCTAAGAGCTCTTGTTTAAGTTTCCTCTGAGAAGGATTTGGATTTAAGGGGGGGGGGGGGCATGAAGAAAAGTTAGGCAGTATCCTCAAAGCGAGGACAAAAACTCTTGTGCTATTGGTAGCCTTTCAAAGGTAGCCTTATTTAAAGCAAAAAAACAACACAACCTGCACCTTTGAAATAACAATAGAAAAGCTGATTGCTGTGAACTGAGTTCCAACGTAGTGGAAATAATCTAAATCTAAGCAAGGCCAAACATTACTTTATTATATCTCTCTTTACTAAAAAAAAAACAGATTTGGTTAATCTTTGTTTTAACCCTTTTCAAAACATCTGCAACCAAGAAAGCAAATCCATTGTGGGTAACTGACTCTCCTGTGTCCTACTCCCAAGGCAGGGCATCAAGCAATACTTGCCACTTCTGCATTATGGAATTATCCTGGACTTAAAAGAGAGCAGAAGCCGCCTCACTCCGCAGACTCTACACCCTCTCTCAGTAGTACTACTTGCTACTACACCAATGCCAGATGATATCTGTGTAGCAAAACTGCTACCATATGTGAAGAAAAACGGGCACAGAGATTTCAGCTGCCTTTTTAAGTTAACGTGCCCACAAATTGATGGGTAAAAAAAGATTTTTGAATTCTAAGTCAGATTTTTAGATTGGCTCTTTCAGATGCGACTGGGTGCAGAGTGTTCTGGTGTTGGCATATCCTGACTCTCTCTATCCATCACATCTCCATCTTTTATCTTTATGCCAATTAGTCAACTGCCAGGCAGGGCACAGCCTGCCATATTGGTTTTGGACCCTTACCCTGGGTAGGCTGGGATAGCTGTTGGAGGTACTGCCCGCACTGCACCATACACTGTTCGCCCTCGACCTCTCAGATGGGCTCCCCTGAAAGCGGCGGCCGTGGTCGCTGCAGTTGGATAAGGGAAGCCAGGAACTGTGAAGAAAAGACAAGGAGAAATATGAGAGGGATCACAGCATCTGTCCAGTTCACAAAATGTTACCTAGAACGATACGCAGCTCCAGAGCTGTGGAATGTGCCGCATCAGTCCTGCAAAGGAGCATGCTTAGAGCTTTGATGACATCGCATACCTCTTGCTACACTGAGGAGCCCTGAGGGGAGGTAGGGTTGCAGAGAGGCCTGGCATGCAAGGGGTTAAATGCTGTGTCATGCCTCATTCATCACAAACTGCAAACAGTCCTCCCTTCTTCCTCCACCCCAGTTTGATAATGCCATGCAGTCTGGTTAGAAAGACTCCGAGAAGCACAGAGAGTTGCTACTAATAAAGGCAGGTGACTCTTCCATATTGGGTGGGGGAGGGGGGACTTTGTCATGAGGCCCTTATGCTGGTCAGCTGGCAACAGGTAAGACTTTTTTTTTGGTCTCCCTTCTCCTCACCACCTACTCCTGCCCACCAATCTTTACTGTTAACTCAGAAGAGATACAGAAACCCGCTATGAAGGCAGCTAAAATTAATCATAAAGTGCCAGTTTACCAAGAGCCCACCTTCTGGCATTAGGTGACCATTAAGTGGTTCCACTGTATATTGGGCCCTGTTTTATTACAGTTCATGCTGGAGTAAACTGGCTCAGGGCAAAACCATGTCCAAATCTCAGAAGGCAGCTGGCAACACAATGCAATAACGTACCCAGAAGGCGCCAGTCACTCACAAGGCTCAACCTCCAACCCAAGGTGCTTCCAGGCGCATGCCGCAAGGGAGCCTCCAGTGGACTCTCAGTTTAGTAGCTTGAATAATATGTACTTTGGAGTGCAGCCTGTTCCATGTTCTTACTTCTGAAGCTAAGGCAATTGGGCCTTCCATGCACTTGCGCCCTTATGGATTTATGCTACATTCTCATCAGGTGGGCAAGCCCCAGCTGCAAGCAAGCATGCAAATACTCTTCACATTTGGAAAGGGTTAGCCACTGCCCAGAGACGTGGGCATGTTATTCTACCCAGGCCCATCCTTTCAAGTACATATTATACAGACTGAAAAGAAGAGGGCTAACAGATCACTGTTTACTCAAGCACAGTAACAATACAGGGGCCAATAGGGGCTACTTACTGATTAAAGGAATGTAAGTGTTAATACCCCCCCTTCCTGACAGGGGCACTGCAGCGTCATTGCCCAGCGAGACATCTGCTTGAAAACTGGATGCTAATTTAGTTTTAAAAAGAATAAAAAATGTAAAAAGGTTATAAAGAAACAGCAGGTTGAGAACACAAACAAACACCACTGCAGTTAAATGGCAGAAACGGAAGAATCCGCATTAGGGTCTACCTGCGTATAATTCAGGACCGTACACTGCTCCAACCACAGGGCTTAGCTTCCATCCTAAAACAACAAAGACAAGGGTGAGTGCCAAGGTCAGTATCAGGGGAGAGACAAATGTGCAGCCTCTCTTTGTCTTGCATCCAGGCAGGATGCTCCTGGTTATAAGATCTGTGTTCTCCTGATCTCTCATGTTCACAGCATGGAGGGACAAAGGAAACAAAGAAGTACCTGATTATTTTCCTGATTTAAAAAGGACAAATTACTTCCTGATTTAAAAAGGACAAATTACTGTTACTTCCAACCCTGCTTTTCTTCCCAACAGGCACTCGAAATGCCCTGCAACACCACTCTTCCACCCACAATTTTATTCTCACAACAACAACCGTGTGAGCAGTGGTGGGATTCAGAAGGTTCGCACCACTTTGGCAGAACAGGTTGTTAAAATGGTGCTTGTACACAACCAGTTGTTAAATTATTTGAATCCAACCACCAGAACTGGTTGTTAAATTATTTGAATCCCACCACTGCGTGTGAGGTGTGCTGGGCTAAGTGTTTGCGGCCCGAGGTCACCCAGCAAGCTTCCACAGCAGAGGGGGGTTTTGAACCTGGGTTTTCCAGAGCCTAGTCCAATATTCTAATCACTACATCGCCTTGGTTTTATCATCATTATTATTTAAGAAAGCTACAGTGGGAATAAGGAAACAAATCAACAGTTTGTCACGTCATGATAAAAACTAGCCCTGTGATATGTATTACAGTAAGAACTTGAAAGTAATGAAATTGGTGCTTGAGATCTTCAGAGCACATCATAGGGATGTGTTGCCCCAGTACTGATAGCATTTGGCAATAGGAATGAGAGTGTCTTCCCAAACAACCAGTCAAATACACTCTGAACAGTGCATTCCACATATTATCTTGCAAATACTCCTTGGATAATCTAGGTTTCTGAACTGGTCTAGTGCATTTCCTTTTGCTAAACAAGAAAAACCCTGTTTCAAAATAACTTCCCTAACACAGTAACAGGAGTTGTGAAAAGGCCCAAATGGGCTCATAAGAGCTCCTGTCTTTTACCGCTCAAAGAAACCAGCTGACTGAGAATTTACAGAAAGCTGGAATGCAAGTGTGCTGATAAGACTGTTACAAAGCCCAGAATGCAGAAACACACTTCTAAGAAACTATTAGATATCCTTCATCTTGAAAGGGTGGAAATGTTTCTTGCACTCTTGTGGGGAAAAGGCACTCTTGCCTGAAAAAAGTTCTTTGCAATATCATTTTAAAATATGTATCCCACAGGAAACAGAAAATCAAACAAAAATGCTACAAAATGTGGCACAGTTGAGTTGGTGGTCTGGTCATGGGTACATCCCTAGCAAATCTAAATTTAGCTGAGACCGGAGAGTCTCATGGGCAGAATACGAACAAAAATGGGGATGTGGCTGACAACTGGTTGGAGACAAAATGCTAAATTAGAAGGGATTATGCAGGATTTCCAGAGGTCAGGAAGGCAGCTCCCATATTTTACGTTGCCACTGGCTGCTCCCAATGAGAAGCAGAAACTAATTGCTAGGGAGCATTTATGGCCAAGCCTCAATCCCCTATCATATCCAAGTCATAGCAGACACCTTTGCCAAAGATCCTGGAAACCTGATGCCAACCCGAATGGATAGTGCTACGCTAGATGACTAAGGAATAACTCTGAATAAAGTGAATCCTTGTACATCCTTGTGAGGAAGAGCCATACCTTAGTTTCAAGAGGGCATGACTTTATGACCCGTTCTTGGCATCTCCAATTAAAGGATATCAGCTAGCACAATTGGAACAAACTTGTATTAAGAACTTCGGAGAGAAGCTACTTGATGAAGCTAGACAAAGAGTTCGGTTCAGTATAAAATAGCCCGACAAAACAACATTTGGCTCCTTCCAATACTATTACTTTAAGCAAAAAAATTACTGAAATCTAAAAAAAGTCCTGTGATCTGGGTTCAAATTTAACCTCTGCAATTAAATCACGGGGCAGGCCCTCTCCCAGCTTCAGCCCATATGCAATATTAAGGGAACGGCACTGGCCTACCTCCCACCACTGTTGTAAGGATCGCAAGATAATGTGTGCTTTAAACACAAAAATGTTAAGTATAATTATTATAGGTTTTAATGCAGAGTGGACAAAAGTACTGCTTGAGAGTCATAAAGTTTGAGGCAGTCTTCCTAAGGAAGCCGAAGGAACTATACTAGCTCAAGTTGTAAGTGTGGCACTTTTTTTTCAAAATCAAGAAAACATATATTCTGTTGGAATTTTTCAGTCCCTGTATGTGCTGAAATCTGTCTACTGTCAATTATTTTAAAAATCTGCCATGTGGGTAGGGCCATCCCATATCCCTCTGGAAAACGTGTTCAAAAATCCCATTTCTTGTAAAACGTAAGTTTATTCTTGTTGCTATAAAGCAAGATGCACTCTGCCTACAAGAATCATTAAGGTCTCATTGTGAATCTCAAAAGCCGATTTTGTAATCCATTATGTTTTGAACATACATCTACATTAGGTGTGTTCTACCTCTAGGCCTAACACAGCTCTCCTCATTACTGGGAGCATACAGTCCAAAGAATATGTAAAAAAAGATGTATTATACTTTGATTAAATAAAGCGAATGAAAAAATTAAATTCCACACATCATGCAAATAATTCATTTCAGTATATATAATGCTGATAGAATTGTATTTCTTAAAGAATTCTATACAGATTTCTGTAATTTTGGGATAAAAATGGCTTCACCTAACTGTGTAACTGGAAAATTTTATTTTCAAAGATGTATCATTGAAATTAAGCACTGAAAACTGAAAAGATACTGAGACCTCCAAATAGCTGCCCCTGGTTGCACCACAGGAAGAATGCAGTGAGAAGGAGGGGGTACACTCCCTCCCCCTCACGGCTGCATGAACTCCTGCTCCATATGCACATAAGTCAGGCGAGGGGACAATTTTCACCAACGATCTCACTTTCCACTGTGTATCACTTTCCTTGTCTTTCCCAACACCGCTCTCTGCAATTCAAGATTGGCCTTTTGGAGGGTTCAGGGGGCAAGAAAGCCAAGTCCCCTCTGTGTGTACAGTAACCTGGACTAATATGACTACACCTCCAGACATACCTGGGTATTAGATAAAGAATGAGAAGAGGAGTTTGGATTTATATCCCACTTTCCTCTACCATAAGGAGTCTCAAAGTGGTTTGCAAACTCCTTCCCTTCCTCTTCTCACAACAGACACCTTGTGAGGTAGGTGGGCCTGGGAGAGTTCTGATACAACTGTGACTAGCCCAAGGTCATCCAACAGGCTTCATTTGGAGGAGCAAGGAAACAAATTCAGCTCACTAGATAAGAGTCCACCGCTCATGTGAAGAAGTGGGGCTGTCAAACTCAGTTTTCCAGATTAGAGTTCACCAGTCTCAACCATTACACCACGCTGGCTCTCAGTGCAAGCACTGCAAACACTTTTGTTATTGTAGTAGAAATGGCAGTCTTTATAAAAAGTGGCACATAGAAGGCCTATATATTCTTACACCTACAGTGTGCCATTGGAGCTTCATACACAGATATATGTTGTACCATTTCTCTTTTTTCAATTTTAAACATTTTTCAATACCCAAAACAAACACAGACATGACATAGACATTCATATTCATTCAATTTGGATGGACCTTGCTATCTAAATTTACATTTTTTTGAATTGCATCTCAATATTTTCAATGTATCTTCATAGCTAATAACATATTTATTGTAAAACACATATTGCCTAAATGTTTCTTCTATTTTGGTTTAACTTGATTTAACATTATTCTTAATTTTCAAATTTATAATTAAAAAGATATTCAATTTTTCTTGAAATTCTGAAATTGATCTATTAGGTACTAAGATGTTAGTTTTGCCATAACTGCATATTCAGTTAATTTACTCACACAATCTGTCAAATTTTGATATTTCTCTGCATTCCATTTTGCTGCAAAAGTTACTCTTGCTGCTTCACCATGAACTTGAATATTTCACTATATACTTTGGAATGTTACTTGAGACAATATTTAATAGCATATTTTTCAGATTAATCTCAAACTTAAGTTTTAACATCTTTGGCATTTCATCATGAACCTCTAGCCAGTATTTTCTTGTTTTCTTACATGCCCACCACATATGATAGAATTCTGCATTTGTGTTCTGACATTCCCAACACCTCCCATTATAATTTGTCTCAGTTTTAGCTGTATCTTTAGGTGTGACATACCATCTGAAGAACATTTTATACTAATTCTCTCTTAATACTTGACATTCTGTAAACTTAATTTCTTTAGTCCAAAGATTTCCCCACAGACTCGTGTATATTTTCTCCAAAATTTTGCATCCATTTTAGCATGCATCTTTTACTTGCTGTTTCAGTATCATACTGCAATAACATTTTACATTTTTTTCCTAATAAACATCTTGAGTTTCCAGTGATTGTATGAAAGTCATCTTTCTTCTTAACTAAATACATTCTTTGGCTATTCGTTCTCTCAATTTTGATACCATTTGATGCTATAATAACTGTAGAATATTCTTTCCTTCATCTTTGACGGATTGATAGAGTATTATTTTTCCTAGTTTGTCCATCATATTCTTTTAGTTGTATAATCAATTTTCTTCTTTGTGCTGTTATCAGCTGGAGATGTTGATAATAAAGCGGGCAGGCTTATTCGACTTCTGCATTGAAACCATTTTTCTTCCATCTTGAGTTTGAATTGCTCTTAATTACTTCTTAATCCATAGATAGTTACATGTTCCTACTTTAGTGTCAACTATGTCCAGCTTCACATTCCTTTGATTTGGACTGATAATCCAGTCTGATACCCAGACTAGTGCGGCAGCTTGACGGTACTATTTTGGGACTGCTAAACTTTCCCTTTTTTCATCTTGTAATATTTTAAAACTTATTCTTGGCTTCTTTTCACACCATATTAAATTTGCTTATTGTTTTCTGCCATTTTAAAAAGTCATTTCATCTATATAAATTGCAACATTTGGAACAAAAATCAAATTTGATAATAGGTAAGGTATATTCATTTTGAATGCCGAAATGCTTCCTAACAAGGAAATACTTAATTTTTCCCATCGTTGAAATTTGGTCAAACTGTTTGATAATTATCTTTGAAGAAACAGTTATTTATCTGTTACATATATTCCCAAATGTCTTTTCTTTTAGTAACAAGGTCAAACCTTCAGATTTTTCACTGCATTGCAGTTTTTACAAACATCCAATTTTGTTGCATTGCTTAATAACGTTACTTTATACTTTCTTACTTGAGCCTTGGAGACTCAGGACATTTATTAGCAGCAGTGGTGTAAAGTTATACATCTTTAATATTTTTGATGGATATAATATATCATATATAAGCACACATTTGGAACAATGGTTATGTGTTTTGAGCACAGAAAACCGAGAAGATTCAGCACAAGAAACTGGACAGACAATGATACAATTCCTCTGCAAGTTTTTACAATCCTGAATAAAATATAGCTACTCTCCACATCCTGCTCCCATCCAAGCAAACAGCATATGACTTCAGCAAACATATACCCTTTTCAATTAACTTGGTTTAAAAGATACTACAATTTTAAATCCAAACTGGTAAACAGCATCTTTCACCTTCCACTTGTATCCTGCTTTGCATTTTAGATTTTTAAACTATTTCAAAAATTTTCCATTTTTTTTTCATTTGTTAGAGAAAAGTCTTGATCTTGCTTAGTTTAATAAACTGAATGACAAACACATCAGATTACGTGATTTGTCCATGGTAACAAGCAATACTCTCAGGACACAAAGCAGGACTCAAAACTCATACCTTATGTCTCCAGCATTATTTAGGTCCACAATAGTATTTTTGCACTAGCAGGGGTATGGTGGGCTTTCAAGTCAACACCACTCCTTTTACTGTATTTTAAGTGAGATCAAAAGTCAAACTGTTCAAGAACCCAGTATAGCTAAATGACAAATACTGAAATATGAGGGCTGCCGTCATTACATGCTCAGATGCAACACGGGCAACATAGCACACATGCCACCAAACAAGAGCATTCATCCTAGGCTGTAAGGCTAACAATAACACATTCAGACACAACAGCAAAATATTGTTTACTGTTCTGTGAACAAGCCTAAAGGATCTTCTGGCGTATGCTTTCCCACTCACGCTTACTCACCTGTCAGTTATTTTTGTGATGATATGGCTATTACAGAAAAATATTGTTTGCCCAACAGAAGGGGAGCAGAAGCGGGAATGTGCAAGCCTGAAGACTCCCCGCCCCCCAGGCTTACCACTGTAGCAGCGAACTTTGGCTTGCCCTTACATGTGAGCCATGACAAAGAATGGCAGCCAGTGAAGAGAATTCCTCACTCATTATTAAGCGCCATAAACCTTATGGTAACTGGCTTTTTTGACTTCCAGCTTTGATTACTGTGATTTTGCCAAAGCCTTATGGAAAACATTTTTTAAAAAGGGAGACTGATTCAGCACAGCAACTAGACAGTACCATGGTCTACTACTATTACTTCTGAATCTTCCTACATTGAACCTTTGGGCTACTTTTTAAGCCCTTTCACATTTAAGCTGTTTGGAAATCTGGGGAAGAAAGTCTGTGAACAGAAAATTATACAATAAACTTCATGCACACCCGTAAGAGAGCTAGCGCGGTGTTTAAGAGCAATGAACTCCCATCTGAAGAACCAGGTTTAATATCCCACTTCTCCACACAAAGCCTTCTGGGCCACTCAGTTTTCTCAGAACTCTCTCTACTCCACCTACCTCAAAAGGTGCCTGTTGTGGAGACAGGAAGGGATTGTGATGGCAAAGCCACTTTGAGACTCCTTAGGGGAGAAAGGTAGGGTTTAAAAATCAACTTTTCCTCCTCTTCTTAATAATGTGTGTCTACACAGCACCCAGTAGTCTCTGCCCATCAGAAGTGGAAGCTTCTATATGGATTAATTCTCACTAATTTAACAATGTAAAGACAAACTTATTAGTCTATTTAACCTCTGAGATAGGCTTATGTTTTTTCTAGCAACTTCCAATACAGCTAAACAGGGGCTACTTGGAATCAACCAACTTACTTTAAGGTTCCTATGCTCAAAAAGCTTTGAAGCCCATTCTCTGTGAAGCTTCTCGTTATACTGAAAATCCAGGGGAAAGTGAGAACGTAACCCATACAATTATAATTTCTCCCCCAAAATCTCTCTCATTCATTATTAGCACTGGCATTCCTCTTACCATTTGCATACGGTGTAACCATCTTCTTATTAGTCATCACTCGTGCTGTAGCATTATTAACCTACAAGTGAAAAACGGGATATGGAGGAGAGGGAAGGAAGCACAGCATTTTAGAGGAAATGGTTTCTGTTTTTTGAGAACAAAAAAAGTACGTTTCAAAAGGAAACATTTAAATTTACTTTTATAAGTTATCATTAAAAATATTAAAATTGTAACAGGTCTAATTGCGGCATTTTTAATTATGTAATGAAGGCAAAAAAGAGCAGATCTTCTCAGGCATCCCTGCTACCTTTGACTTGAATATCTGCAGCTCACTGATCCAAAGGGCAAAGCCTCCCTTGTTGCTCCCTTCTTGCCCAGCTTGACAGGTATAAAGTGGTGAACAAAGACAACTCTGTTATCACATTTTAGTTGATTTTCACTAACCTGCAGTGGCCTCCTAATATTACCGAGGGAACAGGTATTTGGGCAGGAGGAGAATAGCATGGAACCCAGGTGCCTTGGATTCATTCCCTCTGCTCCTAAGGAGCTTTGGATTTCTAGGCAAGGCTGGCTGGCCTGCATCTCAGTTTCAGGGGATCTTGACTTATTGAAGGATCTAATCCCAAATGCTATTGGGGGGGGGGGGGCTCTAATGCTACCCTCTGGAAACTTAACAAGGCATCTCCTGATTTCCTAGTGTCTTCCACCCTCATTACAGAAGCTCTTTAAAGCTCCAAGCATTCCGAACAGTACAGCAAGTGAGAGTTAGAAAAGGGATATTGCTGGTAAAATATTGGTGGGGGGCAGGGAGTGGGCAAAGCCAAATTAATGCAGCCCTGTGCCAGACATAGCCGTTGAGCTCTTGCAAGGAGGGTAAAAAGCTAGAATCAGTGACTTTCCAAAATCCTAACAGAAGGAACATGCCACAATGCCAATTTCACAAAAAGTTTTCCAAAGAGAGAAGATTCCAATGCCCTTTGCTTAATGGAAAAGTAAGCTCTGGCAGGAGAGAAGGGAGCCTGGAATCTCATTACTCTGGTTTTTGGCCCTCATACAATATAAAACATTACACATTTAAAAAGAAAGAATGGGAAACAACAATGATGAGACGGAGGGCATGCTGTTACAATACACATAAAAAAGAAAACAACAACAACAACAACAACAACAACAACAACAACAACAACAACAACAACAATTGATTAATGGGGCTAGAGGGAGGGGGAAGAGGGAGAAGGTTTCACAGACAGTCATTAAGATGGAGCAAGTGCCTAAAATCAACCGCTACAGCAGAGTGCAACACAAGAACTGAAAGGAAAAAAAATGGCCAAAACCAATCAAAAACCACCAGTCAGCAAAGAGAGACCAACAGCTGCATTTAACTGAGTGAAAAGGAACCAAAATTGGGAAAGGGAGCATAATGGAGGCTCAGAGAAGAGGCAGAGCAAGAAAGAAAAAGGGGGTGGGTAGGTGGGTGAAGAGAAAAGAGAGAAATAGAGGAAGGGTATGGGTGCATTAATAAACACAGCCAAACTGGAGCTCAGTAACTCTGAGTAAGATGTGCAAGGGAAGTCACCAGGAAGTCAGTAATCAAACAGCTCAGACTGATACAAAACAGTAGATGTACATCCAAAGTCCAGGCGGGCATTACTCAACAGCATTGAAAATAAAAGGGGAGGGGGGTGGAGAAATAGGAAAGGGTGGGACAACAAGTCAAATCACATTCTGTAGTGTTAATGTGAAATGGCAGATGGATTTTTTTTCTTTCTTAACTTTGTTTTGCATTTTAAAAAAAAGAAAAGAAAAGAAATAAGATTCTCCTCTAGCGCTTTGGTTTCACTTACCGCCAACTCGTACCATCGCCAGCATTGTGTATAGTTACCATGGAAAGAGTGAGTCAAGTGAAGGGCCCTAAACACTAAACCATTGAAAAAGGGAAATAAAACAACAAAACAAAAACAAAAAACAAAAAAAGCAAAATATGCAAACATCTTACTCAAAATGGCTACTTTTATGTTTTTTTCCTCCTACATTTAGTACTTTTTTTTCCTTAAAAAGAGAACGGGAGAAGAGGGGCCAGTTACCCTTCAATATGAGGGAACATAAAATTAGCCACTAAGTAATTTCCTCCTATATAGGTGACATTGCCTAACCTCAATTATCAGTCAACAGTGTTCACTGCAAGAGTTAATTTTGAGGGTATACTGCTTTACTGAAATCATATCAACTGAATTACTCTAATGACCCCAGTAAGCTTCCTACTGCTCTTTCCATCCCTGTTCACCTTTAGCATAATTTCACACTCATATGGAAGAGAACTGGCCTCTGAGGAAAGGGCTGCCCCCTTTTTGTTAAGACACCAAGTTAGAAATTGGACAGTGTTTTCTTTTAGTTAGTTCTGATAAGGCTTGGCAAGAGAAGCTGGAGCCTCAATTCGAAACAAAGGAAAATCAAGACAGCAGAAGGGCAAAAATTTGGAGTGGGTTGGAAACAAACTCAACAGAAAGGGGGGGGGGAAAAGAAAAATACCTATAAAGTAACAAAACATATATAGATATAGATATTTGAGTGGGGGTGTTATTTTATATACATCAGTGCAGGGGGAGGAAGTGAAAAAACAGAGATACAAACACACGCCATACACACGCACACGCACACAAGACAGGAATCCAAATGTGAAATAAGTGAGGCAAGACACAAAAAAAGAAAACAAAAGAATAAATATAAAGAAGAAATTGAATTACTGAAGACATGCACCTCGATTTTACGGCCCTCTACCACGGTGCCGTGTAATTTCTCCCTGGCCCTGTCTGCATCAGCACTATTCTCGAAAGTTACGAACCCGAATCCCTGCATGCAGCGGGAGAAGGGGGAAAACATGCACATCGTTATATATTGAAATACTGATAATCTAGATAGAGAAAAAAAATATCACAGTATGAAATTAACATCAGCACAACTTAGCAATACTCTCCTAGAGTCACATTTTTGGTTCATGCATGTTTCATGAAAGAAATTCAATTTAAAAAAAGGAGAAGTAATCAAATTAAAATAATAATAAAACATAAAGCAATTGAGGCCAGGCCAAAAGTAGTACAAAGTTATTCGAGACAAATTTTTGGAAAGTAATCTGGCTCCTTGCTTGTTGGTCAGCAATTTGTTAAACCCTGGATAGAAATCCTTTTTACATACAGAGCCATTCCATGTCTACTTTTACAATACTGTCAAAAGATAACAAGGCCAGAAACAGACAAGTCTTTTGAACAAGTTGTGCCAAGAAAGGGGGAGCGGCACTCCAAAAATGCCCACATTTTAATCCTAGATAACAGAGCCCCCCTCCTTCAGCTCTGAGAACATCAATATTCTGGCTCATTTTTATCACCTTTTATATTTGATCACCTATTGTCTACACAACTTAGAGAAATGTGTGAGGTTTATGCAAAAATACTACTCTATATTCATAAACATCTCTTGGTTTGTACAATGCTTCGTACAGTACACCTATAAATATGTTGTGTGTGCCGTCAAGTCACATCTTACTTATAGCGACCCCATACAGTTTTCAAGGACAGAGATGTTTAGAGGTGGTTTGCTATTGCCTCTATCCACATGGGCAGACAGAGTTCTGAAAGAAGTATGATGGGAGCCCAAGGTCACGCAGCAGACTTCATGTGATAAAGGAGGGAATCAAACTCAGTTCTCCAGATTACAGTCTGCTGCTGTTTACCATGCTCTATAAACATGTTAGGATCTATAAAAATAGGCTTCACTTTCTTAGGAGGCAGGCTTTGACAGCCTAATCAATTAAAATTGGAACTGTAAAAAAATGCATTCTAACATGACTGTAAAATGTATTTATTTTATTATTTTATTTATTTTATTATCTTTCTTTAGGAAGCCCAACCAACTTATATGAACATGAAGACTAGGAATGGTCTCCCATTCATGCGCTGGCTAAGCCTGGGGTTTTACTAGCTTCTTTTCCAGGAGGGGAAACGAAGTTTTGTGTTATGGAAACTATTAATATTAAACAACTAATACTAAACTACTGACATTAAACTTGGTCACTAACAGTGGAGTTTATTTTTTTTATTTTTATATTTAAACTCCACCCTATCCCCAAAGGGCTCAGGGTGGCTTACAATGGCATAAAGGTGAAGTTCTAAGTTGAATTCTAAGCAGAGTTGGACTATTCTAAGGCCACTGACTTTCAGTGGGCTTAGAGCGGGGGGGGGGGGGGGGCATTCTTTTTAGGATGGCATTATAAGTCTATGGTTGTAATTTATGGAAAACTCAGCTATGGAGACATCCTCACATTCTTCATTTTCCATCAGGAAAAATCAGCATTTTAAAATATTCTCATAGGTGTTATGAAAACCTGCTTGGCTCATAATTTTGCTACCTGGATTTTCTACTTCATAGTTGGGTTTCCAGTCATAAGCTGCCATATACAGCTCAAGGGAAAGAGTACTCGAAAGAACAGATAAAGCACTTTTAAAAATGCAGATAACAAATTCTACAGCCCTTAAAATACTGTGCCTCCAAGAATTTAAGTTTGTTTTTCCAAAAGGATTCTTTTTGTCAGGCATGCAAGCCTTTCAAAGCATCTTTTCATGTAAAGCAGTCCAGCATCGCTTGCTTCTACACAGTTAAAGCACATTACGTCCTGCAGTAGAAAGACTGGCTTCAAACTGGAGTAAGCTATGAAGATGCGTCTTCATGGATCTTGATTCTGATGTCACCATTGCAACCAAAAGTCAAACAAGAAAAAAGAAATGTAGGGCAACTGTTCCTGTTTGGACCAGTCACTAATCCTCAGCCTAGTCTTCGCCAGAGGTTTGCTTGTAGGATATAATAAGCACATTTGCCTGAGCTTCTTGAAACAGGGGCAAGATGCAAAGATGATAGACAAGTGTGTACAGTCGCAAAATTATTTCGCTGCACTCATTTTAAGTTTTGTGTGCCTCCTTAAAAATTCATACAAACCGAAGGAAACGTGTAAAACTTGCAAAAAGCAGCAAGAATTATAAATAACATATACAATCTTTTGGCACTCCTAATTTATGGCTAGTTTCAGAGGGTAGCCGTGTTGGTCTGCAGAAGAACAGCTAGATTCAAGTTCAGTGGCAGCATAGAGATCAGTGAGATTTTCAAGGTATAAGCTTTTAAGAATCAAATCTCTCTTTGAATCTGGCAAAGGGAGCTTTGACTTCTGAAAGCTTAACCCAACATTTTTTGTTGGTCTCTAAGGTCCTACTGGACTCACATCTAGCTGTTCTAAATTACCCTTATTATATCCAAGTGACGTTTGCCATTCCTGAATTTACACTGCTGGAAAAATTGTCCATATTATGAAAAGGGCCCGATGAAGAGAGGCCTTTTTGCTGATTGTGACATTAAGCTGTCTGATCTTCCAATAGGAGCCTTCAAGTTGAGAACATGAGCTGATCTGCCTATATAACCCACTGACTCTTAAAGGCACTTCTCCTATAATCGGAAATGGATGTGAATGCAATCTGGCTGAGACTTCTGTCACCCCACTGACTGCCAGGGTTGATTTGGCTATAATTGAAAGCAATCTGCAGCCCAACGGCACCCCATTTTTTTCTTTCAGGAGCTATTCAAGGGCCCCGAAGAGACCGAATAACCATCACCCTTTTAGTCTGGCCTCAGATTCTGCAATAAATGACAAGCAACAGGATGAGCAGTGTAAAAATAATAAATTATACAGAGTTTATAAAATGTTTCCATCTCTGAAGATTGAGAAAGAAAATTTACCATGTGACCGTAAAGGGAGAAATCAAAAGCAGACGATTCTCCTGGGTGTGGCCAGAACACAGAAATCAAGAAAAAAAAGGAAAAAACCAACAAAAACCAAAGGAAACTAAAACAGAGCCCCTTGAGATCCATGCATTGTTAACCCTTGATTTTTTTTCCACTGTGTTTAGAACATTCACTTCAGAAGCAGCATCTTTATCTTACGGTGCTGGAAGATTTTTTTAAATAATTTCTCTTTTTAAAATATATCTATATATATACACACATACAAACTTTAAAGACTCAATCAACATCCAGAAACCTGCATTAATGATAAATAAATCCCAGGGTTGGGGTTACTTGCTTCAAAAGCTTATATGCATCTTTTGCCATCCTTCATAACCCATCTGAGATGAGCAATAGGGATTGTTTCAAGGTGTTAATGTGTGGAACTGTATTGTTGGAGGAACTGTATTGTTGTTCTGCTTATATTCTGCCTTTATTCCACAGAACTCAAGGCAGCATATATTGGATTTGTCCCCAGGTGGTCTCCTTTCCAGGTATTGACCAAACTAGGAGCTGCTTAGCTTCTTCAGAGTTCTTGTGTCAAGTTAAAAATGATAAAAAAAAGGTGATAGCTGTAGTTTAAGAAAGAAGATAATTTATGAACAGCTCAAAATTGAATAAAGGTATTTTTGTTATTTGGACTGAGTTCAGAACTCTAACTGACTAAATTAAAATGCAATGTAAAAGAGGTATGGACTTTTATTCATTGCAGTTATACAAGAAACAAAGAACAAATTTGTTGTATTTTAATTTAGCATAATTTTTATTATGCCTATACTGCATATGCTACAATGGCTGGCTGCATCATGACTATTCAGAGCAGTTCAAATCTGATTACAATCAAATTTGTCATACACCTTACATTTATAATTAAAGTTTTGGTTTGGTCCAACCTATATCCAAGTCATAAATAGTTTACAATGTATGCTTCTCAGGTGCTAAGACTGACTTTTGCATTTGTAATGCACATTTTAAGCAACATATAGCACAAGAACCAGTTGAGCTACAGGGGAAATTCTCCAAAGGCAGGACATTTATTCTATGTGCTGCTTATCTGGAGGTGCAAGCCCTTACTGAACAACGCCAGCTTCCATCTTCACTGGGCCAAACAGAATATCATCAACACACTTCTTCCCATTCAATCAAATACAGGTGGGCTATATAGTGAATGTCTGGTTCAAATAATTGCTTCCTTGATTCAGGTAGGCCCACTGTGGTAAACCCTGAGTGCCCCTAATCTAAAGAAATTTGCATTAATCAAAACCCTAGAGTACATGGAAGAGACTCAAACTAGTTTCCATGGAAACCAATGGGCAAATTAAGTCATTCCACAGGGAAACTGGAAGAACTTACAGCTTAAAAAAACCCCTTTGCTTTCATTAGGCATTCCATCAGGACATTGCCCGTGGAAGACTAAAAAGGATATATGAAAAGTACTTAGCATACAAGGTACCTTTTGGGGCCAAATAGAAAGGAGGCTTGCATTAAAATAGGTATAAACTGAAGTTTCGTCTTAGTTCCCATTCAATCAATTCTCCTTCACGTTTTCTAGGAAAATTACAACACCCCCCCTTAAAAGCTGTGGTGCTCTTATGAAGTATCAACATTTTAAAATGTGGCAAACATGAAAAACACTTAATTTTCCCTCTAATTTCAGTTACCATTTCATCTCAGATGGAAGAATGGGTTAAGATGCAAAAGTTTTCAGGAATTCCCAGATTTCTTAACGTGGGAAAACAATTATGAGGGCCTTTGCCAGATATGAAGGGTTGCAGATTAACTCAGTCTATGGGGGAGCTTCCCAAATACCAGTAGGGGACAAATCCAGGACTATTTGTTTTTTGTGTATTACATTTTCACCTTTTAAACATTCATTTATCAAATATACATCCAAGAATACACCCTTTAGAAACCCAGGGAGGGAAGGGGTAATATTGAGAACACAGCACAAGGCAGGCAGCAGGAGCATCTGCTTTCCAATTCCCAAGAGAGAGGAGAAAAGAGGTTCCATATCGTTAGGTTAGAACAGAGACCACAGGGTAGGAGAAAGGCATTCAAGTTTTGGCATACTCTTTTGCAAAAGAAAGGGGGGGTGACAAGTGAAGGGGTTCCTAAAATGATTTGTGTTTCTTCATCGAGATGGTTAAACTATCGCTTTACAAAGAACTACAAATCCCAGATGTCCTGCTTGATATTCCATGATGTAACCCACACAGATTTTGGGGAGCATCTTAAGCCCCACTGATGTTGTTTATCATCTCTGAAACAGCAAGCCTCAGTTTCGAAGCCAGCGATAAACTGCTGTGAATTTGACAGGCGGGAGTTAGAAATTCTGATACCTGATGAACAACTATTTGGACTAAATATTGACTCAATGAAACAAGTGGGGGTAGATGCCTGTAACATAATTCACAGAAAATAGGTCTTGTTTTAACTGAAAACCAGAAGTCTTGGGTTTGTTTAGCCTGAGTCAAAATTTTGCAATTTATGGAAGATTCTGAACAAAAAAAGGTAGGTGTATTTGTGCATAAAATTGGGGAGACGGGGCATGTGATGTGAAGGACCAAAAGTACATAATGGTAAAGACTTGATTTAAGTACATCATGGTTTTTGACAGGTCTGTTATTTTTGCATCCTTATGGCACACTCTAAAGAGAAGGGACTGCATATACGTTTCCTCAACCGTGACAGCAATGATTGTAGCAAATCTAATCCACATAAAGTGTTGGTCCGCTAATATCAAACCTGGGTCTCCAGATAAAGTGGCTTGCTTCTGATAGGTTACAAAGAAGAGACACTCAGTTTGACGAGGGCTGCATAACTCAGATGGCCTGCCTTTGGGACTCTGCCCAGTCCGCTACTTTCCTCAGCAGCCTTTCATATGACCTGCTGGCTTCCTCCCACACAGCACCTACAAACTGGCTGAACGATGGTCGTCAAGCACAGCATCCCTTCTGTTCCCCAGCTGCAGCCCACTGCCATCCTGCTGCTCTCTAAAAGAACAGCATTCTTAGCAGAGGCAGCATTGTGTCTATTTCATATCATAATCCCATAGAGAGACTCACTTGTCCTGAAAGAACAACAGTAACAACAACAAAAAAGCCCATTTCAGAATTTACTGGAGATATAAGATAGGCAGTTTCGTGTATGAAATTGTCCCTTTTCTGGTTTTCAGATAACACAGGCAGAGGAATTTCAACATGCTAAATATGGACGGGAACTTAAACTCGAAGACAGAAATCCAGCAGGGGTTGTACTATGCAGGGCTACGAACCTCAAGACTGTGATGAGAGAGGTTAAAAAAAATAAAGTACAAGCCAAGTTGCACTTTTAAACTGTCATGTGATGGGGTGGGGGGGACAGATGTTCATTTTTAATTAAAAGTGGAAAACTCAGCATTGATTAAGTCAAGCATAGTAATAGACATGCACTGTGCAAGCTTCCCCCACAGAGCTCTGCCAATGCACCTTGCTCCTGACCTGCAACACTCCCTGCTATTCCAGTGCTGGACCTACTGGGCAGAGAGAGAATCACATCAATACTTCAGTGAAGGGACATCGATTTTGTGATGAGAACCAGTTAGGAAAGTATCACTCAAAATCACTTTACTCGTGACCCCAAAGACTGAAATCTTTTCTTCAGAGAGTTCAACTGGCATTAACCTTCAACAAAACTACCTTTCTATCATATCACGAGCAGCTACACAGAGCTATTCTAGAAATCTAGAAGTTTATACAGATTGCTTTTGAAAGACCAAGCTTTTGGCAATGCTGAAGGGCCCATTATGCTATCAAGGGGGTGAAGAACTTTCTTTTACACGATCCCATTCAACTTTTTAAAAGGTTCCTTAATGGGAAACTCACTGTAAGAATCATCTTTCCCAAGCATTACTCCAAATTCTGGAGAGAAAAAATTCCCCAATAACTTTGATATTCCCTTTCACTCTTAAATGATCTTAATCTTTTAGGATCCTGATTTTTCAAAGGGAACATTATGGGAGCATTAGAGCACACAGCACTCATAATTATAGGGAAAGGCAACATGAACAGATAACGTTGTCATATATGTTGCCTGGTTCCAGATCTTACTGGAAAATATATTCTCTGGGCAAAATGTTGCCTTGTCATGCCAAATGAAGGGGCAGGGGGAGGGGGGAGTGAGAAACTAGACATAGAAATAAAAAGCTTACCTTGGAGCCACGTTCATTAAAGATTATCTCTACATCAAGGATTTTGCCAAATTGCTGTAAAGCCAAAACAGAAGAAAAAAGTTACCCCTCGTCTTTTTATTTATCCTTTAAAATATGTAATCCACTGGTTTAAACATCACATTCCCCATCTCTCAAACCGAGGTTTCCATTCCCACCCTCCCAATCCAGAACACATGAATAGAGCTGGTGAAGTTTCCAAGTTGTAAAAGAAACTATCAGTATTCTGAACCATGGCTCCAGAATGAGGATCACAAAAGTCCACACAATGGGGCCAAGCACAGACAGCAGAAGGGTCTCTTCAAAACTTGATAAGACCCCCATGTTGTAAAAAATATATATCTTACAATTGTAAAACGATTATGGGGGAGGGAGAATTTTTTTTAAAAAAACCACTATGTAAAGATCTCAGCAGCCATTTCAGATTGCCTAGACAATTCTGGTAATCAAAATGGCTGCTGCAGCAGTTTCACTTTGACATTGCAGGTATGTTGGGGAAAGGAAGACAGGCAAGGCAAGGAGGAAAGCGGGGGTTGGTGAGAAGAAGGAAAGAAAAATGGAACAAGAAGGAGAAAGGGGACTGAAGAGAGGCAAGGAATCTGAGGCAGGAGTGAAGTGGCAGACGTCGCCCGGCTGCTAAGGATGCATGCAAATACATCCATGTAAAATGTCTATAGTTGGATCAGTCATATTTTCAGACAACAGCACTTCCATCTCATTGAGACGAAGCTTACGTTTGCTCAACCCCATCCAATCACTGATGTAAGATATTGGTCCAGAATTTACACTGCTTTCCCAGGATGTGATAGAGAAGAGACAGTGATGCCCCTATATTAATGGCTCAGATCTCACCCAAGTAAATAACTTGGGAAACAAGAATGAACTTGATAGAATGCAATACAAAAGCATGCAGCAAAAGAGCAGCTCTCTTGTGCCAAATCTGAAATTTCCAAAAGGACCTGAACAAACAATATGCCCTGGACCCAATCCAGTAAAGTGGTTTAGAAGGAGATCATGGGCAAGGGTACAAAACCCAAAAAGGGGAAACAGGGATGTACTTCCTTGGTCATCTCTTAATGAGGATTATACATAACAGTAACTAAGGCAGTTCAGGCTGAAGTAAAAATGAACTGAAGATGTTACTCAAGAATCTCAGAAATTGTGCCACCACTGCATGTGCATGCATCTTGCTCAAGAATATAAAACTGGTGACTGACATTGGAGAAATTTGTCAAATTGGTGAATTTATCGAAGTTGGTGGGATCATATGTTCCCTGCTTACAGGGGCAGCTTCAGCCACAGTTTTCAAGGCTAAAAACACCATCTTTCCCCTCAAAAAATTTACAACTCCTACCCAAAAAGGCACCTGCTTCCTGACAAATCTAATTAGTTAGTAATGCCAAGGTTTTAGCATGCAAACAGTAAGCTTGTCCAAAGTTCTTGCCCCCATTATCAGCCTGTAAAAAGTATCCAACAGAAGAAAACATGTGGAAGAAGTCCAAGGGAGAGCAAAATGTATAGCTATCATAAAATCACTTGTATAGATTTGGACAGATCCCCTCCTTGTCAGCAAATTGCTGTGCTACTGGGTTCCTGCATCTTCTTCTGTATGTAGCAGGTCTAGCCATCACTCAGAAATACTTGGCTGGGTTGCATAATTACCAATGCAATGGTAAGAGAAACAAATCGTTCTCTTTGATGCTATTTCCACCACAATACTGCTCCAAAAATTCATCATTATCCCATGGTTATGAAGATTAATACCAAATCTTCTACTATTGTTGTCTAGCCACTGTTCCTTCCATTTCATTGCTGCAGGTTCTTGGTGAAACCAAGATGCTCATCAGGTTCTAACTAAAATAAGAGGACACTTAAGGGTGATCACGTCAATGTCACAGGCTGCCACTCCACTCCAGAGATCAAAAAAGGGTTCAACAGAATTATCAACTACTTCAGCCAGAAAATCTCTGAGAACCATCAATATTTCCTAAGGACCATTCAAATTGGTCTCTTGCTCTATTAGACTATCCGCAATTCTAAACTCTTTATCTGTGTTTTCTCAAGGACAAAAGAACTACAGTGAGTTCTTCACAATCAGAGTTTCCTGCCCTGAGCAGAAAACAACTTTTGAGTATGTCCTGTCAAGTATATTTCCGGCATGGTCTCACTGAGGAGCTGGGTAATAAATATTCTTTTCCCTGTTACTTTCAGGCAAGAACTTTCTACAACAAACTAAAATCATTTTCATTTCCTTTGATTTGTACAATTTATTCAGAATACTGATTTATTTACCGTGTTTGGAAAACTTGTGTCCTTTTTTCAGAGACCTGCCCTTAGTGGTTCACAAGGTTACAAACACACGTCCAATAAAATCAAAAGACCAAAAGAAGAAAATGAAGCCAAAGAAGCAAACCATAGAATTTCCACTCAGGCGCCTAAAAAGCTATTTGTAACATAGTCCTCAGGCTAGAAGCAGGCCATAAAAACTGGCACAGATGGAACCTCACAGTTAAAAGCCTGATTAAATGTTAAATATTTTGGCCTGGCACCTAAAAGAAAGCAAACTTCATGGGGATTAGGACTCCACAGGTAGGTTCCAACACTGACAGCCAAATTATAAATTACAGCATATGCAAGTCCACGAGGGGGACTCACAGATCAGGATCCCAGTGCAGTGGGTGGCACATTATTTGTCCCATTGGGGGCTCCATGTTCATCTTCCTAATGCGTTTGTTTGTATGTATGTATGTATGTATGTATGTATGTATGTATGTATGTATGTATGTATGTATGTATGTATGTATGTATGCATCCATCCTTTGTTTGTTTGTTTGTTTGTTTGTTTGTTTATGTGTTGTAAAATTTTGTATGTTAGCCACCGTGAACCATGCTTTGGCTAGGGAGGGCGGGGTATCCAATAGAATATAAATAAACTAGCACTGTGCTGCAGACCTCAAGACACACACACACTCTCGACGTGAAATAGTAACGTAAGTGTTAAAACAGTTGTACTGGGGTTCATAAGCAACTTTGATCCCATTCATGTACGCTTGATCAATTGTGTTATCGTCACTTCCCGTGGTGAACGATCTGTATGCTTTTAAAGGTCTGGCATATAAACGTCAAAGTCTGCACCTCTTCCATTTAAATCCCTACTGAGCCTATGGTACACCACTTTCTTCTCTATGCCCAGATTCCAGCTGTCAATGCACTTCATGCATCAGATTAAGTGAACCCCGTACAGTCACCGCAACTACCAATTCTTAGAGGTGCCACAACACGCTCCCCTATTTGGAGCTTTCATGTGTGCCAAAGAAGGGTTGGAGGGCTGTCGCTTTAAGAGCAACGAGCTTCCACCCTCATCTCAGCACGTGACCAGGGCTCTCTGCGGAAGCGATGGCACCAAGGCGATCACGTGACACGTCTGGCAGCAGAGGCGCGAAGTGACAGAGCGCTTTTCTTTAGGTCAGCACATTTTGTCAGAACTTTTGTATCTCCGAAGTCAAAAGCCTCTCAAGAATGATAACAGTAAAATCAAAACAATGTAATTAACTGTTTTAAAAATACAAATAATTGTTTTAAAATACAAATAAAATATTATTTAATATTTTATTTAAAATATTAAATAAAATATTTAAATATTGGGCATATTTAAAATGTACAATATATTTTAAATACTGTATTTAAAATACAAATAACATATTATTTAACATTTTGTTTAAAATATTAAATAAAATATTTAAATATTGAACATATTTAAAATTTACAATATATTTATTTAAATATTGAACATATTTACATTTTACAACATATTTTAAAATATTGTATTTAAAATACAAATAAGAAAAAGTAGTAATAAAAGAGTTTATCCATTTTGTAATTCACATATTCCATGAACAAAAGAACATTCTAACTGGGTACTGTAAAATTACAAATCTATTCCTCTATAACTAAACAGAGCTTGTTAAAGGAAGCAAGAGTGTTGTTAAGAATGGTGGGCTCTAATCTGGAGAACTGGATGTGATTCCTCAGTCCTGCACATGAAATTTGCTGGGTGACCTTGGATCAGCCACAGTTCTCTCA
This sequence comes from Sphaerodactylus townsendi, assembly GCF_021028975.2. Classification (NCBI taxonomy): domain Eukaryota; kingdom Metazoa; phylum Chordata; class Lepidosauria; order Squamata; family Sphaerodactylidae; genus Sphaerodactylus; species Sphaerodactylus townsendi. The sequence continues at coordinate 36,434,057 of NC_059430.1, forward strand.
GAACCCTCTTCACCCACTCAGAGGCAGCCAACACCAAACCACTGTCCAATGTCTCTTGCCTTTAAATCTTCTCAGGATCACATAAGTCAGCTGACAGAACACACGCGCGTGCGCGCACACACACACAAAGATGGTCAAAAACCAAAATACATTTAATACCTAGAGTCCGGAAGAATTCAAAAGCTTGTACAATGTGCTGGGTTAATAAAGTTGGTGTTAACAAAACACGTTTTGTTTTTGGATTTTGTTATGGACATAGCTACAAGCTTTTTTGCGAATACTAGACTTCAGGGAAAGAAACATTTCAACCGGAGAGGGGGGAAAATCTGGGAAACTTCACTGGATAATGCTACCACAATATAGCTTCTAGCGACAGTTTTTAATACACCAATTAAAAACTTTCTTCAGCATTGCTAACATAGGTATCTCTACATTTTTCTTTGGTTCTCAACCTTCATTCCATTTGGTATCTGAGAGTTATTTGATGAACTGCTGTTTGCTGCATTATCCCAGCATAACAGCAGCACAATCTGATAACACCTGGCTACGGAGACCTTAGAATCATAGCAGGAAAGCTGTATTTCTGTCCTCATCCCGTTTTATGCAGCATTCAGCCTGACAATGAGCTCTACAGAACTTGATAGTTTGCACATTCTTGCCTTATTTTGATCAGTCTTAATAAAAGGTATAACATGGATTTTTTTAAAAAAATAGAGTGTTTGTACTACCAAAAATTATAATACAAAGCTTATATGTATCCATCTTACCTAACGTATTAGAGTTTATATTTGATTAGAAAGAGGATGGCAACTGTGAAAATAACAATATGCTTGATTTTCTCTGTAGATATGCAAGGGTACTAATTAACAGCTTTTTAAAAAGTCTCAAATTATCAGACCTTTTCAGAAAAAAGGGCTGGTAGTTAATCGTTGCAGTGTTTCTGTGGCCAACAGTCTAAAATATTCAACATTTACACAATAATAAACACAATCTTCATATCAGATATTTTTGCTGATGCTTGACCATCACATGAAGAATCGGATTGGCACTTTAAAACAGTCAAAGCATTTTACACCTCACACATTTTTAATCCACACGACAGCTCTGTAAGTAGGCATCCCCATATTGTGGATGTAGAGCTAAGGCCAATTAGTACGTTCATGGCAGAGGTGATATCTGAACAGGGACTTGAAGACTTTGACCTACAATGCCACGTTAGCTTTTTTGTTATTAAAGAGTCTGACAGAGGGTAATGGATTGTTCAAAAATATTGTACAAACGGACTGACGGCAACATTTGCTTGTTTCAAGTGAAAAACAAACTTTAAAAATAAAATCCAATGTAATTACAATTTTTTACCTTAAGTAACTTTTTTTACTACTTGTCATACATTTTTATGGTCTTGTTTTTATTACAGAGAAGAATCTGAAATTTTAATTAAGCATCTCTCTGTGTTATTTAAAATAAAAATCCTCCCACAAGTAGCAAGAACTTCACAATTTATTGACTACAGGGGAGTTAAATACGATTTGTCCCATTTGGTATAGTTCTCTATAATGTGGCTTTTGAATTGGAGGGGGGAGGGGGAGAGAATAATTGGTATCATGACCTTTAGAAAGTGTAAGCTTTAATATTTTATTAAGTATTAAAATGTTTGTTAGTTTTTCCCTGCACAGTGGGGTTCTGTTGGAAAACACTGCCCTCTATAGGGAGGCAATTTATGCATAGGACAAAATGGAGAAAATTTCAGAGAGAACAGCACCCAAAGAGTTTTTTCTCACATGAGGAAGTAGAGGGTTTTCTCTCTGGAAGAACGTTTCAGACCACCTCAGGGCAACAGAAGTCTCTTTGGACAGGGACAGGACATTTTGAATAAAAATATTTTGATTGGATTCTAAGCTCACAATCAAATTATCGTCCTAACAACATGCTTCTACTCTGTATAGATGTTAAGGGCCAGCCTTCCTCAAGTACAATTTCACTGGTGGGTCTACTAGAAATCCACCTTTGGAGTAATCAAATTTCAGGATTGCCTCAGATGTTCTCAAGGCTACAGATTTCGCGACTGCCAAATGTGTTTCTCTGCTTAAGGTTTAATTAAAGATCATTCCCCAGGAATTTGAAGGAGTTATATTTGTCAACTAGCAATAAAGCACACTGTGCAAAACAATACAACAGACTCTAGAAAACTGTTGGTGGCATGCACAGTAGGAAGCCAGGATCTCTCCAAATCAGTCATCCATGTTGGAAAAATTGTATACTATGTTTTTTGGTAAAGATTTGTCAGAACTGGGAAGTAATTTGCCTTGTTCTGGTCCACAGACAATTTGAACTTTTACATCTGCAAAGCATCAGACTCCTGACAATGCAAAATATAATTGTCCATGGCTGAAGACTGGTTCAGGAAAGTAGATACTTTCTACAGTGTTTGACCTTGAGATTTATTAATGGTCATAGCAAAGGCAAGCTTTAGAGGAAACTGTCGTCTTTTAAAGGTAAATGGAAGGTCAGTATTAGTAGGCGCAAGCTCAGTTCATGGAACTTGATGAACTGGTTAATACTTTCGTGATAATCAAATTGGGTTTAACCTTGTTCCACTGCACAGACCTTGTTCTGTATTGTAGTTTCTCAGAAACATGATCCAAGCTCCAACCTTTAAGTTTAATTGATAAAGAGGCATTCCTGGTTGTGTTTGTGCATTTAAAAACTCTATTGGATCTTCCAGTCTAGGTTTTGGACTAGCTGAAGGTCCCCTGTGAGAACAGAGGAACCCAGCAGGGGATTTTCAGGTCTGGTAGCTACCTCAGGCCCGACTTGTCACCTCCAGATTAAAGAGAGGACTCAAGATCACCTACATTTCTAAAGGAGGGGTTTCCTCAGGAAGAAGAGCTGGAGTGCTCTTTTCCGTGTCCTAGGGTTGAAGCCCCAGGATTGCCATCTTTGCTAAACCGTGCTGAGGAATCTTTAAGAATATTAAAGCTACTCCAAGTCAGATTTCATATCCTTGAACTATCTGACTTTTAAAAGATCTAAAAAGGAGCTATCTAATAACTTAATGTGGCCAAGAAGTGCAAGCAGTTCTCTGTTTGGAGGAATCAGAGTTGTAAGAAGATCCATGCTTTAACTGTGAATGAATAATTTTAGAATTCTAAAAATAAAGTAAAAGGCTTCTAGCAAGAAATATTGGATTTAAAAATTATACATCTATTCCTGAATTTATTCTGTGAGAAGATAAAAGAGAAATAAATTTGTGCTGGAACTAGATCTAACTCACTGTTATGGCAAAATATTTGCAAAAAGCAAGGCTGGAGAAGATAAGATGGGTAGACAGAGGACTTGAGAAAGAGGAGGAACTTTAGAACTGTACATTGTGAAATCTGAGTTGCTCCAAGAAGAAAGGGATTCAAAAAGACAGAGTGGAAGGAAGAAAAACTTTGGCCCCATGACATAAAAACTCTGAGACAACAAGGAAATACAAAGCAGAGACAGAAAAAGACTGGGGAACTGATTTATGTTAAAGCCTTAGGAAAGGGTTGTCAGTTGAAGAAACACAGACCAGAGGTACAACATCTACGAAATTGAGAGGGGGAAAATCTGTGTGTGTGTGTGGGGGGGGGGGGTTGTATTTGTGGATTAAAGAAGATTTGGAGACAGTTTTAAATCATGGTTAATAAAAAGGAGGTAGTGAAATTGAAACTGACAACACCAAGAGATTCAGTGACACAACCCTCCTCATCTAATGCTCAAAAAGGAGGTGACCTACCCTAGCACACCTGGTACAGATGCGAAGTAAACTTCTATCTACTTTAGAGGAGGTGCATTAGAGAAAGATAACAGAGACCAACACAGCAATCTTTTAAAAAGTAGACAAGAAAACTAATAAGACTGGTGCTATCGATGCTGCAACAAAAAAGCTAACTGAGGTCTTTAAGGAGATGAAAAATAAGCTACAAGGTACAATGTCTTGAAGAAGACAATGAGAAATATCAAGATCAGTCAAAGGGAAGATTTCTTATGCTTTAGATCAATACCTGAGTGTGAGGGTGAAAATATCAAGCAACTTTTCAGTACAGAGCTAGCTCAACTAGAAAGAGTTAAAAAAGAAATAATGGAGGGTGAGACTGATAAAACCTTCCACATAAATTCTGCATATGCCAGACAAAAAAAAATTCCAAGAGATTGTCTCGTCCAGTTTAAATCCACATCTATTCAAGATCATCTTGTAGGCCCACTATGCAGAACGTGACAATTGAAGGAAAACAGATTACAATATTAAAAGAAATCCCATCCAGACTTCTAAAGAAAATAAGGGATTACAGAATCCTGGCTGAAAAAAAGAGGTATACTATTTAGATGGGAAATTCCTGAAAGGGTGTCTTTTACCTTTAAAGGTAAAAAAATTCAGCATTTTGAAAATTTTGAAAGAAGAGGGATTTCTTCGCAAATACAAAAAGGACTACATCAAGAAAATAATCATGATGGATTATAAAATTTTATCTTGGAATGTTAATGGACTCAATGGGTTGGCCAAAAGAAGGAAGATTTCTCATTTTTAAAAAAATTAGATATAGTATGTTTAGAAGAAACTCGTATGAGAAAAGAAGAGAGAAAATATTTGATGAACAAATTTTGCTGATGCTAAGAGGAGTGATGTTCTACATAAAAACAAATTTGAACCAAAATTGATATTTAAAGATGAAACAGGAAGGTTGGTGGTGGTGGAGTTCACAATTGCAGGACTTAAAACTGTTTTAGTTAGCATGTCTGTCCCAAATGAAAATACATTACTGTTTTATAAAGAAGCAGAACAAAGACTTTTAAATCTCTGTTGTGAAAATATAATATTGATGGGAGATTTTAATGGAGTAACTTCTATCCTTTTGGATAGAAAATCAGAAAGTACTACTAGAGTTATGGAAGGCAAGTTCTCTAAAAGCTTTTCTGATTTGGTTGCAAGATTTATGGAAAGGCTTAAATACGGTAGCGGTAAAGAACGTACCTTCTATTCTGAAAAACATAAATCACATTCAAGAATAGATATGGTCTGGACTAGTAATCCTTTGGGGCTAAGATGCATGCATGTCCTAAAATGTTTTCAGACCATAATGCATTGGCATTGACATGGAAAAGGAAAAGCTCTGGTTCCATTATTACCAATTACTGAAGACATTTAAAACTGACCAAAGGAATATGGATTTTGATACACAAATGACATTTGCAAGTAATGTATGTACAAATGATGAGAAACTGACTGCCAAGATGTATAAGATGTTATTGACATGGGATACGGAAGATGAGGTTGTAAAGTCTGTCATTATTAAATGGGCCAGAAATGTTGGCAGGAATACACATGTGGAGCAATGGGATGGATGGATGGATGGATGGATGGATGGATGGATGGATGGATGGATGGATGGATGGATGGATGGATGGATGGATGGATGGATGGATGGATGGATGGATGGATGGATGGATGGATCTTCTTGTTCCTAGCATTGTCCCGCTAATGCAGGGTCCGCTACTCGGATTTTTAAATGCCACTTCTCTCGATCGAGCGCAATGTCTGGTTGCAGGCATGTAACTTTCAGATACACATTGATGGTATCTTGTCATCGTTGCTTTGGCCATCCATGTAGACACTGACCAATAACATCAATGTGATAGGTGATGCTGGCGACAGTATCCAGGGCTGCTCTTTGGACATGGCCAAACCAGCACAGGAGCCTCTCTCTCATTTTTGTCTCAATGTCAAATTGTTTTTGGACCATGTCAATTTTGATGCCAAATTGTTTTCAGACCATGTTGTTGGTGATGCGGTTGAGAAGGGATACACCCAGTGTCCAGCAAGTCATACGCATTTCCATGACATGAAGTCGTTTCTCAGCCACTTTCGTTGCGGGCCAGCATTCTGACGCATACAGCACTACAGCCGGACCATATATATATATGTGTGTGTGTTTTGTGTGTGCGTGTGTTTTATGTAAAATTTCCAGATAGCAGCAGAAACCCCCCTGAAGGATTGGTTTTAAACCAGGGAACAGAACGGAGGGGGAGGAGGCAATTGTCACAGGCTTTTGTGGCACTTGGCAAAGTGGCCTTCTTTCTGCTGGGCTGATGTGGATTGGCCCTGGTTGTTTTAAAAAAGGGAAGATATAACCAAAAGACCAAGGATAGGGTAGAGTGCTCAGCCATTTGATTTTTTCCTGCAGACAGGAGGTAGTGAAATTGAAACTGACAACACCAAGAGATTCAGTGACACAACCCTCCTCAGTGTGGGTCTGTCCCCAGGCCTCTCCCACTCCCCTCATGGTGGGGCAAAGCAGAAGCTTCTCCAGCTGACTTCACCTGGCTTTGTCTACTCCCTTTGCCCTTCAGGAGTTCAATGATGATTCTGGAGCAATGTAGCCTATAATAATAGCATCACTTGGGGGGAGAAAGGGGACATAGTTCAATCAAATTGTGGATAGCAATACTGTAAATCTGTTGGCAATGGCACCCCCTCCTGTTTGTAAACAAACTGCCAGAACTGGCAGCCTTGGTTCTTCAAGTCACAAGGACTGATGGGAATTGTAGCACATTACTGTCCAGAAGGGCCTCTGATATTTTTGAGATGCTAGAAGATGGTATAAAGTTTGACAATGATCAATAGTGCTTTGGCTCCTTCTAAAACCAGCTTGTTGAGGATAGATAGTATGGCTGGAAGTCTCCAATTCCTCTATTTAAGAATGGAATAATTACAATATAATTTTTTGGCCATATTCAACTACTGGAAAAGACTCAGTCCAAGATGCAACCCAAGTAAAAATATCACAGATTTTTAATTAGACCATCTATTTTAGGGAACTGGGCAGAAAGGTACCTCAAAACATTAAGACCTGTAAAGTCATCAAGTCCTGAGGATTTAGCAAGCAGCAGGGATGGGTCAGTCTCTTAGGTGTGCGGTACACAGTAGCCCTTTATATTCAAGCTTGCTGGGGCCCAACATATTCTTCCATTCCTCAGTTTCCTTAATGACAACAGAAGGAGGTAATGCTCGGTCATGCCACTAAACTCTTCTAGACTGAACAATAATATGGATTGATGCTCTATGTTCCAGGATAAAGCCGACCTCCAAGTTGACTCCAGGGTTCCTTCAATCCTCCCACATCATAACATTCTCTTCTGGCTCATTTTCCTGCAATCTATACAATTTCCCCTTGTTTATGGTATTTTTGGAAATCCACTCCAGGCAAAGCCCCTTAGGTCTTTCACAGACGACACTGAAACAATCATATCTGACACTGGAGAGGGGGAGAGAGGGTACTCAGCCACGCACAACAGAAGCTGCTAACAACTCTCGGTCCCCTGCAGGAAAAAGGGTTGACTTTCAGCATGATTCACCCAAGAGCCTTCTTACTGCAAAAAAAAAAAAAAAATTACAGGGAGTGGGGCAAAAATGTTTCAGTATCCGATTTTATAGTTCCAGGCTCTATTTATGATGTTCAGAAATGCTGTACAGGCAAGAAAAAGGACTATATTATCGACTGCTTTTCTGCTCCAATTGCAGAGCTACCTCAAGCAGCAAAATGGCACATGCTCTTGCATGCGCACCCAAAAAGTAAAAGTACTTCTGGCAGACTTCAGTCCTATGACTTGTGTCGGAGCCAAGAAAGCCAGAACTTCTCATTAAGTAAAAGCAAAAGACTAAACCCCAGAGGCAACAGAACCCAGAGTTCACATGTACTTCCCATTTTCCATCTAAGCCACTAAAAAGAATCCTCCAGACATAACATTTATTTTAAGTAAAATGACAGTAAAGTAACCAGTAATTTGGTGGAGACTGGAAATTACAAAAAATGTTCCATTTCTGTGCAATCTAGCATGGTTTGAACTTTAGTTTAGAGCTGATTTTTCCGGATCTGGGAATTAGATAGTTAATGTGCCACTGAAGAGAAACTCCACAAAGCATCAAAATATTTATCAGAACTGCTTCAAGACAAGACCTGAATATTGAAAATGCAAGATTAATCGTTCCAAATCGTGTGCTGTATGCACTGCAATGTCACAAGAGATGCTAAGGCTTGCTTTGAAAAACTAAGCAGCCAAGTTAGTTGGATGCATCACAAACTCCACGCCTGTTGGACGTCCCATGCAGCTTTGAACCCTTTGCCAATATATACCAATACATGTCCACTGGCAGCAGTCCAAGAAAAGAAATAGGGATTCCTTGGGATAATTTGAGCTACAGATGAGGGATTCAGGAGAATCCCTGAAGCATCACCATTGCCAAACTATGGAATCATATTGAGAGTGGACACTGTAATGAAGAGGAGGGTGTGATGCCAGAAAACAACATCAATTGGGATGAAATTTTACCACAGTTTCAAGGATGCCACCAGCCCATTGTCCTGGGAGCTGACAGAGATAAAAATACATACCTTTTGGGGGGAAAGAATAAAATGCAATTTCAAATTTTATTGCATGCACCTACAGTCAAGAGTCTGGGAAACATTATACTATATAATCTTGAGACCAGGAGTAGAGTTGTGAAGGCCTATAAAAAAAATTGGAAAACCTGTAGAGGAAAAAACCTCATTCCCCCCAGCCCGAGGACTTCTCCTCCTTTATTCCAATATATTTTTTTCAAAAAAAATTGAGGGAGCACTGGAAAAATACCTCTACAAAATATTTCTTGTCTTTTAGTATGAGTACAATACTTCTTAAGGGAACGTTTTTGAACACTCAAAATATATAGCATGTTTAAATATAATTTTGAAAATAATATATTATTAAAGAGCTCAAATTAGTTCAATAGGCAAATATGCTTGGAGTCTACTAATTAAGACTCCACAAGAGAGTTTCTGTCTAAATAATGCACCTTTTGTTTACTACAAAATGATTTCTACCTTCAGCTTTTTTCTCCTCTCAGAAAATAAAGATTTGCTGCTTGCAACTTTGCTTAACAAAGAAATTTATATTTTCTAATTCCATAAATATTCCATTTTATGTTAAATCAGTAAAACCAAGTTGTTTAGGCTAGAAAGCAGTTTAGGCTTGACAGGAAAGCAAGTACTGCATATATTTCAATTCAAATTTTCTGGAAATTTTACATCTCTAGCAAGAAGGGACATATGCAATATATGCTCTCTACAAGCATTGCTTACATGTTTTAAGTTGAGTCTCAATAATCACGAAGACTAGAAGCAGATGTTTCCAGAAATTCACATTCTGTGCCACTATTGCCTCAACATTTCACCTGACCGTTTGTTTGTATTATCTCACAAAAGATTAACTGCGCTGAATCCTGGAATGCAGAAATCCACAGGGAAAAAACACTTGCACAAAGAAATATACTGTACCAATTCAGTACAATTTCAGTTATAGACCTAAGCAGACCTGAGTAGACCTGCTCTCTCACCACCACCCCTTCAAGAATCTCATTTCCTATCTAAGTTGATAGCACCACCACCTTATTTTAGAAGGGCATACCTCCAAACCTCTGTACCGATATGTGAAAGTCCTTACTTTTGGTGCATAGACTCACATGAAGGAGCCAGAGAAATCAGATCTGAAATCAGTTCCTCCTACTTGGGAGAGCAATAACCTCTGGGGTGACTCTTAGGTCAGCATATTAAGCAAGCAGAACAGACATATGAAAGGAAGGCTACATTCTGCCCCCAACTGATAAATCCATCAATTTACAGATTCTTCAAGTGGTGACACAAGGTTACACAAAAAAAGGCACAACTTCATAGGAATCTCATCATGTGATCTGGCAACACTTCATCTTGAGTTTATCAAAGTTATGAGACATATTTAACCTATGAAACTCAATGCCACAATAATTACCACCACCATAGGAAGAGTATTTTTAGGTTCATTCATGGTCATTAGTTAAAATCAAAAGTGTGACTTTCACATTCAGAGAAAGTATACCACTCACTATGAGGGGTTGGGAATTAAGAACAAGAGGCTGAGTATTACTCATCTTGTTTTGTTTATGAGCTTCTGTGACACAGAGGTGGCTACTGCTGACAGACAGACTTCTGGATCAACACTAGGACAAAAAAGGTTGAATCTGTAGTTTGTTGTTTTCTGACTCTTTAAGCATTCTTTCAAGGGAGTGAAAAATCCCTTGAAACAATGCTTAAAGAGTGAGAAAATAGTGAACTAGACATTCCCCCCTTCCCCAAGATTTTGAACAAAGAAAGAAAAACAAAGAATCCACCCCCCAGACAATCCCCCTAATACTTACCTTCAGGAGACACCCCTGATGACACCTCCCAAATCTGGTGAGGTCTGGTTCAGGAGGTTCAATGTTATGGACCCTTAAAGGGGTAGCTCCCATCTCGTATAAGCTCTCATTGAAAACAATGGGGGATGGAGGAACCCCACCCTTTAGGGGTCCATAACCTTGCTCCCCCCCCCAAACTAAACATCACCAAACCTGGGTGGTATCATCAGGAGAGTCTCCTGAAGATACCCTGAAATCTTGGTGCCGCTAGCTTTAAAAATGTGCCCCCTACATGCTAAAAACCAAAAATACAAAAAAAATACAAAAAAATCAAACAGACCCGAATTATTCCGGATACCCAAATATATTTGCATATACCGAATATGAAATTCAGCTTATTCGGGCACACACATAATTTTACACCCGAATAAAGCCGAATCCGAATTTTACTGTTCTCTCACCCAGTCACCCATTATGGAGTCTCAAAACTGATCTTTCTGTGGTCTCATTGTTTGCTCTACCCTATTGGAGGAATAATCCAGATATTCTTGATGTTTGTTTGTCATTTCAGATCCGTACCCTCAAAGAATGCTTCATGGCATGCTCATTTAGATGCCCATGAAGCTCCCAGATCCAGGGCTGCATGCCCCTGCAGAGATGCTGTCTTCTTCCCACAGTGCCAAAGACACATCAACATGCCTGAAATGTAGCAGTGGCACTTTAAATTACTTTGCTCCTTTACAAACCTAGTACCTTAATCCCCTTTCCCGGCAGCTGCACCTTTTCTTCAAAGTTAAGCCAGGAGGAAGTCAGTCTGCCTGTTTCACAAGGGAAAAGTTTCTTCTGGGCCAGAAATGTCACCTTCTGAATATCCAGGAAGTTCAGCACTCCGTAGCATGCAAAGGCTATAACCCTGCCTGGCTGCCTACAGCTTTTATACCCTTCATTTCTCCCTCTATTGTCCTGTCGCTCCTAGTTCCTGCTTCCTTGCTCCTACTCCTCAGCAGGCCCTTTCTCTCAAAAAGGCTTTTACCCCAGAGGAGACCTCTGCTCCAAATACTAGTTGGCCTTCCTCCTGCCTGCTCTTACAGACCCAACTAGCTTTCCTTGGCTCTGCAAATGAACTGCTGCCTTCCTTAGGGCTATGTCCCTGCTCTACCCCTTCTCCCCCAGGGTTAGGGCGCCCAGGGCTGTGACAATGCCAAACAGTTCTATTCTTAGCCATGTTTTCCACCCACTTGGCTGGGACAACAACCACCAAGTTCAGAGGGCAACTTAAAGCAAATATGACTGGAACATGCTTGAAGCCATGGTGACAGAAAACACAAGAAGGGAGCACACTCACGTTTAAGTAGAACTGAAGAAAGGGATCTTAAAGAGAAACTTAAGTTTCAGAAAGTACTGAAAACATTGCAGTGACTAACTCCTGTTGACACATGAGCAGCATCTGCCTCCTCCTTGTTTGGCCTTAGGGAAAATTATCTGTAGCCCTGAGCTGGAGCAAGTACATGTGCATCCAGGTAACTGCCAGTTATCAAATGAACACACCTGAGGCACAGATGCACTTGGTTCATTTCATCTCGGCCACAGAGAGTTCAGCAAAAGATCAGCAGCCCTGGAGATTGTGACCGTCATGCACCTGCCGTAGGACACGCCTAAGAATAGTGAATGTTTCTGTGCTTTATGGTTTGAAGCGTTGCTCGTTCTTAGCCCTCCCAACTGGGTGGGATATAAACATAAACAAATACCCAGATCTGTATTACAATGCTACACAAAAAGGACACAGGTAACATACCCCAAACATCTGCCGGAGGTCAGGATCCCGAAAGCGGAAGGGAATATTGGAGACGTGCAGCCGCTTTGGAGTAGATTTGCTCTCAGTATTCTCACTGCTCTGTGTCTGTGACTGCTGGCCATCCGTCTGTGCTCCTCCTTCTGTCTGCTGCAATATTTTTTAAAAGGTAAAGAGAAGATCAGAAACAAATCCATTTAATATTCAGCTCTACCAGCCCATGCCTCAGGTGTCTGTGCCATTCTTATTCACCTGGTGGCTGAGCACTTTCGAGTTAGGCTGACAAAAAACAGCCAAGTCTAACAACAATCTTTTGTTCTCTTCCTTCCCTCTCCAGCACCATCTTTTTTCTGAACAAACAGTAACAAGATCTCTATAGAACTCAGTATTAGGCGACCAACTACACGCAGAGTAAGGTAAAGTGCGGAATCAAACTAATACAGGTAAAAGAAAGCATGTGACTGTGCCAATAATATTTATTGCAAAACAAGTGGCTAATTTTTTACTTCTAAACTGACCATTTGTTGAGACATTACATCAGCCTGTGTCAGCTCACATATATTCATGTCATTAATCGTTTCCCAGTTTCTTAAATTCTGACACTGGTTACTGTCTTTTAGCTTAAAACATGTCAACATTAAAAGTTACCATTGTCACATCAGAACAGGTTTCCCACCAGTAATTTTTATTGTCCAAATGTTCATATGTGGATAACCGGTATGTCCCTCCACAGAAGCAACTCTGAAATGTTCACGAAGTCTAGCCAAGGACTTGACATGCAAATCCCCTCCCACAAGAGAGCCCCACCATATGTACTGAGAAGATGGGCACATGCCTTCTTAATCCGTTCCTTAAGAATGCCATAAGTTGCTCCTGCATGTGCCTAAAGACAAGATCCAGCAGGGGGGGGGGGGGGGGAGGTTATGCGGTGACATAGAAGACCACTTACAGAATAGCAGCAAAAGGTTAAATACTTTGCAGTCTCCACGCAGTGACATAGAGCAATGACCAGGATTAAGGACCTAACCTAAGGCAGTTGTGCATTCCACCAGGAGAAAAGGGATTTTCGAACAGCCTGGCTAAATGCTGAACCAGCTCCTTCGGGGGAGGGTGGTATAGAAATTAAAAATCAAATCCAATCCAAACCAACATCAACAATATAATTGGAAATGAAAACTGATGTGGCAACCCAAATGGTTGCTCTGCATAGATGTGGAAGTGGTACTTCTTTGAGAAAGTCAACAGATGAAAATACAGTTCTGGTACAATAAGTCCAAACTTGTTGAGGAAAAGGCTGGCTAGCTAACTGGTAACTAGAAAGGTGAAAGCAGTGTTTACTCACTTGGATAAGTGCTGGATAGAAACAGTTCTGGATTTTAAGCAGAGTTCATGTCCTTGCCTCAACCATGAAAATCTTTGGATAATTTAGGCCCACTGTTGGATCCAGTAGCAAAACGAAATTTTTCTGCCTCCTCCCCTCCTGCACTGATCTCCACAAAGAGCTGTTTTGGGGGCAGGGGTGGGGGATATATAGGGTAGCCAGAGGGATGACATGACAGGGGCCTACCGTGAAATATTGCTTATTTTAGTCTGGATCCAGACCCTTGTCTACCTATCAAGGCTACTGGCAGGAGGGCATCCTAAACTCCTTGGAAAAAAGGTGGGATAGTGACATACTAAAGAAATATGAAAAGTCCATGTTTATTACCATCTCTTATTTGGACAGTACCTAACTTAAAAATAGGTGAAAGGGTGCAGATCAGACACAATAAGACTTGATCTCTTATAGAAAAGACTTGATCTCTTATCAAGTCCACATATTAAAAATTCTGTCCACAGAAACAGCAAGAGAGTATTTTTAATGTAATTTAGCTAAGCACATGAGACAGGTGAGGTGAACTAGGGATTATCCAAAAGCAATGAAAGAAGGGTGTCTCAAGAAGTAGAAAAGATCTCTTGTCAGACACTCCCTCTCTTCCAGATATGACCTTGGATTTCAATAGTTCTACAGAACAAACAAAAGCGTATTAAAGGCAACTGCTAGCAAAGCAATGTGCTGAACAAAGCAAGTGCAGCTTTCAGCTTTTGCTTCAATCAAGCCATGAGTGCGACACAAGCTCTGCCTGAGCATCTTTAGCCACAGAATGCAAAACAAGACACCCTAACAGCTGGGACAAACTAATTTCATTCAACCAAGAATCAATTTCAACCAGCCCCAAATATCAGACACACACAAGCAGAATGACAAAGGTCCACCTGATCGCATCACAAAGATACTATTTACAGCTGCTTCCACTTCACTCCTCACTACACTGACAAAATTATCTCCAAACAAATGGATGGCGCATCCTGAGGGGAGAATCAATGTGGCTGGCTTGTGATTAAATCACACCATGCTGTTTGGCAGTTTTATTTTTATGACTTCGTCAGAGCCCTCTACTCCCCAGGGCTAAACTGTCCAAGGAGAAGGACAGAACCCATGATGTATCTCATCCATCATCCCGGTAGACAATGACTAGGGAAGAGCCTCTCCCCAAACAACTCTCAAATATCATTTAACGCCCATGGTCCAAGGGACTGCTCTTCAAATTGTTTTTTATTCACAGTCTGGAGCACTGCTAATGCAAATTTCCAAATTCTGAGCTTCTTAGAACAGATGGTGAAATTGGCAAATCATCATAGCCCTCCAGATGGCCACAGACATTCTGCCCATCATTCTCACTCTTGGTCACAAACAGTGCAGGCACAAACAGTGCAGACAGAGTGGAGAAAATGGGAACGTGTCTAAACTGGTGGTACTCAAAGAATGTAACAGTCCTTTCTAGGGTTGCCAGAAATATGCCAGCTACTTTCAGACTTTTTTCAATGAACACCTTTTATTGCATTAGGTGTCAGAGAACCATTTTACCACTAACCAATCCTGATGGCTAAAACTTGGGAGGAACTGGAAAAAAACTTTTATCCTTTGAGACAAAATTGCTTCTCCGAGACTCACTTTTCAGGACCTAAAGAATCCCATGGGTCCACACTGCCAGACCTCCTTGTCTTGCAGTCAAAGTTTCTTTGTTACAACTCTTCTGCAGGAATGTAGCTCTAGAAGCATTAATCCAATGGAAACATAAGCTTCTGAACAGATCTTAGAACCTTAAATTTGTCTTCAGTAAAACTGAAATGTTTCTACAGTGATTCGTACACCGTTGTGCTATTTACAGACAGTACGGCTGTCTAACGAAAATGAAGCTTCCACCAGTGGTGATGTTGACAGCAGGATTTTCATTGAAATGTCATTTATTTAAAGGATGGATGCTTTGAAATGGGGAAAATGGAAGTACATATTTTCAGATTCATTCCTCAGAACATATTCTAAAGAATTAATCCAATACAGAATAATGGTTCTAAAAGGTACTTTTCACTTCTGACTTCTAAGGCCCTAAGGGTGAAGTCAAAAGATTAAAAATCACATTGCAGTTGCCAGGATGCAATTTACTTTGAGTGGTCACTATGCTACTATAAAATATCAGCTATCACAAAACTGCCTTATTGCAAAACAGAATTCTACCTCTATATCTTAATTTCATTTTAGCAATATACTCTAGGTAACAGATTAATATAATGGGCCCTGTCATCCAATCTACTTTGAAGATGGTTTACATGGTGGCCGAAGAAAACCACCTTGAGTGTGACTGATGAATTTGTGTATTTCAGAAAACAACTCATCTTCCCCTACTGAATCTCAGCTTCTTCAGGCTAGCTTTCTGTCAGTGCCTCATTATGAGATGCTGTTCTTTCTTCTCCCAGAATAAAACTAGTCATACTATACTTTGCAATGAGATAAATTGTTCTCAGAATAAATCTGAAAAGCGGCTTACTTCAAGTATTTTCTCTGGTTGTAATAATTGCATTCTCTGTGAGGACTGCACCTCATGGAGGCCAACTGCTCGCCTATTCTTCTGGATATGGTTATTCCAAAATGGAATCCACGTGTCAATCACAACTCCTACTGGGAAAGGGTTTTGGCAACTTACATGCCATATTAGAGAATGGTGCTCAGTAGAACCACAGGTGGCATGTCAAAGAGCCACATCTGGCTCTTGAGCCACTGAAGGAGTACTATTGTTCTTATAGCAGCCAATCAGATGAATCTGGAAAAAAATACAACTTGAACGTGGTATCCAACATTAAAAGCTTGTTTCAGGACCTGGTATTTAGAAGCATACTTCCTCTGACCATTGAGATTCCATCTTTTTATAACTTATAATTCTATCCTCCATCAATCTGTCCAATCCATTCAAAAATCCAGGCATACTAAGTTAGTGACCCTGGATGTACAAGTTCATTTTGCATGTTCTAATCCAGCTGCCAGTTATTTTTACTGGAAGAAAGGATGATCCAAGGGCTCTAAGACACAGAATCCCCAGCACCTGACCCCTGCAGAACATTCTCCCAAGGTCCATCTGTTTCTAAGCCTTCAAAGAAAGTTAACTGCAGATTTTCAAAATCTTCTCGGCAACAAATTTACTTTTTTCCCTTGGACTACAAATTTATTTCGACTACAAATCAACTTTTTTAAATTAAAGAGATGCACACTGAAAAGTGACAATTTTGCATTCAGAAAACAGTCTGTCTGAACCTACCGAGCAAACAGAAACCACAACTCAAAAGTTGGAGCTAAAGAACAGACACCTCACCAAGATAAGAAGCGACAACACAGGAAAAACCTGTACGGAATCCTCTCTTTGAAAATATAATTAAAAAACCCAAACCACTCCTATTCTGGTTCCTAGCAAATAATTCTGCAGCGCATTTAACACAAACCCTCTCCATGATCTCAGTTTTTGACTTTTTTTTTGCCTAGGGCACTACACCCAAAAACTCCGGCTCAACAGAACTTCCATAAAGTATGCCAAAATGGTCTATCAACACAAACAATGTGCTTATAGCGCATACACTGCACACATTTGGGTCTACTGATCACTGTATGTTGTCTTTCTTTTTACATTTGTATTTGCCCCTTCCCAGCATTCAGCCCACATTCTGTCTGTTCAATTCATGGGCATATTGGGCTATATATAGCCTGGAAGTTCTTTGCTTCTTAGTAAAAAAAAGTTTTTGTATCTCCTATGCCCATGGTGGCGAACCTATGGCACTCCAGATGTCCGTGAACATCTGGAGAGCCATAGGTTCGCCACCACTGTCCTATGCAAACAAGCTTCACTTATAATGCTGGCAGGGAAGTGAACAGATATGTACTTGTAAGTAGAAATGCTGCTTGGACAAAACCAGAGTCCACTTTTGGAGTGTCAAGAAAGCTAAAATACGAAGCTGGTGCTATTGTCTTTATTTTCTGTAAACATTCAGAGGGTCTTCAAACTGAAGAGGCCTTCATCATCAAAGGTTAGATCCTCTATAAGAGCTTTACCTTCTGGCAGCAGTGGAGTAGATTTGACCCATGCCTGTAGTCTGAGAGAAACCATGTCAGCCACAGCAAAGTTTGCACTATGACAAGCAGTATTTAACTATTACTTCACAAGATGAAATGCTTTTTACTGGAGCACACAGGCAAGAATTTTCTTGTTTGCTGCTAATGCTAAAGAGAAAAATCAGTTTTAAAAGTATTGATAACTAGCCATGCACACTTTACAGTTAGAAATCAGCATGATCAGGGCTAAGGTTGAGTAAAGCTTTCTTCCCATCTTCCCCTTCGGGGATGGGGTGGTATAGAAGCCCAAACAATAAATAAAACAATAAAATAGATCTAATTCTCAGCACCCCAATCTTCTGATGCTTAAATTTGTAGACCAGTATCATGCAAACTCAAAATATACTGTTCTAAGAATGTGGGGGAATACTCAGATATGCCAAAAGATCCTGAAACTAAAAAGGAGTGTTTAAAAGCCCCAAACAGAGAACTGTTGATGGCACAAGTGAAGAGAACGGTTCTCCTGGAACAGGCAGGTGCACAAGGAGGAGGAGGAGGGTAGGGGAAGAGGTGCAGGACCAGCCATACACTCCCTGTCTCATGAAGTTACTACACTGTAAGTCACATTGGAGGTAGGCAGGAGAAGGATCAGCAGGCATTACTGCTGCCCCCCCCCCCCCAAGACTCTGGCACTAGAGGCAGGCGGGGGTGGAGATGCAGGATCCATTGCCTACCGCCCTACCCGAAGCTGCCAAGGTAGTAGCAGTGGCACTCCCGTTTGTAAGGAGAATGAGGGTCAAAAGCACTCTCTGTTGCCTTCTGTAATTGTTGTGACAGAGTCGTGGGCAGGCAAGGGAGTAGGGAGCACCACCACCCCATTGCCTGAGGCATCCAGCTGGGGAAGCCACTATGGAAGCACTATGGTGACCCATGCAACTAGACTGGCTTGCAATTGACCAGCATGGGTACCTGAAGGATGTGTTAGTTTTTTTTCCAGAGATATCTTCACTATCAGAGTTGCAAGTCAGACGAAAGAGCAGAAATGAACAGTTGTATTCTTTTTCCCAGTTGGCATGATGCGCTCCTCACTGGTAAACTAGTTTCCCAACTCTCCCCTCCAACCAGAATCTTTGATAATTTAATTGACTTCTAAATTCCTCAAGAAAAGAAAAACTGCATTCTTGCTTTAGAGCACTGAAAAATAATACACCACATGATTGTTCTGGAAACGCAAGCATATTTCTAGAGCGCTGATTGCTCTAGAAATATACTTGCATCGCCAGCAGAACCATTTACTATGCTTTTATTCATCACCATCAGGCAGGAGTGCAGAATTTATACCTTTCCTCATCTCCTACTTCCTTCTGATGCCTGATATACTTTATGACCCAAAAGTTATTATGAATGCAAGTGTTGGCAAGATGCCTACAGCAAGACGGGTACAGGGGCATTTCTAATGCCCTACCAATTATGTACTGGTATCACAGACAGTCCAGACTTAAGATGGATACCAATCTTAGTACATGGACTTTGATACCAAGAGGGGTGTGCCTGACACATGCTTCCCCCCTCCCAACTCAGGATGCGTAAAAGCAAACAATGCCTTACCTGAAGGCTCAGCCCCTCAAATCTGGTTAACAGCAGCGCAGCCTTGAGTAGGCACAACTGTTTTTACCCTCACAAAGAACTTGTAAATGCCCCACACCCTCACTCTATCAACAAACCAGCTAGATTGCCTGAACCCTTTCTCCCAAACATAAATTTAATCTCAAACATTCTGTCCAAATATTAAAGAGCCATCAACTTTCTGAAGTTTCTTTGTTTCAATAGTCCAGCCTCATCCAGATGTGGAATGCCCCTGGTCTTAATTTCATTGGGAAATCCCAGGTCTTATTCTAATCACGCCTTTTCGCATAGCATTGTTCAGGCATGGGAACAGAACTTTGCTTTGTTTCTGGTAAATCACCCCTCTTATAGCCAGAAAGTTAACTTTTCCTATAACTAGATCTCCCAAACAAGGGCAAATAGCCCTTGGATTTTGTCCTATTGTGCCCAAAATCGTTTCCCTATGAACAGAGCTGGTTAACTTGGACTTCTTCTAGATCAGTCAATATCACACCCCCACCCCCAGCACCTTCTTCTATTCCATCTGTTGATCACCCCTCTTTACATTCTAGGTTCCTCAAAACTCTGTGTGTGTTTTTGCAACTGGCACATTTACTTTTATTTTAAATCCTTTAATAAATGTGTAAACCTTCTATTTAATTCTGCTTTTTGGGTGGATTTCTAAAGGGAGCGACTTCTGTATAAAACTGGTGAAGATCCCACCCGACCTCTTGCAATACACGTCTGTCCCTAGTTAATTACCCAGTCAAATGGGAAACAGAACAGACTAATTCAGGTAACACAGGAACCAAGAATTGGAAGACAAATCAACTCTAAACATACACAATGCAACACACACACACACACACACACATATTTATCACTACAATCTTTCACTACAGCTAAATTTCAGTCTGCTATTGATATGAAGGCTGTTTCACATGTTACCTTTATTTTCACCTCTACAGCACAGTCACATCATAACAGACATATTTAAAATGAGTGGAAGGCAAAAAAGGCAAAGTCAGTAAACTTGGCACATTCCTGTTAGATAATGATTCTATCATATATCATAACTCCCTCACACAGTTTGACCAGCATTTTTTAATTGAAAAATAAATCTAGAATTAAGTGAAATCTATTTAGTGAATCTATTAAGTGAAAAAAATCTAGAATGTATCTCAGTTTGTATCTCAGAATGTATCTCTAGAAATCTAGAACTGTACATGTCAGGAATGACATAGGCAGTCTGAAGACAAGACAAGGTATGTAGCTGAGTAAGTAAAAATTAAATGTTAGCCTACTACTAACTTTTGCTTTTAGAAGGCAAAACAACATGGCAGAGCACTATTGATGCCTTTGGAGAAAAAGAATGAAACACAGATGACAGAGTTGGATCAGGTGTTTTCAGGACACCCGCACAATTCATAATCCTAAGAAACCTACAGGAGTCTATTTCAAATACCGCTGTCATCCACCTCAGTCCTTGCCAGCTCCTGTACTCCTGAGATAATATCTGTCAAATTACAGGGACACACATAAATCAGCCTAATTGAGGAGTTTCAATCACAGGCAGCTGAAGGTGGAGAATTATTAAGGGGAAAATTATCCACATAATAGACTGAAACAGTTGAGAACAGAAAACAAGAGATTTCCGCGGCAAGATTTCCTTGAACTTCTCTGAGGTCAATAGCTCAATTCGGATGTGACAAAAAACTACCTTCGAATCATGGTTTGGAGACTGGAAAAGTACCTGGGGCTTGCATGGACCTGATTCCTATCTGCTGTTTGTTAAAACCATAGTTAATCAGTATCATAGTTTGCTGTGATGTTCCAATCAAAGCTAAATATAATTAACACCGTGTTTACCTAACATTGGGGAAAGTCATCAATCCCTAGTAAAGGATATTCTTGGATAAGCTAAAATATTTGTTTTGCACAGTAGGACTGACTCTCCTTTAAATTCTACGTATCCAAGGAACATACAGAAACAAACTATTACTGGTAGATTTATAATGAAATAGGAATTTGACATAAAAGGTGGCTATTGATACACGAATACTATTGGTGATGTATGTAAAAAAGATGATGGTACGTGGTGATTTTGTATAAGACATGCATCTAATATTCTAAATTAAGGCAGGTATGGTATGCGGAAAAAAAGGAATTAAGATAAACTGCATTCTGCCCAATTCCCCAATATGGACAGAACTTCCTTTAGTTATGTGTGAGGATGACAGAGAAAGTATAAGGGAAAGAGTGTTGCACTTAAAACAGGTGATGCAGAAAAACACCGTAGCACCACCTGGCTCTTCAATATTGCTGGTATGTGAACTGCCATTAAAATATATATTCCATGTCTGAACTACAAGGATGTATAAACACAGAAGAAAGGATCGAGTGTTCTCTATTGAAATATACAAAACTCGGCAACAATGTCAGTTTGGGGCCGATGTGTGTTTCTGGATGCTTGTCAGGGGGGCATGATGAATATCTTTGCGAAAGCTTTAAGACCACCGATACATGACTTGTGGTAATACCAAGTTATGGGGAATGTGAAAACCATTTTGAGAGGATTTCTTGATGAGGAATTTAAAATTTTATCCAAGGATTTCAAGTTTCAAGTAGCAGGTGCAAAAGGATACCAACGATACCTTTTGTGATGAAAAAAAAGATACAGTTACTGGTTAGTAAATGTTTGGGCAGGTTTTTTAAAATGTTGGAGTCAAACTCTACAGCTAGTGCCAGTCTTTACAAATAGCACAACTGAAGGCAGAACAACATATTCATCAGAGACCCAAGTTTCCTGTGTCTGCTGAACATGTAGTTCCACACAGAGAGCAAACGACTGGCACAAATACAGAAGTTACAGTTGCATGGTGACAGTGTTACAAAAGGAACATGCAGACTTTTTCTGTTTAGTGTCCTTTAGCTATCAGGAATAAAGATGGCAAGCTTCTGGAAAGTCTGAAGTTACGGGCAGGAAGAAACGCCCTTCCATGAATTTTCCAGAAACAAATAAAATTTTGGAGGAAAATACTTTCTCATTGAACCTAAAAAAAATTGT
The DNA here is from genome assembly GCF_021028975.2 of Sphaerodactylus townsendi. Lineage (NCBI taxonomy): Eukaryota > Metazoa > Chordata > Lepidosauria > Squamata > Sphaerodactylidae > Sphaerodactylus > Sphaerodactylus townsendi. The sequence goes on from NC_059430.1 coordinate 36,456,153, forward strand.
TTACTGCTTTAACCAAACAAAACACATTTTATAACATAAAATTATACTAGCTGGCATATTTGTAAAACCTAAAGGGTATAAAAGCTTCTTCAGTTTACTATAAGAAAAACTGGTGATCTACCAAATACTACAGAGATAAACAGCTCTACAAGCTACCCTCAGGGCACTTTTGCACATACAGAATAATGCACTTTCAGTGTACTTTAGTGATTGTTTGCAAGTGGACGTTGGTATTACTCACAGTAAAATCCAGCTGTAAAGTGCGCTGAAAGTGGATTGAAAGTGCATTATTCTGCATGTGCGAAAGTGCCCCCAGTTACCTTATTTTTGCCATTTGAGAAGGAGCCGGAGAAGTTAAAAATAGATAACACAAATTTTGCAGTAAGCAAAAGGAATTGTATTTGGACAGAAACAGTTTCATATAGTCACAACCAAACAGTACACATATCTACAATATACACAAAAAATGTTATCTATTTTGGGGTGCTGTGTGTTTTCCGGGCAGTATGGCCGTGTTCTAGCAGCATTCTTTCCTGATGTTTCGCCTGCATCTGTGGCTGGCATCTTCAAAGGATCTGATGCCAGCCACAGATGCAGGCGAAACGTCAGGAGAGAATGCTGCTAGAACACAGCCATACAGCCCGGAAACCACACAGCACCCCAGTGATTCCAGCCGTGAAAGCCTTTGACAATACGTTATCTATTTTGTTACATAAAATCTTCATGCTATACATTCTGAGGGAGTAAAAACTTATCTTCAAAACCATCTCATTGACTCTAAGGCTCCTTCTGCACATGCAGAATAATGCACTTTCAAACTGCTTTCAATGCTCTTTGAAGCTGTGCGGAATAGCAAAATCCACTTGCAAACAGTTGTGAAAGTGGATTGAAAACGCATTATTTTGCATGTGTGGAAGGGGCCTAAGAGAGAAAATATTGCATAGGTTTTTTTTCCTGGTGCTCTCCCAAAATTGGAATTTTGCTAAACATTAGGAAAAAAAGGGACTCCTGAACACGAACACGAACACACACACCCTCTACAGCCCTTTACATTTCTAATTGGAGACAAAAGGCTTGATGGTTTATGCTTTGTTTAGGTAATCCTAAGAGTTCTCAGAATTTACATGAACATAACAAAAGCTTTCACGTGGCACAAGTTTCAAGTCAAATGTATTTTCCCAAGCAGATCGCTATAATGTTGTTAGATCTCACCGCAGCGTTTGATGTGGTCGATCACGACCTTTTGACCCACCGCCTGGCTGCCTCTGGAGTGCGAGGCACTGTCCTTCAATGGATTGTCTCGTTTCTCCGGGGCCAGAGTCAGCAAGTGAGGTGCGGGGATCAAGCCTCCCGGAAGTGCCCGCTTCAATGCGGTGTACCCCAGGGGGCACTTTTATCCCCGCTGCTATTTAATATCTATATGCGACCTCTTGCTCAGCTGGTACGGAGTTTCGGGCTGATTTGTCATCAGTATGCAGATGACACACAGCTCGTTCTGTTGATGGAGGGGGGAGCAATCGCCGCCCCTGTGGCTCTACAGCACTGTTTGGAGGCGGTCGCTGGTTGGTTGCAGCAGAGCAGGTTAAAACTGAATCCATCGAAGACGGAGATCCTCTGGCTTGGCCGTGAAGGGGGGGGAGGGTCTTTCCAGCTGCCGGTGTGGGAGGGGGTCACTTTGGCGCCCGACCCCTCCGCCTACGCCAGCCTGGGGAGTCCACCTGGATTTGTTCTCTATCAATGGAACGGAGCCCAGGTGGGCCCATACAACCCGGGCTGCTTTTCCACCTTCGTCAGTCTCGACGGCTGGCTTCCTCTTCCTCTCCCAAGCTTAGGACTTAGCCACTGTGGTCCATGCAACGGTCACCTCCAGATTAGACTATTGTAACTCGCTTCTACGCTGGCCTTCCCTTGCGCTTGATCCGGAGATTAAAACTGGTCCAGTGATGCAGCAGCGCGCCTGCTTACAGGCAGCGCCAATTCCGGGGCAATAATATCCAGCCAATATTGCGCCAGCTGCATTGGCTCCCGGTGGAATTCCGGATCATCTTCGCTGGTGCTGGTATTCGACCTTTAAGGCCCACGCTGCTTTGGGACCGTCAGATTCTTTCGGGACCGTGATCACCCCATATGTCCCTGCACGGCCTCTCGGATCAGTGGAAGCCAACCTACTGGTGGTCCCTTCTGCCCTCGCCGATACGGGTTGGTTTCCACACCGGGCCAGAGCTCTTACAGCTCTGGCCCTCGCCTGGTGGAACGCTCTCCCTCCAACTATCCGGTTCCTATGGGACCTTGGTGAGTTCCGCAGGGCCTGGCACGGAGCTAACGACCCCGGCCTTTTGGAGTGGAACCAGCCGTTGATGGTGCCCCCTTCCCCGGCCCTGATACCGGGGTCAGCTGTCATCTCAGACTCGCCACTCCTCCCTTTTGGAAGGGGGAGGGAATTCTTAGATTAGAACGTGGGATGCTGTTTCTCCCCCCCCCCCCTTAGGGGAAGGGATGGAATTATAATAAGCAGATTGCTGAACGCCATCTATTCTTATTTTTACTGTAACTTATTATATTACTAGAAATTTTTATGGTTCTCGCTGCTTTTAAATGTTTTAATTGCTTATATTGCCTTCTTCTATGTTGTACACCGCCCAGAGCCCCCCGGGGATGGGGCGGTATATAAGCTCAAAAAATAAAATAAATAAAATAAATAAATGTTTAAACACTCTCTTAAGGATTTGAGGTTCTGCATGCAATACTGCCTTGCAGTGGTGCTACAAAAACTTTAAAAAATCTTTTCCTTTTTTTAAAGAGGAAAGATGTAGGGCAAGTCTTGGGACAGATATGACACACAACAAAAACGTTTGTGACACCACAAAGTATTTGTGATGTGGCTATTCAAAACCTCGACCAATAGGAATAGGTTCCCCTACATGCCTTAAATATGAGCAGTGCCAATGGAATCATGAAACACGGAACTGCCAAGAAATTCAATCTGGCTAACTGTTGGGAACAGTTATGGTGTTTCCAGCAGGGTTCCCCCCCCTCCCCCCCAAGCATCAGGAATATCAGCCACAAGACAAATGGGGGATCTGTACTAATCTCTGAGAGGATGATAAGTAGGACCAGCATGAGTAATACAGGCTGCTTACAAATAAGTGACCCGCTTGTTTCTACTCCTGGTTTACCGTTCCAGTGATTAAACCACACTTAGGAGAAACAGTGTGTGGGAAAGCCCTTAAAAGGTAATAAACAATGCAACCATGTATAATGGTCTTTTGAATAGAGCCCTACTTCAATTCTTTGCCCGTCCGCATAGTGCACTGCACTGGCTACAAATAAAATAACAGAAATAATACCATTTAGCATGTTTTTTGGAAACTGCACTGTGCAACTGCAAATGTTTGTTGCACCTCCTCTTCACTTTCAAGGGCTGAGTGAGAAACCCACCCTCTAAAGTTAGGCATATTTATTATCGCTCAATGCAGTAGTGTTCCAAGGAACTAATTTACAATTTCATATTAGTAAAGAGTGTTAAAATGGTGATTTCCCCAACTCTTTAAAGCCATGTTTATAGGTGTAAGAGGGTGGGATCCCAATGATAATCTCTACTATCGAGCCCTTCGGGGATGGGGCGGTATAAAAGTCTAATAAAAGTCTAATAAAATAAATAAATAAATAAATAAATAAATAAATAAATAAATACTAATGGACAGCATTTCGATGAGTGGAATGGAGTTTTCCTACCTCCCTCTCTCACTGCAACTGCCCAAAATGCTGCTCCCCTCTTTTTAGTTTGCAGCAGGCAAGGAGAATTGGTGAAACTTGTTCCTGCTGGTTAATCTGTTTAAGTAACTGTATGCAACCTAAGAATAGAATTTTATTACAGACCAGCAGCCCAATCCAAAGTGGGGGGAATCCCCTGCCCTGGAACTGGCATACCCCTGTGCCAGCATGAGTACCCATTCCACTGGAGCAAGAAGCAAATGCACCAGCGGAGGGGAAACTTGGCTGGGTGGCGTGCGGCTCCACAGTGCCTAACCTGGAAGCATCCTCTGTCACTCAGACCCATCAGAGCAAAACACTGCACCAGTGTGGCTGGGTGCATTCTGGGGGTAGGGTGGGGCCAACCTTAGCCCAGTCCCTGCTGCCCAATCGGCACCCATGCACCAGCAAAGCCGCTGGTGGAAATACACCACGATTTTGTAGCATATCTCTATTCTCCCTTATGGGAGACTTCAGGGAATGTTTTTATTTGTTTGTTTGACTTTTTGGGTTTCCTGAACCACAGGAAAGCCCTTTGGACAGGGCTGGGTTTACAGGTTGGATTGGCCTGTAAATCATGTATATGTACAAAAACTTTTTAAAGAAAATAAGAAACAGCTGTTGGATTTTCAGGCAAGGAAAACCAAATACACCAAAAAAAGAGAATTGGAAAGAAAAGGATGCAAAAGACAGGGAAAAAGAAGAGAATAGAGTAAAAGAAGAAAAGCTGGGGGAAAGCCCTGAAAAGCTGGGGGAAAGCCCTGAAAAGAATTGGAAAGAAAAGGATGCAAAAGACAGGGAAAAAGAAGAGAATAGAGTAGAAGAAGAAAAGCTGGGGGAAAGCCCTGAAAAGCAAGAGAAGAAAACAGGAGACTATCACCACTTTTGCCTGGCTCGGATATGTCTGCATCTTTGTATCTGACAGGATCTTTGAACAGAAATTGCATCCTTTTTTTTCTTTTGTGTGGAGATCCTTGTCCAGTTTTACTCTCAGAGATACAACCCCAGCCCTCCAGCAGCATTTTGCTTTTACACTGCAAAGCTCTCACAAACCTCATGCCAGTAGTCTGCCAAAATACACATGGCATCGTTATGTCTTTTTTAGGGGACTAATCTAACAACCTCAGTTCACTGGCTACTATGCGTAAGCTCCTGTTCTCATCAGCTTTCTGCGCGATTGCATTAGCGGGGGAAATGCAGTACTCTTCTGCAGTACAGTGGAGAAGGCTCCTAATATGGAAGAGGAATGGGAGGCCTGCAGCAGCTGGTGACTACGGTCACAGCTCATGTTATTCATCCCCGACCCTGCTTATTAAATAACATGTCAGAACAAAGATGAAGCCCACATAAACACACACACAGGCAGTTCTGCGCTTCCATAAAGATGATCCAGATTTCATTCCCAAAACTTATTTTTTCCACTATCACAATGCAATAAATTATTTAATTCCCACGAACATCCTCTCTGTCAGCAATATAGATATGTATTCTCTCTGACCTGTGTTTTATTGTTGCTGAATTGTGTATTTTCATTTTGTTGTTCTGGTCGTTGACCGTAAATAAATGATTTGGACAATGCAGACCTCATTCATTTCCATGGAAAAGATGTCACCCAGTGTTGTACTAGCTGGTTCGATACAGACAACACTGCTCTCTATGAAAAGAGCCAGCATGCATAGTGGTTAAGAGCAGGTGGACTCTAATCTGAAGAACAGGGTTTGATTCCCCGGTCTACCGCATGAGCAGTGGACTCTTATCTGGTGAATCAGATTTGTTTGCTCACTCCAGCATATGAAACCTGCTGGGTGCCCTTGCCTAGTCACAGTTCCCTCAAAACTCTCTCAGCCACACCTACCTCACAAGGTGTCTGCTGTGGGAAGAAGAAGAGAGTTTGGATTTATACCCCGCCTTTCTCTCCTGTAAGGAGAGTCAAAGCAGCTTACAAATTCCTTTCTCTTCCGCTACCTACAACAGATACCCTGTGAGGTAGGTCGGGCTGAGAGGGTTCTGAGAGAACTCTGACTAGCCCAGGGGTAGGGAACCTGCGGCTCTCCAGATGTTCAGGAACTACAATTCCCATCAGCCTCTGTCAGCATGGCCAATTGGCCATGCTGGTAGGGGCTGATGGGAATTGTAGTTCCTGAACATCTGGAGAGCTGCAGGTTCCCTACCCCTGGACTAGCCCAAGATCACCCAGCAAGTTTAATGTCTGCCACTCTTGTGGAGGACTGGGGAATCAAACCCGGTTCTCCAGTTTAGAGTCCAATGCTTTTAACTACTACAGCACGGAGAACATAGGGACAAATGAAGTTTAATCAATGTCAGAGATTGCACCTAGTTGATTGAGAGGCATTCCTAGCTCAATGCAGTTGTTACAAAATATACTGGCCGTGATTGTATCTAGTTGATTGAGATGCTTTCCTACCTCAATGAAATCGCTACAAAATAAATGTAACCAGCCTGCCATTATATGTTACCACTGCTTTAATGGGACATTCTTTCCTTGATCTTTACTTTATGGCTTCACACGCTGAGTAGATAACTAGGCTTACCCCTGACACTTCTAATCCCATAGGAAACGGGATGTTTCCATTGCTCTGTGGGGGCAAGAGGCCATGTGGCTTTATCTCTATCTGTTGCTAACTTTGGGATGTCTAAGCTCTGAAATAACTCTCACATTCTTTGGGAAAAAGGGGGGGGTCAATTTCTGGATAAAGGGGATAGGATGCTGGGTGCTTCGTTGCCTAATAATAAATGCTGATGATCAACAATACAGAGTTTGTTTACTGATTCAAGGTTTCAGACCTAACAATCAATCAACGTCACTGTTGTCAACTGAGAGTGGCAGCAGCTTCTCAGGAAGACGTCTTTCATATCCCCTACAGCCTGACCCTATAACTGAAGGCTGAACCTGGAATCCTCTGCATGTAAATGAAAAGTTCTACCCATAAGCCTAGCTCCTCTCCCCTAATCAAAGCGCTGCAATTACCATAGATAATCTACATGTATAAGTAAATAATGTACCTTCAATTCAATTTTATGTAGATGCTGCTATGGAAATTTAACGGTTTTAATGTTAATATTTATGTTTATATTGTTTTATCAGCCTTGTTTATGGGCCCTGTACACCGCTCAGAGCCCTCCGGGGGTTGAGAGGTTAATGAAGTATAATGATAAATAAATAAAAATAAAAAATAACAGTGCACATCATCAAAACTATGCAATAACACCCAATCCTTAGAGCCAATTTACACATGACTCAACAGATCCATGAGCAGAGCTTACCCCAATTTCATGTTAAAAGTGTCCGGAGGGAGGGGTGTTGTAAAGGATTCAACGGTGTTGATGAGAAGGGCAGCCGCCTGGCCTTGAGTACATTCCACAGCCCGGGCGAAGGGCCAGCTTCTCCGGCGGAGACCTTATCTCTGCGAGGGAGATGAGACCTCCGTTCCCATGGGAATCCGGGAGGGGGATGGGGATGGACAGAGTTATAACCTGTGTTTCTGGCGGGAGATCTTATTCCTGCCACTGCGTGTACTTGAGCTTTCTAAGATGTCTGAATAAACGGTCTTTTACACCAAAGAGCCTTTTATTTCTGCTTCTATGGAATTCCTTACAGGTGTGAAGTCATGAATGTAGTGTTGGGGAGTCAATAGTTTCACTCTTTTCTATATACCAAACATTAATTCCATTGGTGTTTGCCTAATTCAAGACAATATAGAATCCACTAGAATTCTTACCTATTTTTTAAAAAAATCCTGTCTTTCCCAAAAAGAGACAAGGTGACTCACAACACCAGATAGAAAAGATAGCATGCAAATGTTTTAAAAACATAAATACATAAATATTCCATCAAGGATTAAAATCCTGCTGAAATGGTACAACTACAACAATACAACTTTAAACCCTTAAAAAATTATGATTATTATGCAGTCCCCAACTCTCTCTAGCAGATCATTCCATAAAACTGAGGAATACTAAGCAAGAATTTATGGAAAGAAAACAATTGGCACATGAATTGAGATTGGGGGGTACATGTCCTTAGAATACTAAGGGCATGCAGCACAGGTACCCATTAGAATATACACAGAACAGGGCTGAAGACACTGGCTGATTACGAACAAGGCATCTGTTGTGCGATGGGGGCAAATGTGCATTGCTGCAAGATTTTTTGTACGGACATATTTACTCAAGCTCTGCTTTCATTTTCCATTCTCCCTGTGGCAAGTAAGATCACTTCCTGCATAAATTTAATTTTGTTTTGCAGTCCTGGACCTCTTCTCTTCACACATAGCCAGCACGCCTAGTCTCACCCACCCCCTCCCTCATGGTGCTCTGCACACTTCCCCCTCTCCCTCCTCCCTGTTGCTGACTCCTTCCCACTTCTCTAAATGCGTGTACTGATACATCAATATCAAGTAGGGTAACTTTCTGGCTTCACCCCACATCCCCCCACTCTGCTTCTCTCTTCCCTGATGACCAGGTGGGCATTTTTAAAACTTTCTTTCAGACAAGCTTCTATTTTAAAACCAAGCCTCTCTTGCAGCAGCAGCAGCAGTAAGAGAGAATGAGTGGGAGTGTTAATGTGTAAAGGAAGGGAGGGGAAGAGAATATTAGTGAGATCTGTGCCTTTAAGGCTGTTTATGGGTGGAATTAAGAAGAGCAGCAAAAGGAGAGGGTTGATATTTCAGGAAGCACCTGCATGGGAGGCATCAGGCTGGCTCCTCTCATGTAAGCAGAGAAATGCAAGGAGAGCTCTGCAAGCCCACTGTGCAGGGAAGAGTCCTGAGGTAAGCATTCCCTGAAAAATCGACCACTGTGCACCTGAAATCACCTCTGACCACTAGTAAATGCAGAATTTCTGAACGTATCCCTGTTGATAGGTTCAACCACCTCAATAGTTTTCCTTCCTCAGATCAAACAAGACCTAACTATTCAAGGTGCTGTGTATCAGACAGCTGTTTATTATCAGAGCTCTGCCCGTAGCATATTGAGCTCTTCTAACAAAAGAGGACGATTGGGCTACATGTAGAAAAGATTAATGGTAAGTGTAGTATCACATGTAGTGGTATATCATCTGGAAACTAGAAGAATTCTGTTGCCAGAAGAGAAATGTCAAAGCTACCAAATCTCTTCAAAATCCTTCTCCCTTGCAAAGGTACAATGTGGCTTTGTATATCTCAATAACACTCACCATGTAGTAATCCTACCCATTCCTTCTCTCCTTCGCACTAACATGTTCATGTTATGTAGCTGTTAGGCTTATCAGGATGGTCATCATCCCTGAGTCCTGAATTGCAACAGCAAGAAAGCAAAGGAACGTGCTCACTTACAGCGCAATCCTAAGCACATTCACACCCTTTGAAGTACAGCGGACTTAAAAAAGAATTATACCTGTCTATGTGAAGACACCTCTGCTGCAGAAGAACCAACTTCTGCAATTTGATAAAGAAATGATTCACAACATGCATAGTCCCATCACTCCACATACTGTCTTATCAACTAATGACTCACGTTTTGAGTTGTGAATTGTTTCCAGTGGACAACGCTGTTTTTGAGGGAGCTCCTCCTATGATGGTTCATTGTTTCCAGGATCAATTCCAGGTCCTGGTTCTCAACTTAAAGGCCCTCAATTGCTTGGGCAGAGTTCTTGAAAGACCGTCTCCTCCTAAACTCTTATACAGTCCAATGTGCCAATTCAGACATCAGGCCAAAACATTTGTGTTTACTCAAGCTCTTAACTAAAAACAGTTCCAGATTTTAGCTGCTCTTATCATAGGCTGCTGAATATTATCGTATGGTATTTATGCTTTAGGATTGTTTTATTATCGATAATTTTAATGGGTACTCATATTCATTATAACAAACTGACTATGGACAAAATTAGTCACATGTGAATGACATAGTCTTGAAAATACTGTGTACGTCTACTAACATACACAAGAATCATCATTACATACTGTAGGATTTCTTGCATTAAATCATTTATATGACCCTGTTAAATAGAATAAACAAACCAGAAACTTGCAGCAGGATCTTCACATCTGAAGTCACACACTAAGATTATTTTACAAACAGAAGTCTGAGCTGACAGACTGGCTCTCTCCACCTCTTATTGATACTTGGCAGGAAGAACAGAACAGAAAACAGGCACATCTCCGTATTTATGTAGCACAGTTTTAACACAAAGCAAGGTTATAGCAGTTATGCGCACACATGGTTCTTTTATCCCGCTTTCTAGACTAAGATTCAATAGCTTTGTCTGGCTGAAGACAGGGTAGCACTAGGAAAGATGCCCACCTGACTCAATCTTCTTTTTGTCTCAGATCAGTGAGATTCACTCAGCAGCTCAGGAGCCACCTGTGGCTCTTCTGAGAACCACTGTCCCCTGTGATCCAAGAAACTGGTCAAGGCCAGGGTCTGGCAAGGTTTGCAGGTGGCAGGTGGTTCCCACTCACTGATGGAGGGTCTGAATAATGACTAAGCTACGATGCTCCCTAAGAGGCAGGCCTTGTGCCAAGGATGGAAGTAAAGGGCACTTCTTCTCCAACAACACCCATTCTTCTCCATGCCCTTGTATTTTCATCCCAGCATATACATGGCTGCCAGGAGGAGAGCAAGCTGGCTGTAGCAAGGTGGGGGGGGGAGGGCTTTTTCTCCACAGCCAGCCTTCTCTGCTCTTGGCAATCTCACCGTCTTACCTATACTGCTGTGCCTTGTGATGAAGAGAGAGCAGGAAGGCAGAGAGTGGAGGCAAGTGTGCCCAGGCTTCTTGCAAAGAGAGGCTTCACAGTGTTGCTGCCTGGTTCAGAGTAGCCTTCTCCAGTGGGAAGCCTGAGCACCCTTTACTTCCCTCACTGCGTTCTTGTTCTCTCCTGGGCATTAGCCATAGGCATCTGTGACCCTCATGCCAGAAGACGGAAAGGGAAGTAAATGATTCATAGGCTTCACACTGTAGAACCTTGCTTGGCCAGCCTGAAGTGCTGCCTTCAAGCCTCTCTTTGGAACACTCATGGCCTGACCCAAGCAGGCCCCAGCAGGGAAAAATCTGAGTGGCCTTTACTTTCCCCTCTACCTCCTTGCTCTCTTTCCCTCACTCCAGGTGCACAAGGGCTGACTAAGGTTTAGCAGCACTGGGGACAGACAGCACTATGTGCTCAAGGCTCCTCTGGTAATTAAAAAGTCATTTGTGGTGTGTGCGTGTGTTTGGTGGGCATGCAGTAGTCACGTGACTCCTTTAGTTGATGGCCATTGTGAAAGTGGCTCGCCATAAGCTGTGGAGTGAGTACTACTAACCATAATGAGCCATATCTTAAAATCATTTTGCTTACTGCAAAAGAAACAAAAAGTTTCATAGAACTTCCATAGACATTTCACAGAACAGGAAAGGATGGCAAGAGAACGGTATGCATCAATCAGTGCTGTGGATGCTGCTCTCTATTCCTTTCTAACCTTAGAGAAGCAACAGTTCTTTAAGCTAGAAGAGAGGAATACTCCCACATATGCAGCTAATGCAGCACAGTTTGCATAAATATCCAGGAGTACGATTGGGGCTGAATATGTAGCTGTATCTCCAGTGGTGGGATTCAAATAATTTAACAACTGGTTGTTTACAAGCACCATTTTTAACCACCGGTTCTGCCGAAGTGGTGCGAACCTGCTGAATCCTGCCACTGTGTATCTCCAAGAACATGAGAGATGCACTTGGTTAGCAAGAAACAACTCATACTTGCTACAGGGAACCAGAAATGTGCTTTCTTGCAAGGCAAGACAGAACAGGAGACCAGTGGCACTTTAAACAGTTACAAAATTCATAAGCTGTCATGAGTCAGAGCTCACTTAATAAGATGCGCTGAAATGTACATCCACTAGGTCAGTGATGGCGAACCTTTTCGAGACAGAGTGCCCAAATTGCAACCCAAAACCCACTTATTTATCGCAAAGTGCCAACACAGCAATTTAACCTGAATACTGAGGTTTTAGTTTAGGAAAAACAGTTGGCTCTGAGGCTCATATTACTCGGGAGTAAGCTTGGTGAAGCAACCGTGAAACGCTTTGAATGGGTGAATCAGAACCCTAGGAGGGTTTACTCAGAAGCAAGCACCACTGCCAGCAACCGAGCTTACTCCCAGGTAAAGGATCATGCCCAGGCCAGCCTAGGGGTGTGTGTGTGTGTGTGGGGGGGGGTGATTTTATGCCCCTGCCATATGATGAACTCTGTGCACGCGTGCCCACAGAAAGGGCTCTGAGTGCCACCTTTGGCACCCGTACCATAGTTCGCCACCGCTGCACTAGGTCAAAGCTTTATAACCATGACAGAAAGGCAGAGGCAGGTTTAGAACCATATCCAATTAAGAGAGTAGTTAACTCAGAGGGGGTGAAGGCCACTACCAACTAGTCAGATAGGAATGAACTGATTACTACTCTTTTTATTGCACCTTGCTTTAAACCAGCCTTACTTTGTAACAACCCTCCCAGTGCATCTGATAAAGTGAGCTCTGACTCATGAAAGCTTATGCTGGAATAAATTTTTTCAGTCTCTAAGGTAGCACTGAAACCCTGTTTTATTTTGCTGCTGGAGATTAACACATCTACCTATCTGGGATTATAAAGCAAGAACAAATCAAGTTAACACCAATACAAAATGCACCCTGAGCAACTGCATGAACATACTTATTGTTTCCCCTTTGAACAGTTAAGTGTGCTGTGTTAGAGAAGGAATGCCAGGCTCAAAAGAGTCTATTACGGTGTACATCCTACTGCTAGCCACATTGCCAAGAGCAAGGTAACCCTAGAACAAAAATCTCTGGCCATTCAAAATAACTTTGAGAAGAGAAATAATCTCTTTGTTAGCTTAAATGAAACCACTGATGTTTTCTTGAGTTCAGATTGCTCCTAAAATACCCAGGGAACCAGGTGCTACATTTAAAGTTCAAATGCAACACTAGAGATACAAATCAGCCTTGTCTAACAAGGACACATAGTCAGAGTCTATACCAGTGGTGGCGAAATTGGCCATGCTGGCAGGGGCTGATGGGAATTGTAGTCCATAACATCTGGAGTGCCAAAGGTTCGCCACCACGGGTCTATACCAATTTGACAATAATATTAACAGGCAAGTCCATAGACTTTATTCCATTCTGAAATCACAGATAACTGTAGCAAAAATTACAGTAATAAGAGTGTGCTGCAACATGCTGCACCATTGCTAATCACAGACAACACCTTGAGAGAATGACAGAGCTCATCCAACACATGTAAAGCCATTTATGTATCACAGAGTGGGGACTGAAATTCACATTGTCTCTACAGATACTTGCTTCCTATGGAAAAAATTTACACTTCACAGCTCTCCCTTCCCTGGTTCAAAAGATGAACAGCATACACATCCTGAAGAAAAGGCAGTACATCATCTTGATTTGTGTGCTTATTCTGTCAAGGCACATAAATCTACAGCAACTTTTATCAGTCAACTAGACAGTTCACAAGAACAAAACAAAGAAGATGGAAGCAGATTTTGTATTCTAGGTCACAAACATACACACAATTTAAACATGGGTGAAACACCAACAGCCACAAATTATTTTTAGTGCAAAAAGCATATTTTAAAAGGATGAGTCCTGTTCACAAGCATACATACTCATCATCAAAATAAGCACAGGCACAGTACCGTGTCATTTATTATGCACTGCTTTAAAAAAGGAACTTTAACTTCCCACTCTAATGTGGGAATGTTGATTTTTCCAAGACCATGCTTTTTTCAATCTGCAAAAAAAACACCACCACCACCACAAAGAGCAAGGCCTGACCATGAGCCTCCCAAAGTCCTGGCCTCTGGATGTGAGTGATGATCCAGCCAAGTTCTGTTTCATGGTCCCCAGTAGAGGGAGCAGGCACTTCACTCTGGGGACAGGGGAACTGGAAGGCCCTGCACAGGTACAGCAGAAGGGAATTGCTGGGGGAAAAGAGGCAGGTGTAAGCCCTGAAAATTAGGCAGCACTGGCTGTCACTCCACTGACCAGCCAGCTGGTCCAAAGAGAGGGAGGGAGGGAGAAGGGGCACGGTGAGCACAGTAGCCCAAATGCTGAGAACAAGGAAAGGGTGGAAAGAGGAGAGAAAGAGGGCAAGAATAGAGATGTGAGGACCTGGAGGAAAAAACAGGGGACCGGGGTGGGGGTGGGGACTTTCCATTTTTCCATGGAAAAACTGGGAACTCTGGGAGAGTACTGTGGAAAAAGTGCTGTGAAATTTTCCATTTGGACTGGTTCTGGTGGGTTTTCCGGTCTGTGTGGCCGTGGTCTGGTAGATCTTGTTCCTAACATTTCACCTGCATCTGTGGCTGGCATCTTCAGAGGTGTATCACACAGGGAAGTCTTTTCTCTGTGATACACCTCTGAAGATGCCAGCCACGGATGCAGGCGCAACGGTAGGAACAAGATCTACCAGACCACGGCCACACAGACCGGAAAACCCACCACAACCAGTTGAATTCGGCCAGGAAAGCCTTCGACAATATATTTTCCATTTGGAATTAATGAAAAGCTTATTAAAACAATATATCACTCAAAAGGCATAGCATAAAAAAAATGTGCGCCGCCAATCTACAGCCTTAGCTAATGATAAATCCTAGGTATTCTGTAGACACATAAAATATTTTCAAGGAAATGTACTGGTAAATATGAACAATTTTGACACCAATTAATATGTTACAATGTGTTGGACAATAAATTATTACAGAATTCAGTGTTTGAAATGCTGTAAAGCTTAACTTGATATCCAAATAGGGTGGTAGTCCTACCTACAACAATTGCACGAGGCTGCTTCTGTCCAAACAACATTCTTTTCTTTATTACAGAATTTGTTTTCAAATTTGAACCTTTATCTTACCCTACCAATCAGACAGCAAAAATTACATGTAATAAAGCAGCACAGGGGGCAGTAGTTTGAACCTCTCTCTGTCAAGTAATGGGTATGTCACAGATTTACTTGTAGAAAACAAAGACATTCATAAGTTAATGTTTCATAAATATTCCCATTAGCACATTTGTATTTGTTAATCAAGTTACAAATGATGCATTTTCATAGTTAAAGCAGCAAAATAAACTTAGGTTTGATAGGAAAGTAATAATATATATCTTTCACACTTCTTCCCAAATCGCTACTTTTTCTCAGGATAAAAAACTGGTGGGGTTAGCATCAACATTTCCAGAACTTTTACATCTTTAGATTAGAGGAAAGTGAAAAGACTGAGAGAAGGCTAGTGGAGTAACAAGGGCAACAACAGACAACAAAGGAAGAAGACAGGAGTGAAGAAATTACTCCAGGAGCTAGAAGAGGACTATCACAATGGAAAGACTTCTGGCTGGATGTGTCTGAATGGGGACTGAAGTACCAGTCTCCCATACCAGTCTATATGGTAGTTAGTATCTTAGAATAAATGTATTGTTGAATTGCAGGCCAGGCAGTTATACCTCATTATTCTATGGAACCTTCACAATGCTGTGTGCCCCAGCTTCTATTTCATTTCATCTTGGTACATATTGTGCAACTACATTAACTGCTTAGTTTTAGATTAGGCATCTGCTCAAATAGAACACAAAGACAGAAAGAAAAACAGCCAAGACTGTAGAGTTTCTCACATACCCTCTAATACAATTTTCTAGGCCGTGCAGAACAAATTTAAAAAGCAACGGCCATGTTGCACAATAGTGCCCATTTAGTTCAAATTAGATTATTATTCTAACATTTCCAGATATGGAAAATAAGCTAGCTAGTATTAGTTATTAATTATTATTATTATTTATTAAAAGTATTTATACCTCACCTTTTTATGGTACATATTCAAAACAGCTCACAAAATACAGTCTAATCCAATAACAATAAATCCCCAATACAATAAAATCACATACTACCATAAAAATCAAGACTACACTAAGAATCCACCTACAAAACCTAAATTTCTGCTTGCTCAAGTCTATATGTTAAATACTGCCCAAATAAAAATGTCTTCATCTGGTGACAGAAGAATAGGAAGAAAGGAATGCACCAGGCTTTTGTAGGAACAGCATTCCCAAGCCTAGGCGCCACCACCGAGAAGAGTCTCTCCTGGGAGTCTACCAAATGTACCAGTGGGATGGAGTAATAGCCCTCCCCTCGGAAGATGTTATTAAACAAGCAGCTCTGAAATGTTCTCGATCTTCTCCTTTTTGATTTTTTCAGAGAAAATACTTTAGTAACACAAGAGGATAGTGCCAATATATCCGGCCTTCAAGCACAGCTCCCGCCCCCCGCCCCAGTTCCACAACACTGCAATTAGTGTAATTAAGAATATTTTACATAAGTTACTGTCTGCCATCTTCATCACCTCTACTGCCACCCAAGGGTATCACAACAGCGCCCCATCAACAGAATACTTATTCTTAATTTATTGGTGGTTTCTGATAAAACTCAAGGACCAAATCTAGTGTGGGGCAGGG
Source organism: Sphaerodactylus townsendi (assembly GCF_021028975.2). NCBI lineage: Eukaryota > Metazoa > Chordata > Lepidosauria > Squamata > Sphaerodactylidae > Sphaerodactylus > Sphaerodactylus townsendi. The sequence continues at coordinate 36,472,382 of NC_059430.1, forward strand.
ACACAATCAGCCTACTGCAAACATTTCACTAGGAGCTTGGCCTCCTAAGTTGGGCTTCACTGATCTACAATCTTTGTTTCATGCTGGAAAGCAATTCTCAATAAGGTAACTAGAAAGACCCAAGCTGTTGAAGCTCTGAAAGTAACCAGAGTATCAGAACACAACTGAAAATTAAACTGTGCATGTGAAATTAAAAGCTGTAAGAGGGGATATATTAGAATGTTGAATAACCAAATGGAAAAATCTTGCAATGCAATACAAACCTCAACTGCTAGAATTTGGCTGGTAACCAGAAAATGCTTTCTGTTCAGTCACACAGTATATGAAGTTCTAAGTAACATTTCACTAGAGGACAATGCCTTGTTTCCCCAGTAAAGTACTGAAAATGTATTCTCTGCTGCATATATATGGTTCACCTTTGCTTGGGTACATTAGATAACATATAGGACATTTGCACAAGGCATCGATCCAAAAGTTGAGGAACCCAAACTTCGATCCTAACCACTCACATGGTTGTAGGTATCCACTTTTCTAGCTGCAATTTCAAGCGATTTATTTTTATTTATTTATTTATTTTGAGTTTTTTATACCGCCCTACCCCCGAAGGGCTCTGGGCGGTGAACAACAGTTTAAAACATACAATCAAGTCGATTTAAAATAGATACAGCGTTTAAACATATAAAACATATAAAACAGCGTCAGCAACAAAATCCAATTTTAAAACCTCCGCAAAGGAGGGGGGAGGGGTCCCATAGATGGTGGAGGGACCCTAGAACAAGAACTAGAGTAGAAGGGGGGAGGGAGGGGGGCACACATCAGCGGCCGGACACTCCAAAAGCCCGGCAGAACAACTCTGTCTTACAGGCCCTGCGGAACTCACCAAGATCCCGCAGGGCCCGGACAGCTGGAAGGAGAGTGTTCCACCAGGCAGGGGCCAGGGCCGTAAAAGCCCTGGCCCGGGTGGAGGCCAGCCGCATCATAGAGGGGCCGGGGACTAGCAGCAAATTGGCCTCTGCCGAACGCAGAGGCCTGGAAGGGACATATGGGGTAATGCGAAGATGCTCAGTTTGTAGCTTGGCACAGATCAATTCATTAGATAGAATTTGCTGTAATAGTTAAAACCCTTCTCTGCCCACATTAGAGCCTTGCTTACCAGCTTCCCCAATGAAAAACCACAGTGTGAGAAACAGGGCTTTCATCCAATTAACGACATCTTATTTGATTAACTGTGAGCATTTTAGTTGATTAAACTGATTAATCTTTTAAATATGCTTAAATTAAAAGGGGAAAAATATATAGGACTGCTCCATTTGTAGGTTTTTCTAGATTCTCAGAGGAGGCCCTGCTGTATGGGACAGAAGGAGGAATGTCTTTTCTAACGCAATAACTGCCATCTGCAGTTTTACAAGTACCTGTTTTAAAGCTGCCTTTAAAAAAATCTGCTACCTGATCCAACAAGGGCACCTTTCTAATCAATTAAAATGTTTTATAATTGATGTAATAGAATTTATTTATCAACTAAGTGTTGCGATCTCATGAGAAAACATGTCAAATCAGAGCAAAGTTGTCAACTGTGCCGCACTGCCTGGAAGAATTGATAGCTGATATATAACAAATAGCTTTTCATATTAAAATTTGGTTGAACATGTGAGGCTGCCTTTTAGTGAATCAAACTTCTGGTTTATCTAGGTCAAATGCAGCTACTGACTTCAGTGTGGATCCCCAGGGTTTCCTATACAGGCTTTCTCCAGATTTCTTACCTGAGATGCGTTTAACACTAGTGATGTCAGGGACTGAATGGCCACCTCTTCATGCAAGGGGTTTCACCTCTGAGTGTGGTGGAGTCTCCTTCTTTGGAGGTTTTTAAAGAGAGGCTGGATGGCCATCTGACAGGAGTGCTTTGAATGTGTTTTCCTGCATTACAGGGGGCTGAACTTGATGGCCCTTGGGGTCTCTTCCAATTTTATGATTCTGTGAACTATATTTACACTTGTACACTGGAAAGCTTACATTGAATAATTTTTAAGGGCAATTCTTGCTGGGCCACATATAAATATATGAAGGTGAGAGGGTTTTTTTAAAATGAATGCACATTATGTGGAATGGTACTGTAGCTAAAGTATACATGGGGTGCTGTGTGGTTTCCGGGCTGTATGGCTGTGTTCTAGAACGGCCCGGAAACCACACAGCACCCCAGTGATTCCAGCCGTGAAAGCCTTCGACAATACATTACAGTATGCATGATTTGTGGAGTAATATTAAACATTTTGATTTCCCATTACGTGCTCAAAGTAAAAGCAGTCCATTTGTTAAAGTCATTTGAGATACATCCATTTCATGTTGATTTCTATGGGAACATTTAAAAAAATGTTTAATATGTTTCGGTCATCCATGAAAGAGTCATTCACTAAGATTTTCATTGTTGAAAAAGATCCACGGCATCAGACTTATCCTAGTTGACACAAAAGAGCTGAGAATGTCCTAAAAGAATTTGCTAAACCAGCGGTTCTCAATCTTCCTAATTCCGCGACCCTTTAATACAGTTCCTCCTGTTGTGGTGAATCCCAACCCTAACATTTATCCATTTTACAGATGGAGAACACTGATGCAGAGAGTCTTAGGCGACCCCTGTGAAAGGGTCATTCGACCCCCAAAGGGGGCCCCACCCCCCGGTTGAGAACCACTGTGCTAAACTCTGCCAGTCTGAACAACAGTCTGAACAGCAGTTTCAGACTCTGATAGCAAACATGAAGCTTCTATCTTTATGCCAATTCTAACTGCATTTCAACAGTATCAAGGTGGAAAAGCTTCTGTCTCCAAATTTCATTTGAAGTCTACCTTTCTCAAAGACTTGGCAGCCTAGAAAAATAAAAATCCAATAATGTAATAAAAAATCATCAATACAATAAAAACCTACCGGTATATAGAAAAAATTAGATATTAACTCTTACTTTTAAAAATATAAAAGATATTTATTAAAAGGTATAAAAGATAAATAATTAAAAGATACAAAAGATATATATTAAAAGATATAAAAGATCAGAGATAAGAGGGAACACCACCAATTTCTAGTGTACCACATGAAATGGAACAGGTCCAATCAACAATGGGTAACAAATCTTACATATAGGACCTTATTTGCTATTTTAATCCAATCTGTAAATATTGTGGCCTTCCTGACAACTAAGCTTTGAGTGGCTCCACATGGCTTTCTAATAACAGCTTGAAATATGGGGGCTAGGGAGGGAAATACTGTGAAATGGATATTCAAAACTCCATGCAGCACTTTGTAAACAACACCGTATATATGAGATGGTGAAAGGCTAACATTCTAAACACTCAACACTTTGCATTTTGGCAGCAGCACAGCCCAGAGGATCTGTTTCTCTGTTTCTGGTGGACCCCTATGGCCAATAAATACCCCAAGGAGGCAACTGGGGTTCATAACAAAGTTTGCACACCAGCACAGAAAGAGGAGATTTACCCGTCACTATTCTATTAAATGAACTAGTGTCGTTCAAAAGTTCTGCCAGCAGAAGAATGGTACTCTGTTTATGATAGCAGGGACCGTGTCATCTAATGCAATAAATCTGAGTCATAACTAAATGTGACCCATTCCCTTCCGTTGACGTAAAAAGTCCACCTGACTCTGATGTATAATTAATGACACGGTCCTTTATAACCAAGTATAGTGCAGTGGTTTGCATGTTGACTTGAAAAACAGACTCCGAGGTTCAGATGCATGAAAATGCATGGAAATAACTGGGTGACTGGGCCAGTCATTCCGTCTCCACTTAATTTACTTCACAGGGTTGTTGTGAGGATAAAATACAGGAGGCCCTGGAACAACCATGTATGCTGCTCTGAGCTCCCTGGAGGAAGGGCGGAATAAAAATGGAATAAAAAACAAATACAAGTGGAATAAAAAAAACAAATAGGCTAGAAGGCTGGACAGTATTTTTATATCTAGATGGGCTTTTGGACAGAGAGATTCTAGCCCAGTAATAAATTGAGCAATAAGGCTGCCTCGTGTATTGTGTCTAAAAATTCTCCATTTGCTAACTTTTTCTAAATCTACTTGAAAGTAAGCAAAAGTCTTGGCAGAAGGGTTTTTTTAAACAATAATTGGCTGATAATATGTTTATATTTATATGAATTTATTAGATTTAATATACCGCCCACCCCCAAAGGGGGATCACAGTGCACTTTCCAAGCTTTTCTTTCTGTTCTTGTATGAATATCCCCTCTTGAGAGAAGGGGGTAGTCATAGAGGTTATTGTATAACTGTGGGAAGCTAAAGCCACCAGAGAAGTCTTCAATTGAGTTTTTTTTAATCCATACAGACATAGTACAACTGTCCGGAGGCGTTGTAACTAATTATAATTTCCTTAATTTATAGGCCACCTTTCTCAAGACTCAAGAATAATTACACAGCATAAAAATACAGTCAAATAGCTTGAGGTGGCAAAAAAAAACCCCACACAGAATATGATTAAAATTACAAAAATTAGAAAATGGAATTGCAAAAGTAGAAAACAAAGCACTAAGAGAATGATAATACAATAAAAACAGATAATGCATACCCTATACCATGCCACAGGTTACATTCCTGTCCCCTTTATAAAATACCTACCTGAACCATTCTGTTATATTGCAGTCCTGTTACCTTTATAAAAATGCCCTTCTGAACAATTCTTTTACACTGTTTGAGAAATGACAGAAGCCGGGGGGAACCTTCCTGACCTCCTCAGGCAGGCCATTCCACAAGATGGGGGTCACAACAGAAAATGCACGTATACAGGCAGCTATCGATCTCACCCGTCTGAAGGGCAGCATCTTCAGAAGGCTTTGCTCAGAGGAACAAAGTAGTCATGTGCGAGCACAGGAGGAGAGGCAGCCCTCCAGATATGAGGGTTTGAGCGTGAAAGGTGGTGTTGTGATAACCAGTACCTTCATTCAAACCTGGTAACTGACAGATAGCCAGTAGAGTGACTGCAGAATGGGTTTGATATGCATATTCTGAAGAGCAGTATCTGAGCTGCAGCATCCTGTGCCAGCCAGAGTTTCCAGATTGACTAAATGAATGTTATTACTATTTTGGGTACTATTCTTGACACCACCCCATTTTCTTACCAGATTCAAAAAAGGTTTTTATTTTATACCCTCAGAGAAAGGACATGACCTACATTTTAATTTACATTTCTGCACTAGCTCAAGAAGAGATCAAACAAACCTGAAATCTGGATCCGTGCCTGGAAATAAGAATCAAATGTAACGAACCACATTTGTCAGGATAGATGTTAACAACACAGAGATACTTAAACGTAGACTCGTATTAACTGAAGTACAAAGTAGTCTACATTCTAGCTACTTGTTTATCACTTGAAAAAGTGAACAGAATCCCAGGCCATTTTTTTTGGATGACTGGTGCTCATCAGCATGATGTAGTGGTTAAGCACAGGTGAACTCTGATCTGGAGAAAAGGGTCTGATTCCCCACTCCTCTACGTGAACGGTGGACTCTTATCTGGTGAACTGAATTTGTTTCCCCACTCATTCACATGAAGCCTGCTAGATGATCTTGGGAAAGTCACAGTTCTCTCAAGGTGTCTGTTGTGGGGAGAGGAAGGGAAAAGGATGTTGTAAGCCATCATGAGACTCTTCACAGGAGCGGGGTATAAATCCAAACTTTTCTTCTACTCTTTTTTTCTTCGTTACATAGGCTAATCAATACTCCCACCACAAAAACCCAAGAAAATGTTTTCCATAACCCTATGCGAATTCCTGAACTGTAGCCCTAGAGCTCATCAACCTGAGCTGTAGCCCTAAAGCTCAATGAACCCTTTGCATCCCTGAAAATGGTGGAACTCAATGACTACACTAAGCATGCTACTGAACTGAAACCACCAAGCCTTCCAAGAATGAGTGGAATCACAACCAAACCACTGTGAAGGACAGAAATTCTTCTGAGTCTCAGCAGATAGTACATTTTGAGGAACAGAAAAGGGATATCAGAGAATTGGTGACAGGAACATGTCAGAATAATAATAATAATAATAATAATAATAATAATAATAATAATAATAATACAGGCTCTTGGGTAAGAGGGAATCAAGCCTCAAAACTCTGAACCTACTTCAGGATATCTGATCACTTCAAGGAGTGATTAAGGCTGATCAAAACTTTACTGCTCTAAACCTCAGTGACAGATCATTCCAGCCAGCCTTCGCTATCAATCAAAGAAAGAATTGAAACATGGAAAGTCATAGCCCGGTATGGGAAATACCCAGAAAGCCTCGACAGGCGAAATGTGGATGCAGTCTCATCTACAAAGTGGATAAGAGCAGGGTGACTTCAAACAGAAATGAAAGGTTTTGTCACTGCTATTTAGGATTGTAACGGCTAACCAATAACTAATAAAACCTATGACTGCAGATGGAGACAATTTGTAGAAGATGTAAAGACAGAAACAGGAGGGGTAATAGCAGGTTGCTCAATACAGAATTTCTTTTCACCTGGACTACGAATATCATTCACAGTCAAAACTGCAGTACCAGCTAACAAGTTCTGAACTGCTTCCTTTGTACAGACATAGTCAGTCAAATGAGCACAGTGTTTGGGAATGATGATTACAACCTGTACTGCGATAAAGCGATCTCTATAACTTTATAACCGGAAAAAATTTTTTAAACAGACAGTCATGATTCTGGAAAACAATTTTTGAAGACCATCCTGGAAGTGGTATACAACTTCTGTTAAGATGACACTGCACTCTCCTTAAGACGAAGATGTGAAAGGTAGGTGTCCTCTTGCCCCTGGCTTTGATCTCGGATGAGGAGTGAATGCTGTGGACAAGAGATGTTTTTACCTGCTCAGGCTGATATACCTGGCGAAACCTTACTTGGCCAGTTCTATATGCACTGGGGATTTCCAGACTTTGCTTTTGTAATGCACTCTACATGGGCTGTCTTGGAACAGTTCTTGGAAATTTCAAACACGTTCAGAATGCCCAGCAGTTACCAGGGGTTAGATGACTTGATAATATTATACTTACTTTGTTGAATCTTGGTGGCTCTCAGTTGATTTCCAGGTTTAACTCAAAGTGCTGGCAGTGACTCTTAAAAGTCCAAAATGGTTTGGGTCATGGTATTTGAAAGGCCATCCTCCCCAACATGAGCATATCCATATGGTAAGGTCTCATCACAACATATGGCTATTCAAGATAAGCCTTTTCAGCTGCAGTGTTGATGCTATGGAATTCCCTCTCCCATGGGGAACAATTGGCACAATCACCATTAATTCCGAACACCTGTAAAGACTCCTTTATTCATGAAGGTGTTTAATTTAATTAACTAAATCTGATTATTGTTTTCTTAGCACTACCACTATAAAATATTTTGTTATTTTTCTTTACTACATTCCCTTGTGCTTCCTAAGTTTTATTTTGCTGGCTTTAGTGTTGAATGTTTTTACATCTTTTAATATTTTATAATGTTTATTAATTTTGATCGCATATAAAATTTAATTATGTACTATTTTGTAAGCCGCTCGGGCAGTATTTTGTGACCAAAAAGTGACACGCAAATATATTAATTCATTACAAAATTATTAAACAGTAACTATAATAGTAATTATAATATCCTTCACATGTGACATTGAAATAAGCAACTTTTTTTTAAAAAAAACCCTAAATGCCATACTCTAGCCTTGCAAATAAAGTATGTTTAAAAATTTGAGATAATTCATACAGCTCACTCATTTTAATGTGAGCTACAACAGTTGCAAGTAGTTTGAAGCAAAACTTGAGACCATATACATGCTGTTTTCAGCAGTGTGTGGGGGGGGGGGTATTCTATAATGGAATATTTTCCAGATGTTTTTCAACTTTCTGTTGGATTTATTTTCTTTTTTCATATATTAAATGGCACTATACAGGAAAAATAAGCAAATTTAAAGTTGCAAAGTTATTTTTCAGGAGAATATCATTATGAAGTGCAACTACCATATAAGAACATAATGCATTAGTCGCTCAAAGACTACAAGGAGAATCAGAGAATCTTAGGCTGATTCTGCATGGGCCAAAAACAGTGGTGTGAAAACGGTATGAAAACAGTATAAACCCTTTTACACCGTTTTAAACCCTTTTACACCATTTTCACACTGTTTTCACACTGCTGTTTTTGGCCCATGCGGAATCAGCCATAGAGAACTTAGAAATCAGCTTTACCTTAACCTATACTGCAACTAACTAGTAGTACAAGTTCTTCTATGGACAATTAAACTAAAGTCCTTCACAGAAAGTTAAGCTTAATTGGTGGACAACAGTGGCATACCATTTACTATTTTTTGTGTGTGTGCTAAAGCTGATACCCTGTTTCTCAGAAAATAAGACATCCCCTGAAAATAAGACATAGTAGAGGTTTTGCTGAAGTGCTAAATATAAAGCATCCCCCGAAAGTAAGACGTAGCAAAGTTTTTGTTTGAAAGCATGCCCGTCAACCAGAGCATGCAGCTGTGGAGCGGAAAAATAAGACATCCCCTGAAAATAAGACATAGCGCATCTTTGGGAGCAAAAATTAATATAAGACACTGTCTTATTTTTGGGAAAACAGGGTAGCTCAGGGTCTTAATTTTTATCCTTAATGTTTAAGCTATGAAAAGAAAGTGTACACTACTGAGTTACATTTCAATATATTTACAAATATTGCAATAAAATAATTTTCAAGTAAAGGTCTAACTTTGTCTGAATACATTTAAGTGACATTGTTCAGTTTATCACAAATCACGTAGTTTGATTCAACTTTCTACTTCGGGCTACTGGAAAAAAAACTTTTAATATACTCATAACACTGCAAATTGCATGTTTTTAAAGTCTTGTTTGCTAAATATGTTAAGATCAACATGCTGAATTAGATATCAATCAGAACTTGTTTCCAGAAAACTCATTTCGCTAAATTCATCCCTGTTAAATAAATCACAAAAAGCTTCCGTTCTTCAGACTTGCCCTGTAATCAAGATGTTCCTAAATAACAGTGGAGGACCCTTCTGACAGAAAGAAGATTTGAACATGGGATTCCCACTTCAGTAAGCACCAAGGCCATAAAGAAGAAATGAACAACATCATTACCCAGGACTCTATATAAATACGATAGTACTCATTCTTAGAAATGCCAGAAGCAACTGCAAGAGACAACACAAGCATTTTACTGTGTTCCCATCAGGACACCAATCCTGCACATGAAAGGCAAGAGCAGATTACAAAATTTGTGATGCATCAGATTGGCAGGAGTGGAGTCAATATGGAAATGGTAGTTTTCTGGTTGCTACAGCTAGAAAGGAGGTATTGAAGAGTCACATGCCCTATAGTGATGCAGCACCCATCAACCAATGAGGAGCTCCGAGTAAATACCATATGCTGGATTCTAACGTAAGAAAGACATTTCTCATTCGAGAAAATGCACAAAAAACCTCTGGAATCTACATCAGGAATAATTTTGTTAAGGAAATGCATATTCCCCCAGAACAGCCTTGATTCTCAAACTTTCAGCTCAGATCTGACTTCAGTAAAAGATCTCTTAAGAAAGTGCAGTTTGTAACACACCAAACAGCTGAGCTTGGAAAAAAATAATATATATCACCCTTTCTAAAGGCAGCCTGGTACGCTGATACTGTACAGTGGGAAACATGCACAACATGAAGAAGACGCCTGGTGTGATCTTTCCTGTACTTACCTGGACAACAGGGTACTGGTAATCCATACAATATACACCATACATAGCCAAAGGATTCTCCAGCTATATAGCAGACAAAGAACTGGAAACTCCGAGCCTGCGTCTCCCCCTCTTGCAGTCTTGTGCACAGGACTCTGGCAGTGCTGTGCAATACTTGGCTCAGCTGAATATCAACTCAGGTTGATATTAGCTCAGCTGAAAATACAGGAACTGCCTGACTGGGTTCAGATCCCCCCCCCCCCCCCAGCTTGCCCAGTGGAATCCAGCACCACTAAACTGAGGTGTGCAAGGGAGTGCCAGAAGCCTCACAATTACAATCCCAAAACTGAAAACGAACAACCCCCCTGCAATTCCCAGAAGCAAACAGAATGACAGCCAGGAAGAAGGGAATGCAGCAGTGGACAAAGGAGAGAGGAAGCAAGCGAGCACATAGAGCCAAAAGGATAAATGTTCTGGGCTCTAGGTGCGTCAGAGGGAACACTCTCAAACTAGGACGGTAAAAAAGCATTTGGGACTGGTTCACCCTCCACCCCTAGACCTTTTTTTTTTTCACTGTCCCAAGCAGAGACAGGTGCTGGGATTAGCATAGCAAATCCTTTTGACGATGCAGAGGGAGGGAAAAGAGAGACGCCACACTGATATCTGCAATGAAGAGGTTTGGTGTTGTTTCTTTTTTTAAAAAAAACATAACCAAATATATGATCGTATCATTTAACACCTCCCTCTCCGCATTTAACCCAGACAGAGACAGCTGCTTGAATCAGTACTGAAGTGGGGAAGGGAGGGAGAAAGGAAGAAAGCAATCTGAAGCCTCCGAGAGGCCTTGAGCTATGCAGGCTGCCTGCTCTCAGCTGTTCCAGTCAAACTTGTGAGGATTAATTCTGGCGGTCAGCAAATGGGATAAAAGAGAGCAGGGAAGGGGGCTAGGTTTGGAAAAACCAGCTGCTCTTCCCGTTTTAGAAAACTTCCCTGTCCCCTACCGAAAGCACACATTCCTACAAGAGGATGTTGGAGACCTAACCGACAGGGACAGATGCTAAGCTAATCTGATAAAGACCAGCAGGTTCAGAAGTTACTTTTGGAGCCGCAAATGCCATGTGTGTTACTTGTAACCGGAGACTGGACCAGTAATTCTTAGAAGGCTGAAAGTGGCCTGAAGGGAAAAGCCGGATACAGACAGTATACCTTCAACAGCAAAGTACTGCAGTCTCCAAAAACAACTCAATGCTTCTATTGTTCGAACGCCTGGTTGACCAGGATTCCTAAAATCTCTGAAACCAAATGGGAGAGCTAAATAAAATTCCCAGTCATCAGAGGACAAGCTTTTTCAATCCCAGTCTGATCCTTTGCCCTCTTCATGGCAACCCATGTTATAATAAATTACACAAAAATCAAATATTTGCTTATTTGCTTCTTTTACACAATTTATGAAGAACGTTCAACTTTTTTTAAAGCACTAAACACACAGCCTTGATTATGTTACCTAACATTCACTGTCCATTGATGATATTACAATATAAGGTGACCTTTTATCTTGACCTCATATTTGCCTGTATGCTCCTTCAACAAATTCCATACCCACTGCTAAATCGACTGTACTTTTGGTTATTTCAAAGCTACTTTCCTTGTTTAGCGCTCATCTGAAACCACAGTATTCTGCTACATATGTTTATATGCTGAAATGTTAAGCAACGGTTTAATATATAAAGTTGCTTTCAGGAATCTTGTATATTCAGACTAATTAATGAAATGTTGTTACATAAAGGTTGTAGCCTTCATACCATATCATCACACATGAAGAACAGCTCATACTAATGATGTATGTGAGTCATCATATAAATACTTTCTGACTTATCTTGCAATTGTTTACATATTTACATTTCCGGAAAGGAACCTTAATTTTTTAAAAACAAATAAAAAGTTATATTTCAATCTTCGATTCTTACGGAACACATTTACCTCTTCTCTCAGGACTCTAAAGCAATCAGAAGAGTTCTGAACCCACAGTATTTATGAACAGGAGAACTGCAAGGAATTGAAGGGGGAGGGGGGACCGGAAATCCCAGCCCCAAAATTCTTCCCCTCTACAACTCTCTCTTTGGAGCTTGAGGAGGCTACATTCTCCTCCTCCCTTCAAGTGCTCTGGATGCTCTGTCTCTCCTGAAGCATTTTTACTTCTCACTGAACAGTTCTGGAGAGGTTCTTAGCTTCCTTTGCAAAACCACATCTTCCTGAACACACGGATGCCCTCTTCCACTGCCAGACTGGCAGAGCCCCCTAACTTGTATGCGTATGGCCCCATTGTGCTGTTTTTTTTGTCATCCTACTGGGACCAACCACACAGTATCAGAAGAGATGCCCTAAACTGATCTGTCCAGGAACATCTAATAAATCTAATTCATACCCATATGCTTTAGGGGGAAGTTGATATTACTAAAATAATATGAAAGGAAAAAATTTCCAGAAAATTTGAAGCCATGAAAAAACCATAACTTCGGAATACACTTAATACTGATTTTATCAAGTCTAAACTTGTTTTGCTGCTTTAACATAAAATGCATTGTTTACAGCTCATTTGAAAATAGAAACACACAACTTATGCAATAAAGGAACTAGAGTTCCATGCTCATTCTGAAGCTGGTGGCCAAAGTTGAGACTCCTGGCTTTATTTTTTGATGAGTTATTTACACCTGTTGCCATCAATTATAGATTAATTGTGGACTAAATCAGTCACATGTAAAGAATAAATATATTTGAAAACATAATGTTTTTGTCTGCACTACACACAGGAATGATCTAATGCTACAAACTGTCTTACATAAAACTGTCCATGATAATTCTGAGGAAAACCTTGTCTTAAGAAAGAAAAACAAATTCACATTAGTTTCAGTGCTTCCCAATATTTACAATTTTTCTATTGTTGTTCCTCCTCCCCAGCTTACATGCTTTTATTTATAGGTATAAATCAAATCTCAGAGGGTGCTTACTAGTGCATACTTACTCTCTGCAGTGCGATGGGAAAACAACTCAAAACAGAGTTCTCCTTTCCAAGAAAGGGGCTCTGAAATGACCAGCCATATTGCAAGGATCACATATTAAGAAATAAACAAAGGAAAATGTTCTAAAACAACAAAAATACTACTCAGAAAGTACAGCTTTTTTTCTCTCTGAACAGACATAGTTAGCTAAGGAAGCCACATTCAGTGGAACCATGAATGGTAGCGTGCTCATACAAGTAGATCATCCATTCTTCCAATATTCTCCAGTGATGCTGAGAAAGGAGGTGGGGCTAATTCCAGCCAATTACCAAGCCATACTTCAGTGCTCCATGCCCCATATTATCCACAAGGCTCCCTGACCATCAATGTCTGCTTTTCAGAGATCACAGGAGACTGATGAGGGAAGAAGAAGATGGAAAAGACTCTAAGGCCTGATTTTCCAAAGTAACTCCCATGACACTTGGAAAGCTGAAAATTTGGCACGTCTTGTTATGACTTAGCAAGTCACAGGAAAATCAGAAAATTAGTAATTCCTGCACCCAACCATTAAGACCTTAGGAATGAAGTTTACCTAAATAGAGGCCAGGATTCCAGAATGAGGAAGAGTAGTCATTTGGATTTATACCCTGCTTTTTCCAACCACAAGGAGTCTCACAGCTGCTTACAAACTCCTTCCCTTCCTCTTCCCACAACAAACATCTTGAAAGGAAGGTGAAGCTGAGAAAATTCTCAGAGAATTGACTGGCCCAAGGTCACCAAGCAGGCTTCTTGTGGAACAGCAGGGAATCAAACTGGGCTCTCCAGATTAGAGTCTGCCACTTTTAACCACGACACCAAGCTGGCCAAGGTAACTTGTGGGGTGGAAACCTAGAGCATAAGGGTTGCATTGCATCTTAAGACCTTGATTGCATGAAGGGGAACTCACAATAAGTATCTTTATTCATATAAGCATTATATTATCAACTCTAGAAATTTGGGAAACATACGCAAGAGTAATTGGGGTGCAGTAAAAAATGTCACTCGTTAACTATGTAACTAAGCGCAGAGAAGGGCAACGAGGATGATTGAGGAATTGGAGCACCTTCCTTATGAGGAGAGGCTGCAACGTTTGGGACTCTTTAGTTTGGAGAGGAGACGTCTGAGGGGGGATATGATTGAAGTCTGCCCACCAAAGAACTCCCCACTAGGACACACACTGCTGTTTTCATTTGTGTTTGCAACAGCGTGTACTCCACCCACTTAAAATCCAAGTGGGTGCTTGCCCTTTGCACTAAAGAACTATTAGAAAATGTAACAGCCTTGTAATAGGTTATCAACAGTTCAAAATATCCCTTAACAGTGTGCCCTGTGAAATAACAGACTATGCACAACACAGAATGTGTGTTATCCATTCTCCCCTCACAGATTTAACAACCAGGAGCTAGAAGTGCTGCTAACAACCTTTTAGAGTGCACTTCTAACAAGCAAAACTAGGGGGAAATTACTACTTATCAGAAGCAGGGACAAGAAAACAGTACAACTGAAGCATATGCAAAATAGATGAGAGAAGATGGAGCTAATAAGAAGAGCCAGACATTTATGATCCTCCAGACTCGTGGCTATTCATAATTTCTGGGTTGTAGTATAATTGTGTGTCCTACAAACGAGACATTCACCAAGAATCTGCAGCATCGTCATCTTCACACCAGTGAAGAAGACCACCCCACCCCCCACCCTCCATATCAGCAACTCAGCAATATGGAACTCCCTGGTCTGGTACCAGACTACTGCCCAATGCAGACCTCTAATCTCCCTGACTTTGATTTAACGTAGCAATTATTAGTAATGTGGTTTGAAGGAGATAAATGGCCAATACTGGGCTGGCTGGCGCTGACGTTCCCTCCGCTCATGATGCGAGAACAGTTTTAATTAAAATCCCCTTTATGATAAAGGAGCTGCTTGACTGGGTGTTTCTGTGAGGCCCTGATATGGAGCTTCCTCTAAAGCGGATTAGAAATCAAAGTTTCCCCCCTTCTTGCTACTGGCAACAGTCACCATGTTGCCCCAATTCCCTTAACCCAAGAATTGCTGGGACCAGGGAATGCAGATGCAGATAATCTTTCTCCAAAGAACTGCTTCTACTTTCGAAAGGTGTGGCATGAAAGGAAACACTGACGAAGCAACAACAAATATTACAATCCTCCCCAAATGTTCTCCCCTTTAATTAAACACAATATTGCTCTGTCCTCGAATACTGCAGACAGTATTACTTACGGTAGTAGGGGATTACATCCCTCTGATATGGCATGTAGCAATACGAAAAGAGAACTATAAAGAAAGTAGGTTTCTAGATAGAGGATGGAGCTTGATATTACAGGTGCCAATACAGAACAGTTTTCGAGCTCATCTACTGTTTCTTATCTAGAGCATGTATAATTTGATAAAAGGTGTTTTATCTACATCTGTCCTCTTTATGCACACAGTAGCACAAACCCACCAACATACTTATAAACAGATGACATTTTATAAGGCAGCAGTTTGTGGAATATTCTAATGAATATGTTAAATCTCATCTTGGTTTAATTTGTGTCAGAAGCTCATCTCTCTTAGTGAAAATGTAGCCTTGTGCATTAATACATAGAAAGGAGCACAAACTTTCTTGGCCTCAAAGACCAAGACAAGACGGAAAAATAAAGAACCATAAATCTGGGTGAACATCATTCTGTTCTTCTTCTCAGTGTTACCTCAAGTTGCTGAATGGACCAGATAAAGATGTGAGTTTAAGAACTGAAATTTTGCCTGACTTTTGGGGTGTGACATCCTGGCATTTCAGCAATACCCTTATGGGAACTCAGTTCTACCGGATAACAGAGTGATTATCTCTCCTTGAACTTAACCAACCTGAAGTGTGCTTCTTTCTGGACACTGTTTTCTTCAGCAGAGCCAAAATTATAAGATTCTTGTCTTTTCCTATCAGATAAACAATCCAGGTAATACACCCATCTTTCAACAAAGTGAATGAGTAGATTCTTGAATGAATGGATTCTTCTAGTACCTAAATTAACTGCAATAGCGCATGTACTAGAAATAAACAGGAAATCATGAGCTGTTCACTAGGATGCTACTGTCCTAAAAAGCAGCCTCAGTAAAACCCCAATTCCCCACATCTGCAAGTGCAAAAGCAAATCAGAGACAAAAGCGTGAAGGAACAGTACAGTTAGGCTAGCGAAAACAGCTTGCTGCAATTAACAAGATTAAAGGGGGATTTAAAATCAGGATAGAGAGAGTAGCGGGCAAGATTGATCTTTACAGGATTAAAGCCAGTTTCCTACTAAGAGTGCAGTGGTCCCGAGGATCAACATCACGTAATGGGATTAAATCTAGAGCAGCTTTGTCTCTGTATCTGAATCCATAGCATCTGTACTACCACCGCTGCAGTTGCAGAGTTCCACAGTAACAGGATGAGATTTGTGACATAACATAACCCGCTACAGTCATGCTCCAGTAGAAAACACTATAAAACAAAATTCACAGAGAGTAACTGAAGTGTGACATGGCATATAACAGGATGGCCAAACTTCTAAACAGAAGGAGGGTTTTAAGAAAGCCAGTCTTAGCAAGTCACACATTTATCTTACAGCAAGTTTGAGAAACTTTCTTTATAATAAATGGGACGGAGTGGACACACAGCATTCACAGCTATGATGGGAAGTGAAGGCTACTGGCTAGTGGCAGCTGCTACTGAACCACAGAATTCTTAGAAACAATATACAGAAAAATCTTGTATATAACCAGAATATTTCCAACAAATTCTCATGGATTTCACTAAATTCTCATAGATTTCACTAATACACTAACACTTTTTTTTAAGTTTACATTTAAAAAGTGCCGTTAACAAGCTTAACAAAGCCTGGCCAGTTTTCTTTTATGCTTGACTTTTTTGCAGAGTGGCAGTTAAACTGAGCTAGTTTTTAAAGAACGGAAAGCAAAGACAGCATAATAGAGCAGGATAGTAAGCATCTGTATCAGTCTCACAAATATTTTCTCCTTTTACTGATATGCATTTTTTAAAATCATTTTTTAAGAGCAGAAGACCCAAGGGCACAAACTAGCTGTATCCAGGGAACTAACATGACACACACCTACATGCAGGGCAGTTCTGAATGTGGGAAAGCTACACAACATCTAAAGAAGAGGTTTATACTTTTCAATCTTTTCAGTTGGATAACCTTGAAAAAAAGTTTTCAATTTGTAACAGCTTCATCAGCAAAAAAAATGTCAAGCTGACAAGGAGATGGCAAACTCTTGGTCTAGGAGACAGGTGGAAATCTATTTCAAGTAGGTGGTCTGGGAGGTCAAAGGAAATACAAAAGCATGCAGCATTTGGGAGCCTGACCTGGATAGTCCAGGCTAGCCCAATCTCACCAGATCTCAGAAGCTAGGCAGGAGTGGTCCTGCCTAGTATTTGGATGGGAGACCTGCAAGGAATACCCAGAGGCAAACAATGGCAAACCACCTCCAAACGCCTCTTGCCTTGAAAACTCTACAGGTCCACCATAAGTCAGCTGTGATTTGATGGTACCTTCTACAACTACCAGCACAATGCTTGGAACCAAGGGAAGTTGAGGTAGAACAAAAGGGGGAAAGGAGGGTTAGCAAGATATAGTGATTTAAGAAAAACATAAGATGCATTTGTTGATTAGGAAGAGGTCAACATATATCAGG
Organism: Sphaerodactylus townsendi; assembly: GCF_021028975.2. NCBI lineage: Eukaryota > Metazoa > Chordata > Lepidosauria > Squamata > Sphaerodactylidae > Sphaerodactylus > Sphaerodactylus townsendi. Next base: position 36,489,815 of record NC_059430.1, read on the forward strand.
GACAAGAGCAAAATTTACAGGGGCAACACTTAGTAATACTCCAGTCATGCAGGCATACGGCTGTGAAAACTATGCAAGCCCAGGATGCAGGCTGATCACAAAAGGGAGAGGGTGGCTACAGAAGCAAGGCTCCAGCCTAATTCTTTGCAAAAAATCAAGATGAAAGTGACCAGCAGCCTATGCCCTTCTAGCTCAGGGGTCTACAATGTGGTACCCATGGGCAGCATGGCACCCTCCAACACCTTCCCTGGTGCCCACCAAGTGTTTTTGGGAAGTGGGTAAGGATTTGTATGGCCTTTGCCCAGCAGGGCTTCTGATTGTGCAGATTTTTTTTTAAAAAAAAATGTTGGTAGAAGCTGCCACCACAGCACAGGGATCTAAACTGTGCTATTGCAGTTAAGTTGTGGCAATCTTTTTCTGGTTGGTTCTGCCTCCCGAGGCAGCCATGTTGTTGTTGAGTTTGCCATGCTCTGTCAGAATTCCACATGTACTTCCACGGTTTGGGAACCCCATTCTAAGAGCTCATGCAGAAACGGAAGCAAGGAGAGAAACTGGAACTGAACACAGCATACAAATAAGATCCCGTGGGAATTATAGCTGCAAGGAAAAACCGGGCTCAATGTTTAATACACCACACCTTTCATAGTTTATCCACATAACCCATGATGCAACCTTTCTCAACTCATCATTAGTTGCATACAACTGTTCATCTGATTTTTTAAAAAAAATTATACCATGCACACTATTATCCAACCTTGTTTTGAAAGGCCAATTAAAACGCCTCTTTCGAACAAGGACTTCTGATGACCATTTCAGTGAATAATGACAATTCAGGGGAGCTGTCTCATCGCCTGACCAACTAAGGTACAGCATCACTTCTAACATCCATCCTGTTTTCAGAGCTACCGTCCCCTAAGTAGTCTGTACAAAGTTCAAAGGCACAGATGTGTCTACTTGCTGTACTTTGTAAAACTCTCCCTGTAATCATTATTCATTTTACTAACAGCACCTTCCACAGAAGGGCAAATGAAGAAGCATCATGAGTAAGAACATGTTGCTAAGATCCAGGTTTGGCAGCAGACTTGACTTCCCGGTCCCCAGGGTGGCAGTGCTGATGAGCTCAGAGACTGAAGGGAGTGAGACAGAAAATACCCTACTCCGTCCAAAGCAGCTCGAAATTGAGCTTGCCTCTTGTACAAGATATTGTAAATGAAAAGGTTACAGTAGAGCAAAGCAGACGTTTCATGAAAGGTTGACACCGTCCGTGCTTATAGCGCGAGTCGGAAGGTTGAAGTTAAGGCTGTGTTTTCACAGAGACCGAGAGAAAGTGGTTGTCTTAGCTGACATGCAGCAAATTCCTCGAGGAACACCCAGCCGTATAGATCCAGGTGAGACAAAAAGCTGAGAAGTTGTACAAACAATATTTACCGATAGTTTTAAAAATAGAGTCCAGTTCAAAAAAAGATGTGGGAAGAATACTCCCCACCCCTTAATTTCTCTGCATTTTGTTATCTGACCTAGGCCATAAGGAAATAGATTTAGCAGATATTCCACATTAAGACTTTTAAATCGCAGCTCATAGTGGAATGAAAATTACATGGATTTTTGTTTTAATGGCTATTTAGAAACATAAGTACAGAGTGAACATTAAAAACCCATTTATTTATGCATTTATTATTGAGTGAAATTACCCCTATACCAAAAGAATCTGCACTGGTTACCAATCCCTTTCTGGGCAAAATTCAAAGTGTTAGTTCAGTAATGCTGTGAATAACCTATGGCCAGCCAGGGTGCCTGTCTGCTCCTATATTATCCAGCCTGCAAGTTAAGATCTCAAGCCCTGTTCTCTGTGATTCTGCCTTCAGAGGTGAAGCAGGTGGCAATTACAGACAGGACATTTTTTGTGGTGGCCTCTTGCCTCCGGAATGTCCTCCCCCTTAAGGCTCATCTGGTGCCTACTCCACTTCCTTTTAGGCACCAGGACAATCACATCTTTTTTACTCAGGCTTCTAAAATTAGAGGTTTTACCTTACCTGCTTTTAAAATGGTATCTTCTGCATTATGGGTTAGATTTTATGCTGTTCATTCCCAGTGGCATTTTTCTAATTGTTCCACTGTTTTAATTGTAAGGTGTCTTGAGTAGAACTCTGAAAGAGGCGGCATTTCTATCATTTGCAAGGACATCCTTGAAACAAGGGAAAGTTCAGTGCTTTTTCAATGAACCATTGGTAACACAGTTTCCTATGCCAACCTTTTTTGGTCATTTGCCCATTCTCTTTGGTATTCCAATTATCCGTTTTCAGGCATCACGTTTCCCTCAAGGAAAAGCAGTGATATTTCAATAATACCATTTATTTTAACATGATGCTAGCTTGCCAAACACTTCTGTACAGATGCGGTATCCTGGAACGTTTCAAGCATCCATCCAGCAATAAAGAATTCAAAAACCACACATTTTGTAATGTCTGTAAGCGGAAATCTTGAAGCATTAGTCATGGCTCTTTGAGACTACAAAAATAATTAGTGGCCAAAAAATCCTAATGGTGCGATAGCGCCTCACTTCAGATTTCAGATTTTCTTTTATGCACCCCCTTCCTCCAAAGGATTCCTAGGGCAGAACCCCCTAGGGCAGTTACATCAGGGTCCCCTCATATTGAGGGGTCCTGCCATCCCCCCCCATGGGGGTAGGTTTTAAATTGGGGTCGGACGCCTTTTATTATGTATTATGGTTTTTTGCTGTTTTATGAGTTTTAAGCTATTTTATGGGATGGAGCCTATGTGTTTATATTTGTACGACCGCTCCTGTTGATGTTGTAGTGAATGTTGTTCACCGCCCGGAGCCCTTCGGGGATCGGGCGGTATACAAATTAAATAAATAATAATAATAAAAATAATTCTGGGTGACACACAGTGCCCATGAGGCCCAAATGAAGTAGGTAAGGCCGAGAAGACAACAGCTGGTCCAACATCCCTCAGTAACCAGTACAGCACAATGGGGATTTGTTCCCAAGTCTCCTTGGTCTTAATTCAGCACTCTAGCCCACACCACTTTCATAAGAAATCAGTCGCTAGGTGAATCTGCTGAGCCTGCTCTATCAGGGAGAGAGGGATATAAATTCAATAAATAAGTAAATAAAACATGAAGTCTGAAATCACTTTCACGTTCCAGCATCCAAGACTGCGGCAGGACTGAAGAAAATCCATACAGCTATATTCCAGCTGCTGAGCTGCTCAGGACCATTACACTGTCCCATTCACTGTACTCAAGCAACAGTAAAGTTCGGCAGCAAAACACAAGAAACAGAGTCACATTTTCATTGGTTAAATGACTGCACCGTTTCCACTTATCACCTCAGTGCTTTCTTTACATCTGTCTCTTTCCCTCAAGCTGCAGCATTGTGAAAATTCAAATCCCCCATTATTTTCGTCCCGCTCTTCTTTCAGGAAGCTCATAATAGCATCCATGGTTTTCCACTTCTCTTACTAGACCTCACAGCAATCCTGAGAAGAAAGGAAAGCTGAGAGGTAAGTGACTGGCTTAACGTCAGCCAGGAAACTGTACGGCTGAACAGCAATTTGAACCTGGGTCATCTCCAGCTCTCGGCTCCAAAATAAACATATAATACCATTTTTTTTAATTCAAGAAAACAGGTTTATTCTTTCACAAGTTTTGAAATGGCTTGCTACGCCCTGGTATATTTTTGATACAGTGGAAAAAATGTTTAATTCAAAATATAAGTTTAAAGACGGAGGCAGCTCCCCAGGAATATTCGGAACAGCTTCCCCGGTAGACGCAAGTGCAAAATATCTGACGACACTAAACGATCCAATACATCGCAGAGCGCTCTCCCGAGCAAGACTAAATGTCTTCCCTTCTGCAGTCACCGTAGGGAGATTTTTACAAACTCCATATTCTGCCCGATTGTGTTCTTGTGAGGCTAACAAACCGGATACTCTCATCTATATTTGTATTATATATACTCTCATCTATATTATTCTTCACTGCCCCTTTCATAAAGAAGTCTGAACATCTATCCTCGGACAACTGCTTGAAAATCAGAATGGTCTCTTGGACAAGGATCGAGTGAAGCTTCTGTTGATGGACAGGAAGGAAACAACCTCTTCGGTGGCTTATTTTCTATCTACCATAATGGCTGACAGATCCCACTACACCTATTCTACCATCAAGCCAAAGATATAAGTTGCTCCCTTGTTGCAAACGATCTTTTAATCTACACATGGATTTTTATATTATTTGTAAAATGCCATTAAAGGTCTTTGATTTGATTTGAAGATGGAGGCAGGATGCAGTTGTTGAGACCCCTGGGCTACAGCATTCTTGATAACTGTACAATATTCCCCTTGAATGAATACAGGGAAGAACATTTGCTATGGAATGTTTGCCAAAGGATAGTATTTCATGTTGCACAACTCAGTGGTGGGATTCAAATAATTTAACAAGTGGTTGTTTATAAGCACCATTTTAACAACCGGTTCTGCCAAAATGGTGCGAACCTGCTGAATCCCACCACTGGAACAACTGTTTAATAAAAGAGCCATACCATCACAAGGCAGCAATGTTTGGCTTATATGGCTGCTACAAGGAATCTTCAATTGGTCTGTGAGACTAACTTTACTGTGTAGTACTTGTGTTATTTGCCATTCCTCTGCATAGTAATCCTGGTATTCCTTGGTGGTCTCCCATCCAAATACCAACCAGGGATGATCCTGCTTAGTTTCTGAGATCTGAAGAAAACCAGCTATGCTGGGCTATCCACATCAAGGCCTGCTCCATCACAAGCCACAGGAAGAGTTCATGATGTTGCAACGAAACACAGATGTTGCAATGCAAAGCAACTATGCTCAGGTAACACTAAAAACGACTGATACCTGGTATCTTCAGGTACATCAAACTTGCTGCAGTTTGATGGTGCAATTTGTGATGAAAACAAGTTGCATATCTACTTGGCAATTCTTGAATAATATTAACAAACCTCCATTGTATGAATATTCACAATATTCAGTTTTGATCTTCAACTGAAATAGCTAGGGATCTTGTTTAAACACAAGGAAAGAGACGCAGTGGCTACTGAGGTCAGGAATATGCTGAATCTGATGTGATATTTGCACTGAAATGAAGACAAACAAATCATACAGATGGCAAAAGTCCCTGTCACAAGACAGGAAGGTTTGAGCCTACAGCTGAAAACCACTACAATGAACTGAGCTCTTTGAGGATGGAAACACAATTCGACTAGGCTGCTGTAAACATCTAAATATGGCAACAGGCAAAGGTCTTTTCAGATTGTTGGGAACTCACAAACCAAGAGTCCAAGTAGGAGTCAATTATCTTTATATGGGAAGACAGCCATGCTGAGACAATGGAGACAATTGGACACAATGAGCCTTCACACTATGAACATTTTTGGAGTGCTTTAACAAAGCTCCAAAGGTAGAATTCTCTTCTGGAGACAGACAGTCTGCATAGAAGTTTTTTTTTTAATACCGCAGTCATGTACATGTATGAAACTGTGTGAGGGTCCATCAGATCTATAGATGCAAACCAAAGCCATGCCTTAAAGGAAGCTGACTAAGGATCCTGTGTTGAATTTGGAAATTACATAACTGGCGATCTCCCAATTGAATACGATTGAGACATGAACATTTCTTCAATACAATTAAAACAGCATGAACCTCAAAGAATCTGTGATGCAAGAACCTCTTCAACTGATCTTTGGCTATCTCTTACAATAGGAACAGCAGTCAGAATCCCATAGTAAACTCCTAGAGGTGTAAAAGTATGAAAATTTCTCACACAGCCAAAGTGATTAGAACCCAAAGTTCACAAATTACTCTGTGAGAAGTTCACTGACACAGGTGCTTTAAAAACCTTCACCATCAAACCAGCAAATCTATATAATGGCTGTTTTCTGTAAACAAGGCAGCTGACCAATGCCAAGCACAACACAACGAAAATGGACCCATCTATGGCCTTAGAACCAGTCTGCCAAATGAAAAGACCAGCCACAGAATAAAATCTTTCCCTTGTAATGTCTAATTCATTGTTCTCCTTGATGGACAGCAGGCGGTTTCCACCTGTCGTTACCCGAGAGGCTTCCATAACAGAATTTGGGACAAGCCGCTGGTACAAAAAACTGCAGTCATCCTTTAGTACCCTATAAACATCCTTTGAACCAGAAGAACTGATTGAATCTTAAGAAAATCCAAGTAAAACCAGAAGAATACTAGTCTCTGAGCGGACCAGTTTTAAAACTTTTATCATTAACAGAAGGTAGAAGAAATGTCCTACATCACCAGCCTCCGGCCCCACATAAATGTCTCTTCCACACTTGTCTCTCCTGTCCTGGTACCCCCACACAGGAGTAGGAAGAGTTAACCTTTTCCTTGCCACTTTGATTCCCTGCACCTCTTTAAACCTGTGGAGTGCATCACATTCACAGGCCTTATTCTCATAGGTTTTACCCACATAGCCTAAGAAGGCCAAGATCTGGCAACCGTCAGAATAAAGAGTGCTGGTAAGATACTGAAAGCAGCAGCAGCCTATACAACATATACCTCTCATGGGATGGATAAATCATCCTTCGCCACATTAAAATATCCGTTACAATCGTGGCCATAGCTTGTGGTCACCCCACCAATTCCTGGAGGATGTTAGCGAGAAGTGGAAGGGCCTATAGCTCTTGACCAGTGGTTCTCAACCTTCCTAATGCCGCGACCCTTTAATACAGTTCTTCATGTTATGGTGACCCCCAACCCTAACATTTATCCATTTTACAGATGGAGAACACTGATGCAGAGAGTCTTAGGCGACCCCTGTGAAAGGGAAGTTCGACCCTCAAAGGGGTCCCAACCCCCAGGTTGAGAACCACTGCTCTTGACAAAGAAGACAGCCTGCAATCCTTCCATGTGATCCCAAGCAGAATGATGACTATTAGCCTCTCACATATGTTGATCCCAAGCACAGGGAGATCTGGTGATCATCAGCCAAAGGCGAGAACAGTGCAAAGGTTGAGGTTAAGCAAAGGAAGAACAGTTCTGGGGAGTCAAGGATGTGACGTCTTCAATGTTCCTTCTGCAAAAGCGGGATGAACTACTCTGCCTTTGTCCTTTGGACAATGAGAAGGCGCTGCAGCTCGTCAAAGCATCAGCTCATGTTAAATGGCTGTGCCTGAGCTGGGAACCAAAGAAATAGTCTGAAAAATATACATAGGAATAGCCGGCACTGAATTGAACATGCAACAATGTAGAACTCTGCTCAGATGGTAATGTGGCCACAAAGAGTGAACACAGAAGCAAATATTGGAGATGGTATATGAGAGGAATGTAGATCACCTGCATGATTTCTCCCTTGTCCATTTCCAGCTGGTACCAAAGACCCATGGATTTAATTTTGAGACTTGTTCTTACAATGTCAGTTTTTTGGGGGCGCACATGTTCTTCTCCTAAATATAAAAGACATCAATTGTGTTCATCAGTAGAGGGCCATTTGCCACCACAGCCAAAGCACTTTTTAAGAGGTCCAGTGTCTCTATAGGAGGGTGAGAGGATGGACAAAATTAAAGTAATGAAAGCACTAACAAGAAAAAAAGTATACTATAATTAGAGAAAGAAGGGCCAAAGGACTTTTAAAAAGATGGCAAAGACACTTCTCCCCAATGCTGAAAAACGATGATTCAAAGACCATTGAGTGGGATGGCTCTTGCCCCATAAGACTAGGAAGGTGCATAAAAGACTGGACCTAAATAGATCATAAAGTGATTTCTGCGATAGCAGTTGGGATTCAAACTTTGTTCTCAAGCGTGCCACATGGCAGACTGCTTTTTCAGAAACAGTTTTCAATTTTCTACAAAAGTTTATTGTCCAAAGGTTAAAAAGTCAACCATTCCACTGGGCTAGAATAACACTCTTGTATGAACCTACGTATTCGAACGGATTCAAACTTACATCCCTTACTTATTTGTTTACATTTAGTCATTAAAACATGTTTACCCCTTCATTCCAGTACTGCTGCTCCCAAAAGGGGCTCAGAGCAAGTAGCAAAAAGCATACAAATTACACTAAATCCACACAACTGCTACCAACCACATCTTACATAATAACAAAAATATGCCAGATCTGTAAAGACAGTTTCACTGCCATTGCTGCCCTTCACCACCTTCCACCGTTCTCATAAATAATTCACTGTCATACTTTCCTCAATAACATGAGAGGAGAAGCATCCCTTCTGCCACTTTCTGGCACTGTCTCATGGGATGGGGCCACTACCATAAACTCCTGTGACCAGGCAGTAGGTGCTCATAACTCCAAAGGAGCAAAAAGAAATACCTACTGGGAGGATCAGAATTGTCATGCAGGTTCATACTAGTCACAAAAACAAGCAGATCAACCATCATGCTTAAAGAGAAGCTATGTATGAAAATCAGATGCTACAGACAAAGAAATTTGCAAAAGTTCTGAGGCTAGAATTGACAGCAGAATGTTACACCAGATGGACCACTGGTCTAACTCATCATTACTTAGATTTTGCCATTAAAGTACATGATACTTTTCAGAGCAAAGTAAGTGTAAGAGACAGTCCCATCTCCCAAGGCACTTATAAAATTCAACAGTGGGCAGCGGAGGCAAAACTCAATATTAATTTATAAAATATTACTAATTTTTATTTATTATTATTAGACTTGCTATGCCACTGTTGTATATGCATGTGTACAAAAATACAGAACAGTGGCATAGTAAGTCTAATACAGCAGAAAAGTAGTCTTCCTCACACTTTCCTTTTTTGTCTTTCTGAAGACTTTTTTGTCTTTCTGAAGAACACAAGGGTATTTTTGGACAACACAAGGGCTTTTTTGTCTTTCTGAAGAACACAAGGGTATTCTGTCAACTCATACTAGTGGTCCACCTAGTCCTGCAACCTGGAAGTTTACCAACTCTAGATGTGGAAGATGTGGAAGCACACTCTCTTTTTAAACTGCTACCATCTGGCAGACGATACAGGGCCCTCAGAACTAGGACAAAGAGGCTTAGAGACAGCTTCTACTCTAGAGCTGTGGCTATGCTAAACTCCGCTGCTTCATATTGATGTATTTGGGGCTATGTAGGGATGGGTGGAGGATGATGATGTATGAGTCTGAAATTGCATGAGTCTGAAATTGTATGAGTCTGAAATTGTGTGCATCGAGGAATGCTGCTGTAAATTTCGTTGTGCGTGCACAATGACAATAAAATGCTTATGCTTATGCTTATGCTTATCTTAGCCATCATGGACAGATCTCCTCCGTGAATCTGTCTAGTGACCTGTGAAATCCATCTATGTTTGTGGCCATCACTACAGTAACTGGCATTTCTGCCAGTAATATTACTCAGTGAGCAAACAACAATGAACCACCATAAAGTCCAGGGCTGGAAGCTTTCTGCACTTATACAAATAATGAATTTCACACTGTTTATTGCAGAATGTGGAGAATCTCCAATTTATTTTTACAATAGCAATTATCTGTGCCCTTGTAGTTACAGAGTCCTGTCAGAAAACATACTGGCAGAAGAGTTGCAAACAAACCAGAAGAACGTCATCATGCTGCAGCGAGTGGAGTGTTCTGTGGAAATCTGGGAGACCCAGATTTGAATCCCTACTTTGCCATGCAAGCTTGCTAGGTGACACTGGGTTGCTCACAGCCTGGCCTACCCTGTGAGGATAACATGTAAAGTGAAGAGAATGATGTTAGTTGCTTTGGGTCCCCACTGGGGATAAACAGGGAGAAAGCATGACCCCACGTCTGTCTCTGTGGTTTTAGCAGAAACAGCAGCTCTGTCTGCAGAAATCAGCAAGAGAAGCTTTTCACAGCATGGAGAGAAAACATTATCACCTGTTCAAGTCTCCAGCTCAAAATAAGTTAAAAAAACACTGGCAAATGACGCAAGGGCCATCAGAAAAAAACCTCCAGTGGAAAAGAGTTTTACTGCCTTGCTGACTACAAGATGTTCCCCTTGTTCCAGGTCTCTAGGCCCTTCCATATATTCTCCTTTGTAACAAAATCCAACCACACTGAAATACTGATATTAGAATTGTACTATATCTTTGTGCAGTTATATCTATCCGGAATAGTTTACTTCAGGATCAGCAAAATACACAGGTTTCTTTTAATTCTTTCTCTTCATAATCAACTGGGCAAAGTTTAAAGTGTGGCAAAGGAGAAACTATTAAGTTTCCATCATTTCTTCTGAAATGGTATAATGAGAATTTCAGCATAATTTCCATGAAACAAAGCACCGACTGCTGCACACAAATCATCTGGAGGTTTATCATCAAGCCTCTAAATTGCATATTATCTCAGAGTTGCGGGAACAGTGCCTATCAAATTATTTATTTGCAAATGACTCACCTATTGTAACCAAACAGCTAAAAACTTCCACATTACAAAACAACTTGGCCTTTATAAACATGGGGGAAAGTTTACACAACACTTCGAGTCCCAACTCTGGAAATACAAGCACAGCAGGCATGGTGTTCTTGCACCCTGTTTCTGGCCGCACATGCTACAATTACAAAGTATCTTTGAATATTTCCTCCTTGGCTGGCATTCAATCATCATATAACATGAGCTGTCAAGTCACCCCCTTCATCACCAGCAACATCCCTCATTCACACCAGAACTCGTCTTAGAAGAATCTGTATTATTGCCTGACACCTGTGAGGACAAGAAAACTACTTTTCTTACCTATAGGTGTCAGGAAATGACAGTTCCACAACCAAGTTCTCTTTCTCTCTGGCAGTTCCCAACAACATCAAAAGCACTCAAATCGCAAAAGAAATGCAGTCCCCTAAAATTCAGTTACCTAGCTAGATTAAGAAGCATTTTAAAAGGGGAACACTAATCCCCAGCTTGAGGAAAGACTGCAAAGACTGAAGTCCAAAAAGGGAGGCTGAACATACTAGCAAAGGATTTTCAGCTTTCCACTCCTTATATGTGCAAAGCGTGTCAGCTCTCACACAGATCTCTACTCACCCAAAGGTACATCATGTCAGGCTGGGCAATATCTACCCAGCAGTTCAGCTGATCCCAGAATGCAAATGGGATTTCAATAAAAATGTGGACACCAGAGTTTTTGGGAGGGGGAAAAAAACCCAAACGGCTCACTTCTGGATCAAAGTCGATTCTGTTGCTATTTAAGCAGAGCGTTCTCCCTGCTCCACCTCCTGCTCTGCTTGGCTCTTCTCACTCTATCCCTCTCTGGGAGTTCCCAACCCGGTGTGTCTGTACTGGCGTGTAGAGCTCACACTCTGCCTTTGCCTCTAGGGAATTTCTCTGTGTCATTCTACTTCCAAAAGCACAATCCCTGCTTCAGATTCTTGCTACAGACAAGGCAGGGTGGGGTCAGAAGTAAACACAATCCCTCTCCTTCCGCATGTGAGAGTACTTTAAAAGAAAGCTTCTTTGAAATGTGAATCAAAACCTTGCTTTCCAAGGTCAAAGAAGTTAAAACCTTCTCCTCAAATACTTTCCAAGTCTTGGTCCCTCATAAAAGAACTTGGAACACACAGAACTGTCTGCCAGCTTAGCCTGCACCAGTCACCCTATAAAAGCTCTTTAGTTCAATACGGGCAAGTATTTGTGAATACACAACTCACTGGGTTAGGGCACCAAGCAAACCACAAGAGCCTGAGAGCTAAGAGGATAGTCTCAGCAATATTCCCTCGAGCTACCAAGGGAGATGTTAGGAAAAACACATAGTGATATGAAGAGAGGAGTAAACAAAACAAAAAAAGCTTCCCATTTTGTTTTCTGAAAAAAACCAACTGTTAATACTGAAAAAATGAAGCAGTGGTGCTTAAAATTCCACAGAAAGTATTCAGTTCCCAGCAGCCCGGGCTTTGCCCCCCGTCACTGACTGAAGCAAGTTTCATTCAAATCCTAAGCCAGTTCCAACAGGAGTACTGGAAAATAAGCTTTATTTATTCTATTTTTTTAAAGGGGCATTCTTCTAGAGATAGTCAGCAGGACTGAGAAGACAAGATCTAACAAGCCCTTTTCTGGCATCATGTCAACCCCATCCCCAGACGCCCATAGGACAAATGTCACCTCATCTCACTAATTCCATTACCCCAGCAAACTGGAGAAACCAGTTTGCCTACCTCTTCAAGGCCCGAAGTGATTTTAATTGCAAGGCTTCACATGGCAAATATGTAAAAATCTAACAGGCTTTGTCTGGGCCTCCCAGATGCCCGTATTATCATTAATCATTTCAATAAACAAACAACTAGTAAGAATAAACATATAAACTAATCACATGTGCAATCTCTAATAAGCTAGAGTAAAATTAACTGTACATGCGCAAAAGGGAACTCTAACTGTACTCTGGGAAAACATGGTTGTCCATGCAAAAAGTGCAATGTTTCCACCTTTATATTAGGATGGATCCAATGAAGAGGCATAACTTGAAATAGATGAAGACTCTTAGCAAGCTGTGTCAAATAACTTGTCAAATGATTTTGGTCTCAGAATGAGAAGTTCTTCAGTACTACAGCATGACTTGCCCAGAATTCAAAATACATTTTTGTCACATTTGGTTCAGTTCTTGTGTTTTAAATCTAAGACAAGCTGCCACCCAACAATTGGATATGCAGTCGCACATACAGGTACTTTTGAATGGAATCATCTTCTCAGAGGTGGCAGGCCACAGAAGGGGTCCATCACCCAGCAGTGAAGTACACCTGGGTGATGCTGCAGGAGAAGAAGGCAGGCAGAACCTACCCCAAAGCAGCTAGGCCTCAGCATGTGAGGGAATCCTTGAGGCAGAGTGTGAGGGAGGTGATGGAGTTAGGCAGGAGCAGGACGGGGAGGGCTCGGAGCCAGGACCAGGCTGCCGGATGGCTGGGATGGATTGGGGGGGGGGGGGAGAAACCCCCATAAAGGAAGCTGAGAGGAGCATGACTGGATAGGAATATGGTAGAGGAGACTCTATATCATACTGGGGAATCTCCAGCCAGGGTCAGAAAGAAAAAAGGCCTTCTCTGTGACCCATTCTGAGGCCAACCCCTCCCAGTCCAACGTGGAACCCCAAGAGGAGAGTGGGGGAAGAGCACTGAGGGCAACTGGTAATGATGCATGCCTCACATTCTCTATGCTTAGGAACACCACTCGCCAAGGGCTCTGGATTGCACTGGCCAAGTAATATTTTACAAATCCAATCTTGCCATTATGATCAATCTTACAAAATATCCACATATTACTCACTAAGATGTACAGTAGACATTTTGATATCTTTTAGAATTACTATACTACCTCATATTTTTCATTTCTTATAACGTAAAAAGAAACAAACTGAAAATGGATTTTCCAACCAAGTGGAAAAAAAAATTCAAAAAAACATATATTTAGTATTGTGACATCACTGACCCACAGGATGAGAGCTCTAAAGACCCTATGCACTAGGGGCTATCTATTAGTAAACTCTATTATTCTGGTAGGTTACAATAAATTCAAGCCCACAGGATATTTCTGTTTCATTTTAAACATCCACAAAGAACTACAAATTATGCTTTTGATGACAAAGAGAAACTCGTCAGGGAAAATAAAGATACAAAAAGACACAGCCAGATGTAGTATGTATTCTTTCTAGCAGACACAACTCAAACTCTATGCATTAGAGTGAGATCCATGGAAGGTTGAATGAGGAACATCACCTCCATAATACATATTTATAAAGTAAACAAACCTACTTTACTGGCAGGAAGGTATTCACACATCTTCTGGTTCTGAAGACCCTATCTTCATTTGATAGATGACATAATATATAACTTGCTGAGCATATAAAATTGCAGGATTTAGCGTATCTATGGAATTTAGAAGTATAAATGCCTAACAGCCCAATCCTAAATAAGATTACACTGTTCTGTGTACATTTTCAGTCAATTTTTTATAAGTAAAAATGTAAATACAATAACATCCAACATGCAAGAGTACTGCAGACTGCTACATCCTATGCTACCTTACCATATTCATCTTAGTTTGTGCCCTCTGAGTTAGGAAAAAATAAAAGTTACAAATAAAAATAAGTTTTGTAGTAAACAAATTAAAGTTTATGGCTTAATGGTAAGAGAGTTGTACCGTCACTGCAGCACTAGGAGCATATTTTGTTATTAAGTTAAACTTTGTAACACAAAGCTGTCAAAAGCTTTCATGGCCAGAATCATTTGGCTGATGTGGTTTTCCAGGATGCATGGCTGTGGTCTGGTGGTTGTAGCTCCTAATGTTTTGCCCACATCTGTGGCTGGTATCTTTAGAAGCATGTCATGGTAAGACCACCGGGCCACAGCCATGCAGCCCAGAATAGCCACAGCAGCCAGATTTCAATGGTCTCTTATCAGTGGTGGTGGAAAGGGCCATCAAGCAACAGCTGACTTATAGCGACCCCATAAGGTTTTCAAGGCAAGAGACGTTCAGAGGTGGTTTTGCCATTGTCTGCCTCCATGCAACCTCCATGGGCTGGCAGAGTTCTGAGAGAACTGTGGCTGGCCCAAAGCCCAAGGGCACTCAGGTTTCATATGGAGGAGTGGGCAATCGAACCAGTTTCTCCACATTAGAATTTGTGGCTCTTAACCACTACATCACACTGGCTCGTTATCATCATTACAGCATGTGAATTGTGGACAAAACTGATCACGTTTTAACAACGGAACCATTCTTGAAAAAAATGTGAATGTATCTACAGTACATACAATAAATTCGTTGAAAATGTATTTTACTTTAAAACTTCATTCTTTGCATTTTGAGCAATTATTCCAAAACACCATATGTTTCATATGAATTCTTTCCCTTAATTTTTCCACTGGAAATTTTTAAAAAATTATCTGGAATAAAGTTGAAAGAAATCTCTCCTCCACCCTTAAATGTTTCTATATGTTCCTCTAGGCCTTTACATTCTATCTCTGAGGCATTATGCGTTGATGCTCAGTTCCAGTTACTTGTTTTGCAGGGAGAGTTAAAAGCACTGTTTGTTCTAATCTGTTTAAATCAGATGCAGAGGTCTCAAGAAGGAGTGACCTTCCTCCACACAGACAGGAAGCTGGAGAATTATCATTTTTCAAATCCCATTGAAAGGGATCATCCATCAATCAAGATGGTCTTCTTACCCATAAGTATAAGGAACATTTACAGAAAGGCTAATATTCCATTTATAAACTAGGCACAGGTAAAATAAATCATGATTCTGCATTATGTCTGAACCAAACCAATACCTTCAACTCCTCCATCTCATGCTGCTTCTTTCTGGAATCTTCTGCACTACTATCAGCATTCTTAACTGATACAGCCAGGCACAGACTTCCTCTGAAGTATATTTAAAGCCAGAAAATCCATGACTGTAATGGCCAATGGTGAGCCTCGCATTTTAAGGAGCTGTGCTGTTTCATTGTCCAGGGCTGTGTTCATTGCCTTAATTTCTGGTTTCCTATACTTCAAACCAAATATAAAGTTCCATGATGGAACTGTTCAATCTTCTTTAACATATGAAGTATTGCACAATTTATCTATTCCTGGCAAATTGGGGGGGGGGGGGCTTCATTTAGCCTTCTCATTTTGTCATGATGGTGGGAGAAGGTAGTTTCTTATTATGCCAAGGTATGTCTGATTTCACTTGTAACTCCAAAAGGGCATACTTCTGTTGGGTTGACTGTACATATGTACTCTTTAGTCCTCCTTGCTCCTCTCCTCTACAAAGAAGCTGGTGAACACAAAAAAGTGCAAAATATAAATGAGACAAATGGATACCATACTGGGGTAACAAATTAGTGTTCTCTCTTGATCAACACACTGAGAGGTAAGACCTAGACAAAACTACTAATTTCTCAACTTTTAATTTGGTGTATTTATTTAGATTATTTGACACCTCTCCATAAATTATCCAAGGTAGCTTAAAACAGGAACAAATGATGATCGCTGCATTCACAACTCTTATTTCTTCTCTTTATGACACTATTTAATCACAAAAATATAACTAGACATATTCAATATTCGACAACTCTACAGTCTCATATTAAGAGACGCATGCAGGGACTGAGGAGGGAGTACTACAGATAAATTAATTCCACCATGGAATTCCTCAGTAATCCAATCGTTGAACTGATTCATACTCCTACATCAGACTTGGTCATCTATTTACATGCAGCTTTTGGATATTAAATTCAATTTTGGTTGACTAAGGTGAAGAATGCAAACAGCCGTATTAACAGTAATTGCTTATAACACCCACTGTGACAGATTCTCAGCACTTCCGCAATCAAATGGCAAAGGCTTTGAGAAATATCAATGCAATCCTAAACAGAATTATACCCTTCTAAGTCCACTGAAGCCAGATATATCTTCAAATGTCTGTGGCAGAGATGCTGAGAGTCTGGCCTTGAAACTGGAATTTAAACCAATATAGTTTTGATTCAGCAAGCACATATATGTTCCTGGCTTTCACTCCTGGTTCCTGAAGTGGACAAAAGGGAAAATCGGGCAAATACATACTTTCCCTCATACTATTGGACACACAGCTTCCATCTGTTAGAGGCATTCCAAGACAGATTTTGTTTCTCAAGCTTTAGGAGAGAGGTATATATAATGTTGCTTTAGGAGAGAGGTATATATAATGTCACAATTAACTAGAATATCTTGAACTATATTGATAAAAAGAAATTACAAAATCTTATCAGTTGGAAAAGTATTTTACCATGTTTTGATACCCAGTGTAAGTCAATCAATGAAGCCAAGTGACTTTGTATCACTCTGATTATATGATTTCTGTGGCATTCGTCTAATAGTAATGAAAACAGTATGAATTTGACATCTGAATCCACAGCGCATTATTTCTCAATATGCTATAACAGCAATTCTTACCTTGTAGCTTCATAGATTAGCTGAATGCCTGATCTATCCCATCAGGTGAGAAAGAAACCCTGCAGATCTTGAAATTCTTTTAGCAAAAATGTAGTAAATAACGAAATTAGATTTGGCATCCACTCCTGGTCGTCTGCATACTAACTCCACAATTTGGGTTCACAACAAGCACCAGTCTCGCAAAAGATAAAACTATGAATGATAAGTATTTTCTAGGAAGAAACACATAAAAATCTTCTTGCAGCCTATACAAAGTAAAGCTAAGCCTCGAAGACAACTTTCTACATCTGGCAATTCCCTTTTCAATCAAACAGATTCCATATCTTTAGGTCACACAGGGCTGAACTCACGTCATTTTTATATGCTACGTTCAACTGTAAAGGTTATCATAACGCATTTTATAAGCTCTGGGATATAGAGGCCAAAAGAGGCAAGAATTATGTTCTTCAGTTCTAACTGTACCTCAATCCCTTGCTTCACTTGCTCAGTAGACTACTGAAATATGGAAAAACAAAACACTCTTTTAGTAAATATACTTAGGAATAATAATAATATCATTGTTATGGCACATTATAGAGCAACTTGCCAGGAAAAACGGATTCCTCTGACCCTAAGAGTTTACATTTACAGATAAGATTTACTGGGAAGGAACAATATCAAAAGAAACACAGCCATACTTCAAACAAATACAGCAATTAATAATAAGATATTAGTTCAGTAAATATACATTGCAGTTAAGACAGTGTCTGCCTACAGAAACACTTCTAACCAGAGGTATTAGGTATTTGTTTTAATTTTTATATGTCAATTCTAACACTTCACAGTTGTTAGCTGACATCGACCCTCAAGTGACACTTAGAGTGGTAAAATTTTTGTCTATAACATTTAATAACAATATCCTATAATGTAAACACTGAAGGTATAATAATGTATTGTGTATCTCTTTTATTTGCTTATAACCAATTGGTCTGCATACATTAATAAATCGAATGGAATGAATGGAAGACTCTCAGCTTTTGGTGGATGCTCACATAATGCTCCATATCTCTTAGCTATGATGAACAGTTGCAAGCATCAAACGTAACGGTCCATTGGTAGACTTACCCTGAAGGGGCCTTCTCCTGGACGGCGACGAGGGCATCCTGATTGGGTGATTCCTAGCTCATTCTCAGGGAGGCAGGACCTATTTTTGTTGTCACTTCCTGAGGAGGGCTTAATCACCCTTCCTGGATCCAGTATTTGGAGTAACGGAGTAGTATAGTGCAAGATCTCAAACATTTATGAAAAGGAAAACATTAGGAAGTAACAACATATAACGTCTGATAACTGAGGCAACAAGCCTAAAACATGTGCTCCTAACTATTTTGTCTAATAGACTAGTGTGTGGTTGCGTGAGCGCTCATTATTCTTTAGTACTGTTGCGGTGAATTGATCTTGTTGGGAGGGCCAGGATGCCCTCGTCGCCGTCCAGGAGAAGGCCCCTTCAGGGTAAGTCTACCAATGGACCGTTCTCCTGGAGGCGAGGCTCGGGCATCCTGATTGGGACCTCCCAGAGCAGTGTCCCTAACGGGTGGGATCATTCACCGAATATGTGTTCTAACACTCGGTGGCCGAAAGCCGTGTCGTTGTCGGCCTTGGATTGTAGTCTATAGTGCTTGACGAATGACGTCGCGGAGGACCATGTAGCTGCTTTGCAGATGTCCTCTATCGGAATTTGACGTCTGAACGCGGCGTTTGCTGCGGCGCTTCTGGTGGAGTGTGCCGTAATTCCTGGAGGAACCGGAATGTTGGACGATTTGTAGGCTTCGGTGATGCAGGTTCTGATGTTTGAGCTGATGGCAGCTCTGGACATCTGGGCTCCGGAGTTGGGAGCTGAGACGTTGATGAATAGGGACTCGGTCTTTCTGATGTCCTCTGTGCGAATAATGTATGCCTTGAGAGTTCTTCTGACGTCTAAAGTGTGCCAGAGGATCTCCTTTGGGTGTTTTGGCTTGGGAAAGAATGACGGAAGCGTAATTTCTTGTCTAAGGTGAAAAGAGGATCCCACTTTTGGGATAAAAGTTGGGTCTAGCCGCAGTACCACTTTGTTTTTGTGGAAAATGCAGAGTTGAGAGTTTATAGACAGAGCCCGGAGCTCCGAGACCCTTCTTGCTGAGGTGATGGCTATTAGGAAAAGAAGTTTCATCCTGAGACATCTCAGGGGCACCGTCTGAATGGGTTCGAATGGATGTTTTGTTAGTGCGTTGAGCGCGGTGTTTAGTTTCCACGAGGGGAAGCGATGAATTACCGGAGGTTGGGTCTGGCGCACTCCTTTTAGGAATTTGAGGATGTCTGGGTGTCGAGAGGCAGTGACACCTTGTAGACGTATCCAGACCGTGGATAGGGCGGCTATCTGTCTTTTGAGAGTAGCGCTTCTGAGGCCTTTATCGGCTCCCTCTTGTAGGAACGTTAGGACTTGGGAGACCTTGGGGCGAATGGGATCGGTGTGGTTCTTATTTGCCCACTTGGTGAAGGATCTCCACGAAGAGTCATAGATGCGGAGAGTGGATGGACGACGGGCGGCAATGATGGTGTTAATCACCTTCTGGGAGTATCCCTTCCTCTCTAGTGCCCCGTTCAAGTGCCATGCGGTGAGGCAGAACCATTCTGGGTTCTGATGGAAGATTGGCCCTTGTGATAGCATGTCTGGAGGTGTTGGGAGACGAAGTGGAGGCGCAACAGACAGTTGTAGAATGGACGAAAACCATGGTCTTCTTGGCCACCATGGGGCTACCAGTATGACCTCTGCCTTCTCCTTCCAGATCTTTCTCAGGAGCTTGGGAAGGACGGGTACCGGTGGGAAGGCATACATCAGGCCCGAAGGCCATGAGGTGGTCAGGGCGTCCGTGGCCGCTGCGCTGGGATGGTGGTATCTGGTCAGGAACGTCGGTAGTTGATGATTTTGTTGTGATGCGAACAGGTCTACCTGGGGCGTCCCGAATTGCTGGCATATTTGCAGGAAGATTGACGGGTGTAGTCTCCATTCGGCTTCCGAGATGGTTTGGCGACTCAGCCAGTCGGCCTCGACATTGAGGTGCCCGCTGATATGTTCTGCTGAGAGCGATCTGAGGTGTCTCTCTGCCCAGGTCAGAATGTTGACAGATTCTCGATGTAGCTGGGCGGACCTCGATCCCCCTTGATTGTTGAGGTGAGCCTTGGCTGCCACATTGTCTGTCCTGACCAGGACGTGGTGACCGTGGACGTGGTGTTGAAAGTGTTGAAGCGCAAGTCGAATGGCCACCATCTCCAGGAGGTTGATGGGAAGACGTGCTTGAGCGGGACTCCATAGGCCCTGGGCTACCTGGTCTCTGAGGGAGGCTCCCCATCCCCGAAGGCTGGCATCTGTGAATATCTGCACTTTGTTGTCTTGAAGATACACCTTGCCTGTGGACAAGTTCTTGAGTTGGGACCACCAGATGAGGCTGTGTTTGACTTGTGTCGAGAGGATTACTGTTTTCTCTTTCTTCTGCATGATGTCCCACTGATACGGTCTCAGGAACCTCTGGAGTGTTCATGCATGGAAGCGTGCCCACTGGAGCATATCTATGATGGAGATGAAGAGGCCCATCAGCTTTGCTAGTTGTAGCAAGGCTACTCTCCTGGCCTTGATGAAAGATGTCGCTAGCCTTTGGATTTTGAGGGCCTTTGAGTGTGGTATGAAGAGAGCGTTGGCACAGGTGTCGATCGTGGCTCCCAGGTGTTCCATGCGTGTCTTTGGGGTCAGCGAACTTTTTTGCAAGTTGACCAAGAAACCGTACGAAGACAGCGTTCTCATCACGAGGTCCACGTCCACCCCCACCCGTTCCCTGGAAGTTGAGCGAATGAGGATGTCATCCAGGTAGGGGTGGACGTGAATGCCCTGTTCCCTTAGGGCAGTGATGGGTGCGAGAAGGACCTTTGTGAAAACTCTTGGGGCCGTGGCGAGTCCAAAGGGAAGAGCCCGGTACTGGAAATGTTGATCCTCTACTGCAAACCTCAGGAAGCAGCGGTGTCGAGGGTTGATGGGCACGTGAAGATAGGCCTCGGTGAGATCCAGTGATGTTAGATGATCTCCGGGTCGGAGGTTTTCCACAATGGACCTGAGGGTTTCCATCTTGAAGCGACGTAGCCGGATAGCCCTGTTGACGTACCTCAGGTTTAGGATGGCTCGCCACTCCCCGTTTCTTTTTGGAACAGTCAAGAAATGGGAGTAGACTCCGCAAAAGTGTTCCAACTGAGGCACCGGCTCGATGGCTTGGATCCGAAGGAGGTGTTGGATTGCCTGTTGTGTCCTGAGCCTTTTTTGAAGATTTCGCAAGGTGGGGAAGGCTTGAAATCTGGGTTTTGGAATTCTGAAGAATTCTATTAGGTAGCCAGTGGTGACCACCTCTTGGGGCCATAGGTCGACATTGGGGCCCAACCAGCTCCGGTGGAATCTTTGCAGTCGGGCGCCGACCGGGGGCTTGGCTCTGTCAGGATCGGTTTGGGCGGTCAGGTTGGAAGGATTTGGCTCCTCTACCTGGTCTGAAGTTGGAGGCACGAAAGGAGGACTGGTTGTTATTCAAGTTGCTGTTGTTATGGTTGTTGTTGGGACGCCTGCGTGAGGTATAAGAGTTAGACCATCGCCGGCCATCCCTGGGTGTGCGCGCCAGGGTGCGCTGTGACCTAAATGTGGTGTAGGACTTATGGAGGGATCCCTGGTCTGCTCTGACATATTTTGGCATAGTCTTTCTATTTCCCTTGGTCTCAACCAGGACAGCATCTAGATCCTTGCCGAAGAGTCTGGATCCATGATAGTCATGGGTGGAGACTACGAGTTTTGAGTGCAAATCCGCTTGCCAGGCCTTGAGCCAGGCTTGTCTCCTTACAACTACCCCTAGGGCTAGGACTCTGGAAGTTAGGGTGAAGGCGTCCAGATTGGAGTCAGCCCAAAAGGAGACTGCTGATAGCATTCTCTCCATGCCTTCCCTAATTCCTATGTGTTCTGGGGGAATGATGGCAAGGATTCGTCTGGCCCATATGATGGCGGCTCTAGCCATGGTGGCAGAGGATGCGAGCGTCCTAAGAATTATGGCTAATCGATCGTGCATCCTCTTGAGTGTAACCTCCCCTTTTTTATCAAAGGGGTCTTTTAGGGTGCCCTCACCGTCTTTGGTGACTAGGCCTCCTGACTGGACTGCCAGTACCGGGGCATCCACTAAGGGGGTTTGTATGGTGGCATGTACGTGGTCTGGGAGTACGTAAAGTTTTTTGAGAAGTGATGGGTAGCTCTTGTTGACATCCAAATGGAGCCATTCTTTTTTCATCCTCTTTTCGAAGTATTCTGGGAGAGGAAAGGCCCGAGGGGTCTCCTCAGAATGTGGAAAGATTTCTTTCCTTCCTTTGGGTACGCCTTTTACTGGCTTTTTGGATCCGGCTGGGGCGGAGGGGTCCTCCGCGTCTGGCTCATCGTGTAGTTGGAGTGCCGAGATAGTCTTGGTTATCATGGCAGGCAGGTCTTCCTGTTTGAAAAATCTTTTACATGAATCGTTAGGTTCAGCGGGAGTTTCCTCACTCTCTGAGAAATGCTCTAGTGGCTCTAACCCTTCCCCGTCACTACTGTCCTCATTTATGTTGAGCGGGTCTCTATAATTAGAGGAGGAGGGGAGAGGGCTGATGGACCTAGAAGAAGAGCTGGAATGTTGTGTTCGCCTGTGTCTATCCCTATGAGTGGATCTCTGGCGCCCTCTACTGGCGCTTTTTTGTTTCTGCTGTTGTTTCTGTTTTTTCTTATCGTGATCTAAAATTTCCTGTCTCATCTTTTTTGTAAAGAGTTCCATAAGGAGTTCTGGAGAGGCATTGGCCCAGGAACTCATATCTGTGAGAGAAACAGTTCTAGAGGGATGTCCCCCCCCCCTTTGCCTGGGCCGAGATCTGCTGGGCCGGTCTGAGTCAGAGTCGTTGGTTCCCTCTTGGTTGGTTGAGTCCTCCCCGCCCCCGCCCTCTGCAGAGGAGCAGGAACGCTCTCTGCCTGACTCCTCCATTTGGCTCGGGGCGGGGGGGTGCGGGGGAAGTTGCAGAGCTTCGCCAGGCGCATCCTGAGTAAGGGCGCTGGTGCTCTGTGTGGAGACGAGGGCCTCCGTCTCCAGCCGCTTTTGCCGCTTGGCCGGGGCCGCTTTTGCGCCTGGGGCCGCTTTCGTTTTCGCGCCTTTTTTCCGCTCCGGGGGAGGCGGGGGTAAAGGCGCCGATGGGTTTTCCTCGGTTGTGGCTGAGTTCGGGGCTTGGGAGCAAGACCCCGTGGCGGCGTCGGTGGAGCCACGTCGTTGCATCCCGGAACGGGTGGCAGCGCGGGTCCCTTCTGCCGCGGACCTTCCAAAGGCCTCTCGCGGCGGAGAAAAAGAACGCAGGGAGGCCATTAGGCCTATGCGGGAATTAGTCTCTCCCTTGAGGATTTGGGCTGAAGGGGGGGGGGAACAGTACAACACTTACACTTACTGACGAGAAGACAGGAGTAGACAGACTGAGAAGGAAAAAAGTTTGTTTGCCTGAGGGGCTTGGAGCACTGGACAAGCCCTACACTCCCTATCTAGGCAGGAACAATACTGGATCCAGGAAGGGTGATTAAGCCCTCCTCAGGAAGTGACAACAAAAATAGGTCCTGCCTCCCTGAGAATGAGCTAGGAATCACCCAATCAGGATGCCCGAGCCTCGCCTCCAGGAGAATGAAGTAAACTATGAGTAAAATTAATCGTGGTTAGCAATAAATGTGGTGTAGATGTTGGTCGACACCAAAGTTATCGCTAACCATGACTAATTTTTCCTATAGTCTGTAGATCAGCTTTACACATTCGTTGGACACACTGTTGACCTGGACAAACATAATATGTTTTCCCAGCAAGTCGCAGCTGACTTGTGGCAACCCCATTGGGTTTTTAAGGCAAAAGACATTTGGAGGTGGTTTGTTATTGTCTGCCTCCTCATCATGACCTTGGTATTCTTGAAGGTCTCCCATCCAAATACTAGCCAGGGTCAAGGCTGAGAATGTGCATCTGGCCCAAGGTTACCCAGCCAACTTCCATGGGCACAAGTGGGGATTTGAAACTTGGAAACTCAGGTCCTTGTCTGACATCTTAACCATTACACCATACTGGTTTTCAGTCATGATATTACATCATGATTAAGAATGAAGAAATAAAAAAGGACGAACAGGAAAGGCAGAGTGAGAAGAGTCCATTGGATACTTACGTGAAGGGCTTTTCTACTGGAGGGAAGGGAAGACGTCTTGCTTGAGATATGTTCGTCATTACTTGCAGGGAGGCAGGGACCAATCAGAATTCTTTCGCCGCCCCTTCCTGTGTGGGTCTTCAGCCTCTCTTTCCTCAGTATCCCGTCTGACATCGCAGTAGGAATGAGACCCACTAAACTTTTCACTCAACATATAACAGGGGTAACGTAACAATTCCAACATTGAACACAACAACAACTATATTAAAGGTCGGCTCCATCCTACCCTTTCCTATATATAACTACTGTTAGGACCTAATGTTAAAACACCTCATCGGAAAGAAATAGAGACCAGGGAGGGCCAAGACGTCTTCCCTTCCCTCCAGTAGAAAAGCCCTTCACGTAAGTATCCAATGGACTCTTCTACTGGGGGAGGGAAGACGTCTTGCTTGGGACCTCCCCGAGCGGTGTCCCCAATTAGGGTGGGTCTCTTTAATCTCCGATGATTGTTTCCAGAACTCTCTTGCCAAAGGCCACTTCTGTGTCCGCAATCGAGTTGAGTTTGTAATGTCTTACAAAGGAGGAGATTGAAGACCAGGTTGCTGCTTTGCATATCTCCTCCACTGAAGCACGGTTTCTCAGTGCTGCGTTGGTTGCTGCACTCCTGATTGAGTGCGCTGAGACTCCCGTTGGACTTGTAAGGCCATTGGCTTTGTATGCCTCGATGATAGCAGCCTTCAAGGTAGAGCTGATGGCTGCCTTAGACATAGGGAGTCCCACCTTGGGCGGATGGATGTTTATGAATAATGTTTCCGACTTCCTAATTTGTTCAGATCTTATTAGAAAAGCTTTTAATGCTCTTCTAACATCTAGAGTATGCCATAACAGTTCCTTTGGGTGTTTAGGATTCGGCATGAAATTAGGGATCGTGATGTCTTGTCTCCTATGGAAAGAAGAGTTCACCTTGGGTATAAATGCTGGGTCTGGTCTCAGGGTAACTCTATCTTTGTGAAAGATGCACAACTTAGAATTTGCAGACAATGCTTGCAGTTCCGATACTCTTCTTGCGGATGTGATGGCGACTAAGAGTAGCGCCTTCATCCTCACCCACTTAAGATTCGTGTTCTGAATCGGTTCGAATGGATGTCTAGTGAGGGCCGTCAACACAGTGTGGAGTTTCCAGGACGGGAATCTATGTATTGTCGGTGGTTGAGATAGCTTGACCCCTCTCAGAAAGCTCATAATGTCTTTTTGTGTAGTGATGGACGTGCCATTGATGGAGGGGCACACTGTTGCTATCGCTGCCAGTTGTCTTTTTAAGGTGGAGCTCTTGAGTCCTAGGTCGAATCCCCTTTGCAGGAACTCCAAGATGTTCTGCAGTGATGGGCGTTCAGGGTTTACCTCATGGGCTTCGCTCCATTTAACAAATGCCCTCCAGGAAGAATTGTATATGTTATTTGTGGATCTTTTGCGTGCTGCCAAGATAGTGTTTGTTACCTTGGTGGAAAATCCTTTTCGCATCAGTCGTCTCCTCTCACAAGCCACGCGGTCAGTTGCAGCCATTCTGGATCTGGGAAACTGATCGGGCCCTGTAATAGCAGGTCGGGTTCCGGTTCCAGGTGCATGGGGGTTGCTATTTTCATTTCTTGAATCGAAGAGAACCAGGGTCTCCTGGGCCAGTTTGGCGCTATGAGAATCACCGTCGCTCTTTCTTGTCTTATTTTCCTCAGCACCCTGGGGATCAGTGGAAATGGAGGGAATGCATACATCAGGCCCGGGGGCCACGGTGTCGTCAATGCATCTGTGCCCATTGCTCTGCTGCTGTAGAACCTGGTCATGAATGATTCCACTTGAGTGTTGTTTGGGGAGGCAAACAGGTCCACCGCCGGATGGCCTAGGGTGTCTGTGATCTTTTGGAATACTCGAGGATTGAGCTGCCACTCTCCTTCCTGGATTTGTTGTCTGCTCAACCAGTCTGCTTTTATGTTCATCTTTCCTTTGATGTGTTGTGCTTCCAGGGACAACAGGTTCTTTTCCGCCCACTGGAGGATCTTTGCTGCTTCCTGATGTAGTTGCTTTGACCTTGATCCTCCTTGATTGTTTATGTACATTTTTGCCGTGACATTGTCTGTTCTTACAATCACGTGTTTGTCCCTGAGCTTTGCTCTGAAGTGTTTCAGTGCTAGGAATATTGTTCTTGTTTCTAGCAGGTTTATGGGCAGCCTGGATTCCTGCGGTGCCCAGATCTGTTGAACAAACTGCTCGCCTAGGGTGGCTCCCCATCCCGTGAGGCTGGCGTCGGTGAAAACCTGTGGTCTGCATTGGTGAAGATAAACCTTCCCTTTGTTGAGGTTGCTCCGTTTCAGCCACCACTTTAGACTGGTTTTGACCACTGTAGGGAGAATTATCCTCCTGTCTTTCTTCCGAATGATGTCCATCTGGAACTGTCTCAGGAATAGCTGCAGCGGACGTGCGTGAAATCGTGCCCATTGTGACAAGTCTATCACTGATATGAATAGTCCTAGGAGACTTGCTAATTGTAGTAGCGAGTGTTGGCGTGATGAAATTACCTTCCTGGTTGCCTGTTCGATCTTTGCAATCTTTTCCTGTGGAATGAATAGGGCGTCTGCTAAGGTGTCTATCGTGGCCCCTAAGTGATCTAACCGTGGCGCTGGAGAAAGGGAGCTTTTTTCTTTGTTTATGAGGAAACCATGCTGTTGTAAGACTTGCTGCACTGTTTCTATGTCCTTGACTCCCTGCTGGAATGATTTGGATCTGACTAGCAGGTCGTCTAGATAGGGGTAAATGTGTACCCCCTGTTGCCTGAGCCGGACAATGGGGGCTAGAAGGATTTTTGAGAACGTTCTTGGTGCGGTTGTTAAACCAAACGGCAAAGCCCTGTACTGTAAGTGCTTTCCTCCCACCGCAAATCTGAGGAACCTTCTGTGGGATGGGTGGATCATGACATGTAGGTACGCTTCTTTCAGATCCAGTGATGTGAGGAAGTCTCCGTGGTGTAGGGCAAGCGATATGGATCTTAGAGTTTCCATTTTGAACTTTGGTGTTTTTACGAATTTGTTGAGGTGTCTCAGATTCAAAACTGCTCTGTAGTCCCCCGATTTTTTGGGTACTGTAAAAAAGTGCGAATAGATCCCTAATGATTTCTCCTGCACTGGAACAGGTTCTATCGCCTGAATTTGAGTTAGGTGTTCTATCGCTTGAAGGGTAATTTTTGCTTTCCTTGGGTCTTTTGACAGTGGGGATTGGACAAAGTGGGATCTTGGTATAGTTCTTAGTTCTATCGTGTAGCCGTTTTGGACTGCTTGTTGTACCCATTTGTCCACCTGATCGCCCTGCCACTGATGGCTGAACTTTGCAAGGCGACCCCCCACTGGATGGTCCACGGCGTCATTGTTTATTACGTTCTGGCTTGAAGTTCTTGTTTTGCTTGTTGAAGGAACGAAAGTTTGACTTGTTCCGAAAGGAGCCTTGGTTTTGAGGTGGGCCCTGAGTGTGCCAGCTTGTGCGTTGGTTTTCTCTAGAAAACCTAGGCAGAGTTCTATTGGATCGAAATGTTGTTTTTTGGAACGTTTGATTTCTCTCTGGCTTAACAAATTTGGGCATAGCCTTCTTTTTATCTTTGGTTTCGATGAGCACCTGATCCAATTCTTTTCCAAATATTGCTTCTCCAAAATAGGAATATGCTGCTACTACATGCTTAGATTGTGTGTCTGCTTGCCACGGTCTGAGCCAGGCATTGCGTCTTGCTACCATGTTGGAAGCCATTGTCCTAGCCGTTAGTATAATGGCATCCATGGTTGCATCCGCTATGAAAGCGTTTGCAATGAGAACTCTCTCGACTCCCTCTCTCAGTGCCGCTTCGTCGGCTGGGAGCCTCTCTAGGATTCTTTTGAGCCATTCCATGGCTGCCCTGGATACCGTGGAGGCAGGTGTTAAGGATTTAAGTATTGCCGCCAACCAGTCATGAGACCTGCGCAAGGCCGCTTCGGACCTGCGGTCTAGAGGGTCCTTAATGGATCCCTCTCCCTCCTTGTTCACCAGACCCCCCGTGTGTAAGTTTGCCACTGGTGAATCCACGGGAGGACTTTTTAGCATGGAATGGAATGGTGGGGGTAATAGGTATGTCTTTTTAAAAGTGGTAGGCAGTGCCTTCCTGCCTGCCGGATTAAGCCATTCCTTTCTAATGCGCCTAACATAGAATTCTGGCACAGGAAAGAATTTTTCTTTTTCCGAGTCTTTTGGGAAGTAACTTTCCTTCCCTTTTGGGAAGCCCTTTATGGTTTTGGAAGAGGTGCCCTCCCCTAAAGGGTCTACTGGGTCCTCTGCGTCTTCCTTGTCCTTCAGGTCCAAGGCTGAGACCGTCTTATTGATTAGCATAGATAAATCCTCATTTTTAAATAATTTGGTGGATTGGTCAGATGCCTCATCTGAGGATTCTTCCCCTTCTGAGAATCTGTCTACTTCTTCCCCCTCTTCTCTATCTGAACCCTCTTCCTCATCAGGGAATGCTGTGGGGTTCCTGTGAGATCCTAAACTATTTCCCCTGGAGGCGTTTGGGATAGGAGAATTGCGGGGGCGTTGGCCATAAGAACCCCTCTGCTGAGTTTCCTGTTGTTCCCTGGCCGTTAAGACTTTTTCAATTTCAGCCCGCAATAGCTCCGCAAATGCAGTAGGGGGAGCTGTTTGCCAGGCTGAGAGTGCCGAATTGGCGGGAACTGCTTCGTCCCTGTGGGAGGGGCCCGGGCTGGGGGCTAACGAGGTGCCATTGCCCGTCTGTGGCGTCGATCCAGCCCCACTCCCATTGTACTGATCGGGGCCGGGATCTTGCCTTGGCGCGTCCGTCGTGCCATCCTCCTCCCGGTCCTCCGATCCGTCAGCCGAGCGCTCCCGGTCCCGCGAAGGGTAGGAAGTGCTCGGCGGGGAGCCGGCCGCTGAGGCAGCGCCCTTGGGAGGCGCGCAGCTCCCATGCGGCGTGGATTTCTTCTTCTTGGGCGCGGGAGGTCCCTCCTCGCGCCCTGCCGCATAAGTCTCTTGCGTTGCTCTCCTTTCTGGGGAGAAACGCTCCGTTTGTTTCTTTGCTCCCCTGGTCCTTTCTGCTGCTGAGCTCGAAAAGGACTCCCTCGGGGGAGTGAATGAGCCTGAAGACCTAGTGCTCATTCTGCTCTTGTCTCCCACTCCCACTAAGGCACTACTGACAATTGGAAGACAACACACACATACACAAAGGGTTGTTTTGGGTAGGCAATTGACTCACTGACACACGTAAAACAGGAGCGCGAGTGGAGCCTAGTTGCAACGTTGCACACCCTGCAAGGCAGGAACAAAAACTGAGGAAAGAGAGGCTGAAGACCCACACAGGAAGGGGCGGCGAAAGAATTCTGATTGGTCCCTGCCTCCCTGCAAGTAATGACGAACATATCTCAAGCAAGACGTCTTCCCTCCCCCAGTAGAAGAGAGTGTGAGAGCCAGAAGTCTGATCTCCAAAACATTATTAAGAAATATGGGATGTTTGCACTGGCTTTTGTGCCACTCTGTAATCCTTACCACCAGCAGCCTTTACAAAATCCAACCTACCACAATTGTACCACAAATGTGCTTAGCCAAAGTGTACATTCTGCACACATAAGCTATAGCACATCAGTTGTCATAGGTAAACTTGTAGACTTCAAATCACTCTCAGAAGTGCACAGTTCTAATTGTAAAAGAAGCTCTTGCGTTCTCTGGCAACAATCCCCAACATGGGGAGGTCTACGATACACATATTATTCATAACAGTGCTTGTAGCAATGTTTTCTGACTCCCACTTGATTCTCGAACCTGTGGACTAAAATCCGAAGGATCCTGAATGAAGCAAAAAAACAAGCAAGGAGCTTCAAGTCACTCCCTACCAGCTGACTGAGCTCATCTTTGACAGGTATAGATCATAGCCACATACCCTAAGTTTGGCCACAGATGCAAACTTTCTTATTTCTCCTCTCCCTGAGTCCATGCAGGGACCAAACCTTTCTTTCCTTTGGAAAATGAAACCAAGCAGCATTTCTTCCCCAAGAACTAGTCCTAACCTTCGTCCACCCCCTCAGAGGAGGTGGTGCTCCAGGACAGCCCAGGAGGCATGAGAAGGGAAAACATATTATGAAGTAGATTTCTTCATTAGAGGACAATGCTTGGCTTAGATCCTTATAATATTTTGTGATTGGTCCTAAGTTTCATGACAGCCATTTTTAGTGGTTCCCATGATACTTTCTCAGTATTCTCAATATCCAGTACGGCTCACTCTTTCGACAAGATTAGGGACTCCAGTCCTATGAAATATAATGTGGTCAAAGCTCAAGTGCATGA
Organism: Sphaerodactylus townsendi; assembly: GCF_021028975.2. Taxonomy (NCBI): domain Eukaryota; kingdom Metazoa; phylum Chordata; class Lepidosauria; order Squamata; family Sphaerodactylidae; genus Sphaerodactylus; species Sphaerodactylus townsendi. The sequence continues at coordinate 36,520,297 of NC_059430.1, forward strand.
TTGTGAATGCCTTCTTATGCTTGTGATATACCCAGGATGGGAGATGTCCAAGAGCTGTCATGGGAAATTCAGATGGAGGCAGACATTAATGCTAGAACCAATAATTTCAGGCTTGATTGTCATCTTACCGAAATGAAGTCATTGTAGAAGCAGTTGACAGTCTGATTACATTTCCCTCCAAAGAGCAGGATTAGAAATCTCGTGGGATTGGTTATGACTTAAAACCAAGGCAGAAGAATTCCATGTTCACACTAACCACAACGACCCAAAGCAACTCAGACTCGATTTAGACATGTTCATCTTTAGTCGCACAGTCCTCATGTGAGAAGGTTTTGATTGCAAAACTGCAACCCTTTTGGGGAACTACACTATGTCCGAAAAAAGGCCTCTGCCCCAACCTTCTTTTAACTATTCTTTCTCCTTTGAATAGTATGGCACTGTGTCCCAGTGAATGGTTAAAGGGCACATGATACAGTCTTGCTGCAGCTGAGCAGGACTGGTCAGGCCATCATTCTTTAATGGAAGAAAGCTGGGGTGCAAATGTAACAAATAGCAATAAATATGGATTGTTAAACTCGAGGTTTCTGAAATGGAAAAGAATCACGGCTTCCAACTATTAAATAAATAAAGCAATAAAAGAAATCGTGTCACTTTTCATTAACAGTGACATGCGCATTCAGTAAGTGACCCGTGACAGCGGCACAGCCACGTTCCGTACAGCAAAAGCTCCTGGGGGGCAAACGGTATTTTTCAGGCATATAATACTGTTGTTTGGGTTCTGGGAAATAGATATTTTTATAAAGAAAGGATAAATTAGATAAAACACATCCCCACCCCCACCCCACACACACACAAGGGAGTAGCAATTATCCAATGTATGTGAAAAATATCACCAGAAAATGGCTCTGTCAAGATAGGACACTTATAAATGGCTCCCTATTAAAAACAACAGCAAAAACTAGTCAAACGAATACCCCAGGTTTCTCTGCTGTTTACAGAAAGCAAAGAAAGAGAAAAGGCTAAGAAATACAGGCAGTTTCTTCTTCTTCTCCCTGGAGCTCCTGCTCTGTTTGCCTTCTCTCCTCAACGCTACACTCCAGAGTAGTGTGACCGCAGCTTAATGCTTCCCCTGCAACAGAAAGCATCTCATCACCATACAGGCTCCCATGAGTTAAAAGCTGAGATGTCTGCTAAAATTGAACCAAGAAGTAAACACCTAACTTCTGTGTGGGAGGTGACAGCAACCAAAGTCACTTCCGTATGATTGGCTGCACTGCTGAAGAGAGAGGCAGAGGAAGACACAGGTCACAAAAATATTTTTGATAGATAGCAGTATGGCATCTGCTCAAGTGATCATTAGCAACAGAATCGGGGGGGGGGGGGAGGGCCTGCACAATGGCAAGGAACAGTGCAGGAGAGCTACCTCCTAAGCAGGTAGCTGTGCCACAGAACACAAAAGGCAGTGAGGAACGTCACAGAGTGGTCTGTCCACAACCCCACCACCCTCCTGGCAGCTGTCTACTCCTGAGAGGCTGACACATCATTGCCACCTACAGCTAAACTTTGTTCAGGAGGGGACAGTAAGAATGGACGCATTCACCATTTGTGTCTGCCTCCAGCTCCCCTGAGGCCTCACTGACTTCTGATCGCTGTGGAGGGAGAAGGGGTCAGGTCTCCTGATGTCCAACAGGAGGGGCTGTTTGACTGGGACTGCTTCATTTGGTTGGGTGGCTGGTTACGCTGGTCCACCTGTGGGTGGCATTAGAGGTTGAGGGTCACATCCTGCTCTGCACCATCGGATAGCTTCTCAGTGCTGTCTACAGGAAGGAAGACAGTGTGTGGGGGCACAAAGGGAGGCCAGGAGCTCCCTCGTGTGCACATGCCAGATCACCCAGGTTGTCCCACAGGTCCAGTTGTCTGCCTTTCAGGGTAAGGTCTGCTGCACTGACATCACAGGACCAACCCCTCTGGCCTTGCTGTTAGGATGGGTGCTCCTCTGACCTGGTTCTGGGGAAACCACCTATGGCCACTGGTGGGTCTTTTGTTACATCCTCTCACAGTGGGTGCAGCTCCTTATAAACAAAGATGAAGGCTATCTTTGGAACATCAGCGTCCTGGGCCTGTGGGAGTGCTCTTGCTTGCCCCAGCTTCCTCACGCCATCTCCAATGGCAAAGCTGTATGGCTGACGGAGCAGAGGAACAGCCATGCAGACTTTCCACTTCCCGTCCCCCAATATGCCACCACAACTCGATCTCTTGCTGATGAGGTCAGTTGGTTGCATCTGGCTCTGACAGGCTGTGGTCCCCCCTGGGCTGCAAGGACTGACAAACTATGGCAGAGGGATGTGGGATTGGAAAGGTGGGGGGAAGAGTTCACTGCGGCGGTTTACTTTTGACAGCATGGCTGCCCCCTCAGGTCCTGGCTCTGGAGCTGTTGTACCTGCAATGAATCCTGGGTGATAGACTCAACCATAGAGTGTGTGGATTTGGCTCTCCCAGGTGGGTTTCTTACCCTACTGCTAGTCCTGTTGTGGAAGCTGCTCTCCCTGTGCTCTAGCCGTCCCCTAGCTGCCTCCCCTCTGGTTCTAAGTCCCCTCAGCCAGAGGCTGCCAGACAGCCCCCCATGCTGTGAACCCTACCTTGTGGGATTTGCCAGGTTCTGGATCTGTCTTTTAATTGCCCAGTCTAGCAAAACTGCACCCTGGGTAGGGGGCTTGGCCAGTGTCTGTGGGCTCGCCGTTGGCAAGGGACCTAGTTGACATCCAGACCAGTTTGACACCATGCAGGTGGGGATGTGCTGATTGGGGGTGGGGGCTTTGGGCTTGCGCCATGGTTTTGGAAGACATAAATTTGGGCCAGAGAAAGTGAGCACTCCTGGGTCAAAAGTGCTCAGGTAGCCAACTGTCAGATATGCCCCATTTGGGGCTGTGAAAGCTACTGAGTTGGGTCTGCACCACTGCTACAGCTGTGCCACACTACAGCCACTTCATTGCACTCCCCAGTGACAGCATAAATGCGCCTTATGACGGTGCTTACAGTACTTGCCCCAGCGCTGCACTGCTTCCATAGTGCTTTCACTCCCATACTTCTGGACTGCACTGCCAGTCTGTCAGTTGCTTTATACATGGGGGCTGGGAGAAAACAGCCTCTGACCTTGGTTGGAAAGAAAGCTTTATCCTCTAATTATAGATTTCTTACAGCACACAATCCAGCATACAATTAAAGTGAGCAACTAAGAAAATTGCTTTTACCATGCCATAGAATTACCACCACAGATTACCATCTCTATGGAACATAAATTCACTTCCACCACCTCATCTCATTGAAACAGTGCCCAGAATAAAGTGTAAACTATTACGAATAGAGCCTTCTCAATCTGGATTAAACAATTTATTCCAACGGATCTCCCTCCTGCTAAAGCCAGGCTACAATTTTAGGGGGCTTCTGAACAAAGTGCAACTGCAGGCAAAGCAGAGGTATCATGATGCTTTTGAGAAAATACACGACTCTTTTGAATTTCCCAAATTACGCTTGCCAAGTCAAAAGGCACAGCTGACACTTTAAATAAGCAAAAGCCTTCAGCACAGATTTCCTCTATAGGTAAGAGCAAGATCATAACTGCCTGCAGCTGAGTAAGATTCTAAGCCTATGATCCGGGTAACAGCTACTGAATCATCATTAGGACCCTACAGGCAGCCGCCAAAAGATATAGATCTTCTAGAGAGTTTGCATCACCTCCTCTCTGAATTCATCCTTTTGCGGACAGAAAGGTAGAACTACCACTCCTTCAGAGCAGAAAATCCCTCTATGCAAAGGGTGCTTACTGGGCAAAGGAAAGGAAGGAACAACAGGAACTGTTTTAGCTCTCAAGTGAAAAAAAGCAATGAAGGGGGGAAACGAGGGTTTGGGGTTTCACAAACAAGGAGTAAATGCTGGAATGGTGAGAAAATCAGAATTATTTCCTGCTTTTCCCCTTGCCCTTCCACTGGCCCAACTTCATTTGTGGCTTAAGGAGTGGGACATGAAAAATGGAAGCACTGGGAAACAACAATAAGATCTGTTATAAGAATCTCCCTTCCCCTTTAACCTGTATGGATAAAGGCAGACCAGACTGCCAGGCGTCAGAGAGTCCCTGGAATACAGAGATGAGCAAAACTGTCCAAGAGTCCCCGTTGCTTCTGCAGAGCCTGGAAGGTCCCTTGCATTACTGAAGAGGTTGGGGCAGTGAAATAATTGGGCAGATAGTTGGATTGCAGCTGAAGGAAAACTGAAAGTGAATGTGAGCAACTACTGAGAATGTACTATCACTCTGTGGTGGTCATGGTGAAGCAGGCTCACTATATGCCATCACTGCATCCATGCAATCCCATCCAGTGGAGCTTCTCCACACTGTAAGAGGGCTTTTATCCCAAGTCACTGAGGAAGTGGACCTGGAAAACATGCCCTGCCACTGTGACTCTTTTGTGATGAGCTTTGCAAATAAAATTGTTCACATCCACTGCGACCTGGATGCCACAATTGATACAGTTAAATCTCAAGATGCTGTTGGAGCACAGTCTGGTCCTAGTTGCATCATAGATTAATTCCTGTTGATGAGGTCAGATGAAGTGAATATGACTCTTAGAAGGACACAGCCCACATCGAGACTCTACCTCCTGTGCTTCATGGCTGTTGGTGTCAAGACTGACTGGGCTGGGTGAGCAGACTCAGGTAGCAGACCCAGGTAGCAAGTCCCTCTCTTTAGAAGGGTTCCAAATCAGTGCTGGAAGAAGGAGTTATGAGACCCCCTCCCAAAGGTGAGCCTAGACTAAAATGGCCTCAACAGCTATTACTTGGTGGCCAATACTCCATTCCTGGGCAAGGTGCTTGAGCAGGTGGTAACTACTTAGCTTCAAGCAGATGAGAAATATTATCAAGGCCCATGTCAATCTGATTCAAGTTAGGGTCTGGGATGGAAACGGCCTTGATTGGTGACAGGGCAGTGTGTTCCTGCTGATGGCTTTCAATTCTAGCAACGATGGTGTATTTCTGGAGAAGCTGACTATGTTGGAAGTAGGCAATATCATGTTTTGGTAGTTCCACTCTTACTTAGCTGACTGATTCCAGAAGATAATGCTGGGGAACTTTTGATCAGCCCTGTGGCATTTATCACATCTATCCTTCCCCAGAGCTATTTAACGTCAAAATGAAACAACTGGGAGAGATTGTCTGGGGATTTGAAATTAGGCGCCATCAATATGCAGATGACACTCAATTCTATTTCTCTTTAACAGCTGAGTCAGTGTCTGTGGAACTCCTGAACAGATAACTAGAGTAGGCAATAGACTGAGGCTGTGTTGGTCAATGACACTCAAGAGCTGTTGAGTTAGCCTGTTCTGAAGGACTGCACTCTCCCTGAAGGAACAGATTTGTAGCTTGTGAATGCTTCTAGATCCTGGTTTATGGTTGGAGGCTAAGATCTCCTCCATGACCCACACCTCCTGTTGAAATACCAGCTGTGGCCCTTCCCTCCAAAGCATGATCTGGCCACAGTGACCCATGCTTTGATCAAATCCAGGTCAGATGACCATAATACACTGTGTGTTCAAAAACTCTGTTCAAATAATGTTCAGAAACTTCATTTGGTCAAGAATATGCTGATCAGGTTATTGACATGGACTGGATGAAGGATCTTATCACTCATGTGGAAGAGCGGGAAATCGAACCCAGTTCTTTAGGTTAGAGTCTGCTGCTCTTAACCACTAGGATTAATTAATGATGATTCACTGGGCCAGCAGTTTGGGGGCTCCCAGTTCTGAACTCAGATAACTATTTGCAGACCACCTTCACTGAAAGGGAAAAGTTGACATTTTAGTATAGCCTGCTAATATGTAAAGATGAATGAGAAGTCATATCCCATCAGCTGCCGTTAGTACTGCATTCCTATGGAGGGTAACCAGCTTGTTCTGAAGTTCTTGTCTTCATCTAACACAACTGTTCTACAGAAGTAGAATCTCTAGTTGATTAAACAGAAAAGTCTGCCCCCCAAAAAGGTCTGTTTACTTTGTGATATGCAAAGTCACCTTCACAGAATGAAAAATATCTTCATACTTGTCGTTTTAAGCACTATAGACACAGAGGAAGCTAGATAGTCTCAATTTATTCAGAAATTGCAGCACCCATACAATGTGTTCCAGTGTGGAAGTAGACATGTGACATTAATCAAAGCTGCATCACATGTGAACCTAATGTAAACAGCCACTACACAGAAGAAAACAGCACGCCAAATAATTCTAGAGGTAGAAATTGAAAGTCTCAATATACTAACTATATGCAAGATGAACACAAATGCCATGTGAACACAGAGAATGGCCAGTGGAAATGCTGATGCCCACATCAGCATCTGGCAGGGGGTGGTGGTGGAATGTACTGGATAAACTGGTAGAGAAGGTACATTAAGAGTTTAATTTAAAACCATACTCATTTACTTCTCATCCTCGGAGCATTTTAAAACTCTGACATTTTTTTGTACAAATATCTTCTCCGTAGATATGTTATCTAACTTGGCCAGTGTGAGGAAATGCAAGATTCAAGTGGTTTCACAGAAACTGTTATGTTCAGAGAGAGATGGAATAACATAGATCATGGTCCAAATCCCAAGGGAGAACAAAGGTACGGTATTACTGGGTGGCTCAAATGTAAAATATTGTTCCATGAACTCCCTCCTGACCTTTAGAACTACTGTGTATCCGTCTTCCTTGGGACCCAGCTACACAGAATGTGTGTAGCTGCTTAAGTGAGACAGAAGGAAATACCGTTAGGACACTCAACAGGACTATTTCTTTCCCTGAAGAATATGAGAGGGAACACAAATGGTGGCAAAAGAGAAGCAAGTTAGCTGTAAGGGAGGCAAAAAAGGATCATGAGGAACGCATGGCTGCGAACATCAAGACCAGCAACAAACAGTTCTTCAAGTACATCAAAAGCAGGAAGCCAGCTAGGGAAGCGGTAGGCCCGTTAGATGACAAAGGAACAAGCAGGGTAAAAGTGCTAAAAGATGGCAGGGAGATTGCAGAGAAGCTGAATGGAATTTCTTTGCATCTGTCTTCACCCCAAGAGGAGGTGAGGAACATTCCTGCACCTGAACCAAGCTTCTTAGGAGGTAGGAATCCGAGGAACTAGCGAAGATAGTGGTAGACAAGGAAGAAGTTCTGGCAGCCATTGATAAACTAAATGTCACCAAATCCCCTGGCCCAGATTGCATTCACCCAAGAGTTCTTAAAGAGCTCCAAGCATGAAATTGCTGATCCTTCTCACTTTAATATGCAACTTATCCCTGAAATCAGAACCATACATTGACTGGAAGATGGCCAATGTCACACCAATCTTTAAGAAAGGAGCTAGCGGGGACCTGGGATATTACAGGTCAGCCAGCTTGACATCTGTTCCTCTTAAATTAGTCGAGTCTATCATTAAAGATAAAATTATAAAACTATGGCAAGAAAAGCAAGACCTGCTGAGAAAGAGTCAGCATGGCTTTTGCAGAGGCAAATCCTGTCTTTACAAATCCTTACCTTCAGGAGATCTTTTGAGGGACATGAAGCCAGGCATGGACAGGGGGTGAACAGGTGGACATTGTCTACTTGGATTTCCAAAAGGCTTTTGACAAAGTTCCTCACCAGGAGACTGTTTGAGAAAGCTCAGCAATGTAAGGAATAAGGAGGGAAGTCCCACTCCTATGGATCTCAAAACTGGTTGAGAAACAGGGAAACAAAGAGTGGGTGTAAAGTGGGAAGTTCTCACAATGGAGAGAGATGTCAGGGAGTGGTGTCCCCCCAAGGATCCGCTTTTTGGGACCAGTGCTCTTTAACTCATTCATAAAATGACCTGAAGTGGGGGGTGAGTAAGCGTGCAAGTGGCCAAGTTTGCAGATGATACCAAATTATGTAGGGTGGTGAGAGACCACAAAGGATTGCGAAGAGCTCCAAAGCGGACCTTGATAAATTAGGTGAGTGGAAACAGAGTGAAATGGCAAATGCAGTTCCAATGTAGCAAAATGCAAGAGGTGGAGTGCACATAGGGGCAAAAAAGTCCAAATCCCCACATACACGCTTCTAGGGGTCCAGTTAAAAGCTATCAGTCACAGACCAGGAAAGGGATTTAGTCGCCTTAGTTGATAGTTCCATGGGAATGCCAACTCCAATGCAATGGCAGCTGTAAAAAAGGCAAACTCTATGCTGGGGATAATTTCAGGAAAGGAATCTGAGAATAAAACTGCAAAGATTGTCATGCCCTTATATATAAAGTCAGGTAGTGCGACCTTGCGACTTGGAGTACTCGTGTCCAGTTCCCTGGTGCCCCGCATCTCAAAGAGGATATGTGAGGGAGATAGAAAAGAAAAAAAAAGCGCAGAGAAGGGACAACAAGGATGATTGAGGGACTGGAGCACCCTTCCCTATGAGGAGAGGCTGCAGCGCTTTGGGACTCTTTTAGTTTGGAGAGGAGGCGGCTGAGGGGGGGGGATATGATTGAAGTCTGCAGCAAATTATGCATGGGATAGAAAATGCTGACAGAGAAATTTTTCTCTCTCTCTCACACATACTTCAGGAACTTCAGGGGGGGGCATTCATTGAAAATGCTGGGGAAGAATTAGGATCTAATAGCAAAGGAAAACCACTTCTTCACGCAACGTGTGATTGGTGTATTTTGGAATATGCCACCACAGGAGGTGAGTGATGGCCACTAACCTGGCTAGCTTCAAAAGGGGCTTGGACAGATTTATGGAGGAGAAGTCCATTTATGGCCTACCGAATCTTGATCCTCCTTTGATCTGAGATTGCAAATGCCACTTAATAGACCAGGGTGATTGGGAGCAACAGTTTCACAGAAGGCCATTACTGCGTTCACATCCTACATGTGAGCTCCCAAAGGCACCTGGTGGGCCACTGCGAGTAGCAGAGAGCTGGACTAGATGGACTTTGGTCTGATCCAGCTGGCTTGTTCTTATGTTCTTATGTTCTTATGAGAGAAATCACAAACACATGAAAATTGGGGGGGGGGGGGGGGGAGGGGAAGGACCAGCTAATATTTCCCCAAACAAGTTTCCAGTATTCTCAAACAAATGAGAGGACCCTTTTAAGTATGGTAGATGACATTTTAGGCACCAAGTCACATAAGACAACCATGCAACAAAGGAGACTATCGGTATCACATATTTGTTTTAGTCAAAGAAAGCACAGGAGACATTGCTCATTTCCCTTGAGTATCATATTAGACAAGGATCAGACAGGAAGCTACAACTATCATGAAGATACCCCTCCTCCTTACCAGCTGCCAGACACCTGGACAAACACATGCAAGATCCCTTTAGCATTACAACTACGGCATTTGCAACAAAAGACTCATTCTCAAGTCTATTAATGCCATAATTTAGACTGAAACAATTATTTTTAGACTGCTAGACGAGGTTGCAGGAGCAATTTCTTCTCTTCCTTGCAACCTCGACTGTTTGTAAGGCAACCAAACCCATATCAGAGGTAGCCACAGAAGAGAACCTAGGCACAAAGGGAAAAGCCTTTTTTCCCCTCAATTCCAGCTGCCTTCCCTTCTCCCATTATAAATCAGTGAACTGCCCTAAAATAAAACAGCATCACAACAGGGTGCATCTAACAATGTCACTCCTCAATAAAGTATATTTTTAAAGAAGAAAAATTTTCTAGAATGTACTGAAATGGAAAAGCACAAATCATTCAAATAATACAGTTTTAAACATAAGTTGTTCTTGAAAGATTGGGTTGCTGCTTGAAAACAAGTAGTCTGTAATTTTTTCCCTTTCTTTTTCAGCTACTACATCCATATCTACTTACCTCCTAAAAAAGCAGCAGAAGATATTTATTACATGCTATCGCTCTTATTTATTAGTGCTCACTTCCAATTCAATTGCTACCATTTCACATAAACTGTCACATTCCATTCCTTATTCCCACTGCCATCCACCCACAGATATTATCCACATATTCCAGGCTTCCACCAACTGCCAGGAAGTATAACAGTTTGCTTTTAGAAAATGGAAACAGCCAGAGGAAGGATGTTGTCTTTACCATAGTAGCACAAGTCTTGATTCCTCTCCCTGCCCCCCTCCACCGAAACCATGCAGACAACTATTGCAGCACTGAATCTGTTTCCCAAGGCCTTTTAGCAATTCCTGGGCAATGAGTGCCCTCTTATGGAAAAGAATGGTCACAATCACAAAATTTGTTCCAATACTTATACTCTTTCCAACCTACAGATCAAAGTGCGGGCTGTGTTCTGCAGCAGAAGTCAAAGCAGCATGTTTCTACTGCTGAAAATAGTGCAGATTCTCTTTTAGCATTAGAGAATCTTTCTTAAGGAAACAAAATGGTGGGCCCAACTTTACAAAAAGACAAGTCTTGCTAATAGCCATCTGGGGCAATATAAATGATTTTTTTTCAAAAATTTGATGATTAACAGCACAGGCATTAACGGTTTTAACGAAAGCAGTGCTTAAATAAGATTTTCTAACCTAAAAGAGAATCAGAAAAGGGGGGGCAGGCACTAGGACCCCGGAAGAGCATTCCACCACAAAGAAGGTCCAGGAAGATGTCAAGGATTAATTCTCACATCTCCTGAGATCTTTATGTTGGAAAGGTTATAGCATATATTCAATGCAGACATATTTTTTCCTGGCCATAAATAAGCATAGGACCCAGCTTCCCAAAGTTGTGCTGTTTTTACTCATCAATATGTACACCTTCCAGGTGTGGTGAGCATTTGAACTGAAAATTGGGCAACTGTAGGATGCTGTAATCAACTATACATACCATCTGAGGGTTGGCTTCAAATCATTTGGTCTAGAGATGTTCATAGAGTGTGTAAGGCATTTAAAGTGCTTGCAATAAATGAAGCCATTTCCCAAAGGTCAACAACAACATATAAAAAGAAGTGATCAAACACAGCACTGGGAGCACTTTCCATGGCTTAAGTGTCCTGGCCTACACCTACCCTGTCAGTCTGATGGTGATAAGTTTTTATTAAATCCTTTAATTTCTCTATTAAAAAGGATGCTTTTAAAAATATTTCTATGACATTCAGAGGTGTATTCACTGGACTCATGTCTTCTGTTTTGTTATAAATGGATTCAGGTTTGTCATTCTGATAAAGAAAAAAAAGACATGAATCAAGGCTGTCTTACAGGACAACTAGATTAAGGATTCCTCGTCTTGGTTCCTGCAATTCGATGTGTTTCTATTTACGGTGAACTTACAAACAATTGACTGCGATACAGATTAAACTGAATGTTTACCAGAATGGTAGAAAACAGGGGTTAAAAAAATTACAGAGTGGCCTTTTTAGGACCAAAATACGAGAAGCTTATTGTAACAAATTCCACAGATGATGGTGTTCTTACCCACAATCATTTTCTATCAAAATGAAAGCCGTGCTCTGTGCCACATGTTATAAACAGCAAACAGCATTCCTTTAGAATACGCTGTAATCATCTCATGTCATTTACTGGATTTGTAACCCACTCTCCCTGCCATCGCAGGTTCAGAGCAGCTATCAACCTAGTAAGGGAAATTAATGCTAACTGAAGAACATCTGAAGGACTTGCTTAAGTTATCATCTCACATTGTGCTTGATAAAAATTTTTATATAGCATACTTCTGTACTATGGTGTTGTAGGTCATGCTGTTTATTTTGCATCAGAAATACATTTTCTCCACTAGAGGGTGTTTTGACTTTACAACAGAAGGCAAAGATGTATGAAGTTCAAGCTTACATCGTAGAGGAATGAACAACACATAGAAACAAGGGCAGCCATTAATTCCATGGTGCAAAGCAAAGGGTTAAATAAAATGAATCTCAAAGGGTGATTCTGCTTTAGCTCTATTCTTGCCGCAGCCATCTACTGAAAACTGGGCCTCTTGTTCATTTTTTGCCAAGTTCTTGTTCATTTTTGCCAAGAGTTATCTTTAAAATTTTCACAAACAACGAGAAAACAATGAAGAAGCTGGGTGCCTAGGATAGTATCTACTTTAAAAAATGCTTTAAATCAGATATAATCATAACCCAATTGGTGACAAGCCCTTGGACAGTCATGGTTTTTAACTGACATCAGGAGCAAGTATACTTTCTTAATAACAAAGGGCATTTAAAAAATACCAACAAACATGAAACAGTACCATTTTTTTAAATGAACAGACCAATAGAATTTAATGAATCAATATAAACCATCTTCAAGTGTTTTCTCTCATATTTAAGAAAGACTTGAACTGCTATTTCATACTTTACAGAACACTATAGAAAATAATCAATGTGGATTTAATCTTTAGGACCTACAACCAGAAGGGTAGCTGCCCCACCCTTATGTTTATGGGAATGTCCTTACAACACTACAGAGTTCAATAAATGCCAGGCACTATGCCACCATGTTGCCTGGTATTTTCAGCAATGAACGTATTGGATCTTGCCGAGCCACAGAGGAAGTACAAGACTCAGCCTATGTCAGAGGCCACAACCTTAAGACCTTCTCATGCAAACTCCAATATATCATGCTGAGCAGATACAGATTTGAAATGATGCTAACTATGCTGACTTAGGGTCCAGAAAGCTTGTGTCAGCGTTTTGCCTCCTGGCCAGCTGTGAACAACAGAGGCAGACAGCAAACTGCTTAGAATCCTACACAGTTCAGATAAAGTCCCAAGTCTCAGAGAAACCAAATAGCTGGGAAGAGTGAGACAAAGCTGAGAGTCCAATATTCAATGTCGTAGTCAAGTTGGTCTGGTCCAGGAGTCAGAGTCTGCAAGGACTAACAAAGGTGGGCGTCAGTAAGACAGCACGGTTTTGCCTCCCAAGCAGACCTACTACAGGTCCTCACAGGAGACTAATCCTCAACCTGTGAACATTTTCTCCCTCCTGCTCAAACAGGCACTGCCACTGAGCCAGCAAATGCCCCCGCCACCTTTTAGCCTGTAGTTTCCTCCTACAACACTGTCTGCATCAATCAGCTGGCCCAGATGAACTAATTGCCCAAGAAACCTCAGCAGGTGCAGGCAGAGCCGTAGCGAGGGGAAACTGGGGCTGGGGCAAGCGTGCGCCCCACGCCCCTGCATGCCCCCGCCATGCCCCAGCACTGGTGTGCGGCCAGTGTGTCACCCCCCGCCGCCTTGGTGTTACGCCACCGGGTGCAGAGTCAGTGAATCTAAGTGATTTTGCGGCTGCTTCACACTCTGAGGCCTGGCTAGCTGTCTGTTCAGTTCCACTATACTGGCATTCTGGCTGGCCTGAGCTTACCCACCCACCCTTCCTGCCCTGTTGGAGTTCAAGCTGGCCTGAGCTCTACTTGCCTAGCTCTTCCTCTAAGGACTCCTCACTCCCCAGGGATTGGCCCAAAACACTAGTATAAAGTCGTACCTTGGCTTTTTCAGAGCAAATAACAAAGGAATTGATAGTTTCTCACCACTGAAAGCACAATGATCAGCATCTGTCCCCATTAGCTTTCTAAGACCAAATAACACGGGATATCCCTTGCAGCTGGATAGCAAAGGAATTAGTTGGTTATACTAACCATTATACTGACACTGGAGATAAATTTAAGATGACACATGAGGTATAAAGTTCATTGAAGCTGAACTGGATAGTTTTACCTCATGTTGAAACTAAGTTTGGTCTCTTGCTATTCCCTTTCCCCTCCAGTTGACACATCCCTCTTTTTCCTGGCTAACTTTGGATATTTCCAAAATAGAAAAAAAGTTGCTTACAAAAGTCTTGGCCCAAAAGAAAACTCCAAAATCAAGAACACAATTCATATAATACCTTTTATTAGGAACAGTTAAAACTGTACAAAACATACGAATGTCTTTGATTATATGTTAAAGTTATAGCAGCCAGTGGCAGTAAATGAAATCATTTCTTAAGTAAATTTCTATACTCCATTCAATTAAATGGAGCTTTTTAAAGCAGTAATGAAATTCTGGGAAATTGGAGATAGTTTGCTTTTTGTTGTTGTGATCCCAATATTTATTTACATAACACCAAACTTTTGACATAACTTTAATAAATTATCAGAAACTGAACCAGTTTTGTGATAGCAATAATTAGAAAATAACCATTGGTTCTCACCTGTGAAAGTTCCTTCTCCTCTGAGCATCAGAGGGCATCTTTTCTTACCTGGGTAATTCCCAGCACTGACCTGGAAGGCAGGAACTAGATCCTAGTAGTGGATTTGGATATAGATGCGAAGATGGTTTTGGCAACTTTGGTACTAAGATCTAGTCCACCAGTCATTGCTGTTCAGCCTCCCAAGCAGAGTGATGTAATGGAGAAAAGTACCCTGAAGCAGGAGGTCCCCTCTGAATGGAAGCTTCAGTGTAGCAGCTGTTGCAAGCTGCTGGATTAGCAAAAACCAAGGCTGGAATGGCCAGAATGGTGCCATAAAATTACTTGCTGCTGGATGAATTTTCTGAGGAGCTTGGGTAGCACTGGGATCAGGGGGAAAGTGTGCAGATGCCCCGGAGGCCAATCCGACATCAGAGAATCCATCGTTTTGACATGATAATGCTGGAATCTCATGAAGAACCTGGGAAGTTAATGGTTCGACCGTGACACAAAGAGGTCTGTTTCAGGGGCTCCCCAATGCTGCACTCTCTTCAGGAATGCCTCTTTGTGAAGAGCCCACTCCAGATTTGAGATGAGTAGCCCCATGAGGCTTGAAAGGTTGAAGTGTGACTTGAGATCATCAACTGAACTATTGACTTGACTTTTCTGGCCTTTTGACCTGTCACAAGCAGGGCTTCCTGGACTGTATTGATGCCTACTCCCAGATGTTCTAAAGACTGGACCAGCTGCAAGCAGCATTTTGAGAGATTGACTAAGAATCTGTGTTGTTCTAGGCACCTTAGGGTCAGTTGCGTGTTGAGCTGCATTTGTTGGAATGACTGAGATTGAATCAGAAGATCGTCCAAATATGGATGGACATGAATGCCCTGTGCCCAAAGAAAAACTACCAGATTGATAAGCAGCTTCAAAAAAAACATGGGGAGCCATGCACAAGCTGAATGGCATCACCTTGTATTGGAAGTGTTGGTCATTCATGCAAAATCTCAGGAACCATCGATGACTCTGAAATATCAGGATATGCAGGTATGCCTTGGACAGAATGATGTCAAACACTTGTTGAGCTACAGAGAGCCACATATGGACCTGAAAGTCTCCACTCAAAAATGTCTGAGACCTATGAAGCAATTCAAGAATTTCAGGTCCAAGACTGCATGACAGTCCCCATTTCTTTTGGGGACAGTGAAGAACAGGGAGTACACCCCCTTGCCCTGATCATGAACAGGAACAGTCTTTATCGCTTACCAGGTTCCTCATGAGATTCCAGCATTATGAGGTGATGCTGAATAGCATGAACATTTTTAGTCTTTTTTTTCTGGGTTGAGTGCAACTGGTAAAATCAGAAAATGATCATGTGGGATTGACATAAATTTGATGGCATGGCCTCTGCTTACCACTTCTAAAGCCCAGCATCCACCTTTGAAAGAGACCAACTGTTCAAGAAAGGCAAGTCCCACCAGGGCCTCCAGTCAGTCATGCCTTGTTGGACTTGGAGTCCTGGTGAATGGTCTGATTTCCCTAGAAATTGTTTGGAGTACTGAGTTTGGTTTGTTGATTGCCTGGATGTCTTCCATGAGCTTCTGTGGTAGTCCTGCCAGAATAGTGGCAAGGCATGCTAGGAATGAAGGGAAGAGAACTGAGACCTCTTGTCCTGTATTTGGGTACCGCTTAAGTCTTGTTGCATGCCTCCACCAGAATGTGATCCAGAGGCCTCCCAAAGAGTTTGTCCCCTTAAAAAGGGTAACAGGAGAGGATGACCTTGGACTTGAAATCTGCCTGCCAAGCTCTGAGCCAGTGGCGCCTCCTGTTGGCCATGTTAGCTGAAATGCCCCTGCTAGCAAACAGCATAGTCAAGAGTTGCATGTGCTTTAAAGGAAACAGCTTTTAGTAATCTATTGGCACCCTCTAGCAATTGCTTATCATCTGGTTGAAGTAGCTGAATTAGCTGATGTGTCCACATGATAGCTATTCTGGATAGCACTGATGCTGTAGCATGCAAATGCAAGCAAGGCCTTGACATCATGAGCCCTCCTGGCACTCTGCTCCACCTTCTTATCTATGCTGTCTTTGAGATGTCCCTTTCCATCTTCTGACACCAGGCCTGGTGCCTGGAGTGCGGTCAATGATTGACAGCTGAAGAATCTCAGAAGTTTAAGAAGACAGTGCATACAACTTTTTTGTCAACCCAGAAAATTGTTTGTTGACCATAGGTTTGGCCCATTCAGCCTTAAGCAGTTCTTCAAAAGTCCTGAGAAAAGGGAGAACTTTTTTTGGTGGGATTAACATCAGGGAAAAATTCCCTTTTACCTACATGAGTGGACCTGAGGTCTAGTTTAGCACTGTTATCCCCAGTGTCAGATTTTTAAAGATCCAGGGTCATTAAGGTTCTGGATCGTAAATATGGATAGTCTTCTGAACTGGAAAAACCTTGTCACAGGCTCAGATGTCCGAACTTCATCCTCCCCAATGTCCTCGTCTTTAGACAAAAATATCCCCTCTTCCCTAGATTCCTCGCTACCGGAGGAATGTCCAGAGACTCTTAGGAGACTAATCCTGTATATTTTTGGCAGCCTTAGTGAGATAAGAAAAATGCCCCTCTTCCCTCCTGGTAGGGCTGTTAGGGGTAGAGTGGCCAGAGGACCCAGATCTGGCAGCCCTGGTGAGAATCGGGGTAGCCTTTTTTAACAGGACCACAAACTCCTCTCAAGTGGTAGATTTAATAAAGTGAGTCAGGTCTGTGGGGGAATCAAGGGACATGGTATCCAAGTTACTGTTCTGTGAGTCTTGGTCCGATGTCTTCTGACAGGTTACAGACAAAGTTCCCAGGGAAGCTTAACAGCCTGATTCCCCCTTTTAACTCCAGCTGTGATGCCACGGAGGTCATTTTGCCTTTGCACGACATTTTGGTATGCTTTGGGTTGAGGAGAGATGGTGTCACTCCCCACCTTGCCGAAGTCAGTGCATCCTTACTTGGGTCATGCCCGCCTGGTCATCTGTGCTCGCAGTTTCTGCCACCGCCTCCAGTGCAACATTCTCATCTTCTGAAAAGAAAGTAACCTCTCTCTCTCATCATCTAATTTAGGGTAGACCTACACTAGATCAACTCTGAGGAGGTGCCAGAAAGAGCAAAGCAACATGACTACAAGCTCTCCTGCTCCACAAACACACAGGTGAGAAGGCAAAGGGGAAAGGTAGAGAAGGGTGTGGACAAGAGCTATGCAAGGCAGGAGAAGGGAAGCCAACAGAATGTCAGTAGAAGAAAAAAACACTTTAAACACAGTTAGAGAAGACTAAAGGACAGAAAGTATAGAAGAAATATAGAAAATATCTATGTAGCCACCAGCTACTCATCTCCCCTGAGAGAAACAGAACTGAAAGATTCTAGGTAATGTCCACAGGATACAGGAAACAAAACAACCAGTTCTGCCTCCTAGGTCAATGGTGGGAATTACCCAGAAAAGGTGTCCTTCAGCTCAGAGACAGAATATTCTCAATACAAAACTTCAAAGACTGGGAAAAAAATGGGTCTGACTCCTTAATTTTTGAATTGGCTCCTAGAACCAAAGAAAATCTGTCAGCCCCCTCAACACTGTAATTCTCAAACAGCCTGTTTGCCATCAGAAACATAGGAACAATAACCTGTGCATCTCACACATTTTGTGCATATGGTATATTATGTATGATGAGAAAGAAAATACTACATCAAGAAAGAGAATGAGGCTGTGTGTGTTGATATATATATCTGAGGTGAGAGAATGGAGAAAGATTTTTTGTTGAAAATTTAACACATTACTTGAAAGCATTTGGTCTGTGGTGAGATAGGAATGGTTAAAGAAGAGTTAATATGAAGGCAGAAACCGGGCTGGGGGGATGTATATACTGTCATGAGCATACATGATAAGGCAAGTTTTCATGTCAAATCAACAACCAGGAGCAAAAACAACACAACTCTTACATTTTTAAATGTGCTACACGTAAATTCATCATGGCAAACATACATTATCAACAGCACAGTCATTAACAAGAATAGAATTACTTAAACTATCTAAACAGTCTCTGAAAGTCTCTTAATCTCCTTTAATGTGTAAACAAGAGCAGCCACAAAATATTTATTTGCATATTTATACAATGCATTTCTCCTCAAAGGTAGGTTAGGTTAGGCTGAGAGAGCGACTGGCACAAGGTCATCTAGAGGACTTCCATGGCAGAGCAATGAATTCAACCCAGGTCAACCAGTCCCTGGGCTGACTCTTTTAACTATTATGCTACGCTGGCAATATTAAGAGAAAGATATTGCACATCAGGTGGTGAATGACTGTGTGTTGAAATAAATTCACTTAGGAATAAGTACATACATTCGCAAAGATGTGCTTTCATTTGGCAAGCAGGAAGCAGTCTAATATAACAGATGTACTTTCTGCTAAACATCTTACCGCCAGCTTGATTACAACAGGAAGAAAGGGATGCTTCAAAATAGGCAGCTACCAATTTCCTTTCAATGCAGAATTTAACAAAGCCCTGGACACTGCAGTCCACCCATGAAGCGTGGGACCCAGTGACAGATTACATATGGCTATCTCTATCCCATCAGATTTAGCAGCTCCCAATGAGATTAGTGAAAAGCTTTGAAACCTCATTAATGAAAGTCAATCCTGAAATGAATCCTCCTCAGAGCCAAAATGGACTAAAAGCCCCTCAAGGGCAGTCGAAAATCAGACCCAAAAGAAATATTTCTAAATAAAGTAGATCAAAGAGGAACAAACAGAGTTTAAAAATAAACTTGGTTTTGAAGTATGCACAGGCACAGAACTTACTACTGCCTCATGCTCACTTGTATTATTCCTGGGAAAACAAAACTTCAGCTGGTAAGTTTTCATGCTTCATTTCCCCCTTGGTTACCTTATAAATACCACAGGAGACACTGATATTAGGAGTAATCAGGTGCCAATTAGGCAATACTTATGAAAAATGAGCGTGTGTTCCCAAAATAATTCTTCTGTGAAGACGTGTAGAATGCTGATGTTGCTGACTTCAGGAAAGAGCAAATAACAAATGAAAGGTTTCGGGAAAGATGGGCTTGGCAATAAAACTGTAGCCATGGTATTAAAATGCTAGCTATAAATATAAATTGTGCATGGAGTTTTCTACAGTGAGTGACTTAGGTCATTATACACCTCAATACAGTGACAGAGTTATTAAGCTGGGAACATGCAATGTTGTAAATTCTTACAAAGAGTTATTCTTGGTAATAGATGTCACAGAAATTAACTAGGCTAATTATTGTGGTTTAGGAAACAGAATTTCCGAGGTCAAAGGTTCTTGCCCACGCAGCCAGTTTATAGCTACAACAGATAAATACACAGAGGAGTCCCCCATACTTCTGATTGCTGCTATGTCCTGGGTGGCATTATATCTTCCTTCATCGTAGCAGGTCACGTTAAGAATCATGTTGGTTACTGAAGTTTAAAAGGTATGATAGTGAAATGCCATTGACTGTCCTGCTGCATAGTGAATTTCGGTAGAGAGGCACTGTTAATTTGTTCTAGGTAGATTTCAAAGAGCAGACTTGGGGGTATTTAATACATCTTTCACAGGATGTGCTTTGTAAGCCTGAACAATTTTGGACATCCTATTATATAAAGGGCTAGCTGTGATGGCAAAGACACCCTTCCAACCAATCGCCATGCATGACTCACTTCCAGTCAATCACCATGCACATAGTGCTTAGAGCAGGGCTTAACACAGAATGAGTAAAAAACTACACAAACAAAACAAGCTGCCTGAGGAGGAACAGGTGAAGGCATTGGCTGCTCCCATGAGAGGGTTGTGACTGCCGGTAGCTGCAACCTTGCCATTAACTGTTGCTTGGTGATACAGGTATCTAGGAAGAGGAGAAGGCATCTGGGAAGAGGAGGAGAAGGAGAAGGAGGAGAGACCTGGTGATGCAGGGCTGACGGGAGGCAGGAAGGGTCGCCCTCTGGGTGGCCATTATTAACCCTTGTGAGCTGATGCAGCTGTATGGAAAAAGGATGAGGAGTGAGCTGGTATCATGGGGCCAAAGGGGAGGAAAGGCAAGAGGAATTCGCTCCTTGGTGGATGATGTTACTCCAGCAGTAGTTTTCTAGAGCCCATTATATTTGTATGTACAATGGGCTTTACTGCAGGTCTTTTAAATAGACATATTATACTTTGGGTCATGAAGATCTATTTCTTCAAGGGTTCATTCATGAAATAGATGTAGTACAGCTATCTTTGTAGTCTACCAGGGTGATGAAGTCTGCATGACCAAATGGCACCTAACAAATGTCCTGTCTGCTTAAAGCACTGCCTGGTTGGGGGAAAGGATCAAGATTTAACATTCTCCTAGATTTGTTAACTTTCCGTGTTCTGGAAGACCCTCTGAATAGAAATCTTTTCCCCTCCCTTGTTCCCTGCATATTGTAGGCTTACATTATTTTGTAAGATGTGAATGCTTGTAGTTCTCAGTGATGGCTGGGGGAAAAAACCTGCGACATCCTTGATTACCATCCTATGCATAAATGTTGAGACCTCTGGAACATCTTGCTTATTACCCTGGAACTCCAAGTACTAATCTACAACATCTCAAACTTTGGATAAACTTTTCTGTTTCTTCTAGGCATTCAAATGATCTTTCTGAAGGCTGAGTGGTCTTCTAGTGACCCACTATCTAACCTGACTTACCAGAGTTACGTAGCACAATCTTTCCAGTATGGGGTCTTGAGCTTGCACCTTTTGAAACTGTAAATCATTATGCAATTCTTCTTCCCAAACATCTTGCAGGGGAGCCTTCAGTGTCTAAGAGGCAGCGGCTTTGGTCGATCAAATCTGTTGACAATCCCTCCTCTTCCATGCCCTGGGACCTGTTTCCCAGCAGATCCAGTCATGGACATTGAGTTCATCATGATTTAATCACAGACAAAGCAACCAATCCACCTGCAACACATCTGCTGCCAAAATGAAATCCCTATAGTCCACTATTATCGGACAGGAATATGTGTATTTGTAGATGCAAGTTATGTCATGCAAATCATAGGCACAGTGTCTGTCTACAGGTGGTGGACTATCAAGACAGCATCCTATGTTTCAAACAAAGCTCACACTCCCACAGCATTAAAACATTAAGAGAGAGTTTGTCTGAAGAAGCTCAGTTCTCAGATTGCTTCACACTTCATAGAGAGGCAGTTTGTTCTGCTACAGACATGAAGTTGCCTTCAGCCTTGGTGGGAATTTCTTCTCCCAATGCACTTCCCTCTGAGCTTCCTAAATGGACACTTGTGCACCACTGCAGCTTCCATCTTGGGGTTTTGAGTCCGCGACCAGCTCAAAGACCAAGCAGGCCAACAGAGAAAGCCTCTACCTTTCAGTTGCAACATTTTGAGCTACCAATGATCTGCCAATATCCCTTCTGCCTCATTGTCAAAAACAGCAGACGTCTGAGCAGCAAAGTTCCAGTAGGCAGTCGAGCAACTTTGCTAAAGTAGATTATTAAAGACTCGCACAGGAATAAACTGCAAGGGTTGTTCTTCCATGACCTTCTCCAAGATACAGGTCTCCCTGTTTGTTGAAAGATTCAGCAACTAATTTTGCAACCCTAGGGATACTTTTCTGGGAGTAAGCCCCATTGAATAACAGGAGACTTACCTCTCAGTAGACCTACTTAGAGTTGCAGTTGCCTTTTCTTGCAAATTCACAAAGCTTTATAGGCTCATGGTATTGGACAATGCACCACAGAGGACATCCCAAGAATGCTGCAGGGAAGTCTGGAGCCTTCCCCATGTGGCTGGGTCAGCCATTCTGCCTACCACCCCACCCAGCACTCCATACAGGAGTAAAGACACAAACCTACATTGAACATTATTATACGGTGACAGCTACCACTGCAGAACAATAGTGAAGAATTTATACCAGAACTACTGAAATTACACTTACCTGACTGTCTCTCGCTGGGTACCCATGATAACTGGATGTCAGAGGCTCATTCTGAAAAAAAAAATAGAAATGAACAGTTTTATTATAAATATGAAGGAAAAGAGTTTTTATTTCCAAGACAGTTGAAAGTAAGATCCATGATGATCTGACAGAAAAGCAGGGAACATGCTCCTTTTTTCTTGAGCATCATCAATTATTTAAAAATCTGATTTGCTTTAGAAAATGGTGGTTCTTATTTACACATAGTATAAGCAGAACCTTCCTTTCTTTTTTTAAAATGAGAGTTACCTTCCTTACAGGGTTGTTATTAGAATAATTCAAAATTCTACAGTGCTTGGGATTGGGGAAGTGCTACATAAATTATTTTATCTGCATTATTTATTAAACAAAAGCAGGCAATAACTAAAGTGATACCTCACTCCATCTCATATATCTGAAATTTTAAATTATAGATTAGAATTTTTTATAACTTGTTGTTTGTAATGATTGTTGTTAGCTGCCCTGAGCCCACTTGAGTGGGAGGGAGCAGGAAATAAATAAATATAATTTGCTCCTTTCTGCAAAATTTGATGATTTGCAGGGATAACAAGTCAACTGAATTGATATGCCTTGCTAATCCAATTTAGGAATGAATACACTTTCACACTGCAAACTAGGGAAAAAAGAAATCATTATAGTACGCTATACTTTCCAAAGGGTTCTCTCAGTCTTCCATCTGCTTTCTATAGGGTGCTATTGTATATGTAAATGTCACTCCCCCTCCCAAAAAAATCACTTTTGCAAATAATCAAACGGACATAACTAAAATCTTGTTTTTTCCTTCATATTTTAGAAATAGTTCCCATTTAGTTTTTACAATCCACTTCTCCTAGTCAGCAAAACAGGGGGATATCTGCCCTTGTGATGTATTACTTCAAGATGTCTGACTGTCATCTCTGCACTAGCAGTCAAGGAAAGGACTTCTAAGTGCAGCATCGTCCCAGGAACACCAGTGTTATGCACACAGAGGATCTCTTTGTAGGAAGCAATATTCAAGCATGAGGGCCCTCATCTGTAGCCTAAAGTGGCCCAGCCCGGAAACGTTTATGTTACTATTTGCGAGAACTACATTTACTTCTAATCACATTTGTAGAAAATAATCTTGTATAAAAGATAACGAAAAGGAGGCATGAGACCGTTGACACATCAAGGTAATTTTGACAACTGTGACAACTCATGTTCTTACACAAGAGCATTCTGAATTTTTGCATTTATTATTGTATTTTACAAATATATACCTCACCTTTCTCTCCTCATAAGAGCCACCAAGATGGCAGTTTAGTTCAATACAGATTATTCTACATTGCTGCAAATACTCGTAGGGCTGGAACACATATTAAATTTGCAAAGAAAAAGGCTTTTTAAAATGACACAGCAAATACTCAGATACAACTATAACTACTACAGCTTTCTGTTAACAGAGAATTCACCAAGTCACCAAAGAGAGATTGAGAATTATCTGGGCACTACTCACAGTTAGCCCAATCTAGGCATCAAGACTAACTGCAGTGCAGGAACTTGAAGGGAAAGAAGGAAGTACAAGAGCCCACAGAGGCACTCTGGAATGCTAAAACATCAACCCAGTGGTTTCTAAATTGAGCATCAGGGTCAGACTCTAATGGTATCTGGACACGGTAGCTGTTTCACATTAGCATGCATTGCCTGACACCAAAGTGACTTGTTCATTTTACATCTTAAAGACATTTGAAGGTCCCTAAAATATTCTTAGAGAAGAAGTGGCTGGAGACAAAAACTCGTTTTGTTTGAGCATTAAAAGGAGAAGGCAATTAAGGACAAGCGTTAAAATATGATAGCTGCATAAAAGCCAAAAGATAAAAGAGTGCTCGACGCTCTTTCTAACTTTCTTGCCTTTCATACTGTACCTCTAATTGAATCTCACTCTTTACAGGGATGGGTGGGGAGGACAAGCAATTGTGACGTTTCCCCAAGAAGGCTCTGGTGCTGCTAATTTTACAGTTCAGTAACTTGCTGCTGCCTCTCGTGAAGCAGTTATTTTCTCCAGGAGTTGCTATTGTTGAAAATGAAAGGACACAGGATGAGAAACTATTATAAAGAGTTAAACACCTAGGACTGCTGCAAAACAATCCTGTTAAACTAAAATGCAGAGAAAATCCCTGTTAAACAGAAGGGGATCTCGATAAAGAAAGCAGAAGTCACAACACTGAGAAAAATCCTCTTCATTACGCGCCTGTATGGAATGTTTTATGGAAGAGAAGGGTCTAAAAGAGGCATTAACCATTCACAGTTCTTAACATTTTTCAGGATCTTTCCCCTCCCTCCCCCCAAAGTTCTTAAGAAGCCAGGTTTCTCTCCAGCCACAGTCAAGTAGCCCGGTGAGATACCTCCAGAGATAACTTCAATTCCCTCATGTCTCATTTCTGCCAATGCTGAATTAGATTTCTCTTCTTATTACAAGAATGCAGAGGCAGCCATTTACTGAGAAATTTAGTTAGAGTGCCCTCACCAACAATATCAAATCAAATCGCTATGGAATATGACATTGTTTTGCTTACTGCTAAAGGGCATCTCTGTATACCTAAATTCTACAATTTAGGAGGGGGAAAGGGTGCAGGAATACGGACACAGGGATATCAAATCTATCATACAAATGTGATTTTGTATTATCTGTAGATCTGCCTAAACTGTCTGCAAGATACACACTTTGCTCCGACCTTTGTTTTTTGCCCTTCTTTCTTTTTTTCTTTACTCCAACCCCACAGGAGGCAAGCATGGCAAGAGAAGAACTTTTTCCATTAGCCTCAGTTCCACAGTCACCCACATTTTCCTCCCAGATCCAATTAATATCTGTGGAATGAATATGTGCTATGCTTGCACAACCTGCTGAATCGGGAACTTAATTCACATCTGAGAATGGACACTGCTCATTTGCACGGTAATACTTTCCAAAGGATATGCCATATATACATCCCAGTGTATACTGAAATGTGCATTTGGATGAAGATAGGAATATGCATTTCACTACAAATAATTCAGCATGGATAGAACTAATTTAATTTATCCCATTGTTACTCTAAGTAGGTGGTCTCACTGAGTGCTTGGGGGTGAACTTGGAGACTTAGCGAGAAACTACGCGAGAGGGGCTGACCAAGATCGAAAGATCAATGTTTATGGTGTCTGTCCCAGAGAAACTCTAAGTAAACCAAAGTGATATTTAACTGGAAGAACTTTATTTGAGAAAAAGAGAGGCGGAGGGGTAAATACACAAAAATGCATACAACAGGTAAGGTAATAAGGAAAAAGAAGAATAGTTTTAGGAGATGGGGTGTTATTTACCAGTCCCGAATATGATGTCCATGAAAGCAGAGCTGAAGAGGGAAATAACCTTCATTTCTAAAAGCTTGGGGAAACCCACAGAACCAAGTGGGGGTGTATGATGGATCCAAGAACACACATATATGATGGGGGCAAATAACCCGTTTTAATGCCCAATAGTGAGTCCTAAAATGGTATGAAGTATTCAGCCAGAAAAGCCAGAAAACAGGCCATTGGATCCTCTCCATGAAAGGTCCTACCAGGGTGAGAACAGGATTCCCACCCCTTTGTACAGGGAGGCAGGGCACAAGAAAGCAACTACAACCTAACCTTTCCCAAGTATAACAGTATAAACAGCATAAAGTGTGAAAACCAGAAAGATTAAAAGGTAAGGGGACCAAAACGATGGCCGTCCTTCACTGTGAGTATCCAACTGCCTGTTCTTCCATTGAGGCAGGAGGACACCTTGTCTGGAACCTCTCAAAGCAGTGTTGCCCACTTAGTGTCCTGATTTGGTGGACTGATTGATATGAAAAGAAAGGCGTTGACTGCCCTTGTCACATCAAGGTTGTGCCATAATCTTTCTTTGGGATGAGAAGGATTGGGACAGAAAGTTGGTAAACAGATTTCTTCACTGATGTGAAATTTGGAGGCTATTTTAGGTTTAACGGTAGGGCCAGTTCTCATCACTACTTTGTCCCTACAGAAGGAACAAAACTCCTGCTTGGTTGACAAGGCACACAGTTCCAAAACTTGACGTGCTGAGGTGACAGCCACTAAAAACAGTGTTTTCATGTGGATCCATTTTAATGGGATCAGCTGGATAGGCTTGAAGAGTGACTTGGTGAGTGCCGACAGAAAGGTGTGCACGCTGTGCAAACTCCGCATCAGCAAATGATGGTTGTGACCTCTTTTAGAAAACTGACAACATGCAAAAGCAGTAAGCCTTTGAAATGAAGCAGTACCATGGACAGTGCGGCTATTTGTCTTCTCAGGGTGGAGCTCGGTAGACCCAAAGTATGGCAATCTTGTAAGAAGGCAAGCACAGACGACAATTGGGGTTTTGGTGCTGCAATCCCTCTCCTCTGGCACCACCATACGAATGCCTTCCAGGTAGTGTTGTAGATGCGTATTGTGGAGGGATGTCTCAATGCCATCAGGGTGTCAACTACTTAAAAAGGATATTCCAGATTTAGGAATCTGTGACAGTCTACCTCCAAGTGGTCAAGTAAAACCACTCCAGCTGATGATGAACTAACGGACACTGCCTTACCATATCCCACTCTAGCAGAAGTTCCAATGGAGGGCCACTGCCATCTCCCTCAGAATGGAGAACCAGAAACAGCAGGTCCAGTATGGTGTTACAACAATCACCTCAGTGCTCTGTTCCCTTATCTTGTGAAGTAGTTTGGGCAAGATCAAAATGGGGGGGGGGAGGATACAGAAGACCCTTGAGCCATGTTGATGTGAGAACATATGTGGCTTCCGCTTTGGGATGGAAATATCGATACACGAACCCGTCCACTTGATGGTTTTCTATGTTGTAAAATAGGTCTAGAATCAGAACCCCCAGATGTGAAGTATCAATCAGAACAGAGAGGTCTTCAGAAACCATCCTGCCCCCTGGACCGACAGACAGTTTAACCAATCTACTCGAATATTCAGAGAACTTTTGATATGTTCTGCTTATACAGAAATTAGGATGGGCTTCATCCCATCTCAGAATCTTGGACACCTCTGAGAATAGCTTTGAAGATCTGGATTCCCCCTTGACTGTTCCGTACAGCTTCGCTGATACACTGTCCATTCAAATCAGTACATGTTGTCCTTTGATGATTGGAACAAAGTGTTTGATGGCCAGGAGTACGGCATGAGTCTCTAGAATGTTGATCAACAGTTTGGCTTCAGAATTGGGCTTCTGGACAGGTTGATTGTTGGCAACCCACCCCAAAAGGCTGGCATCCATGAACACTTGTACTTGTAGGATGTTCAGATAAGAAGGCTCCTCCTTCTCAGCTTGTCTTCTTCCCATCTGTTTCTCAGCTGCACCTCATCTGCATCATGCAGCTGCTTTTGTCTCTTGCGGTGTGCCACTCTTCTGTCTTGTCACCGATGTGGTGAAGGAGACAGAGATGCTGTTGATGTGCAAAAGGTAGGAGCCAGAGCCAAAGCTGTTGCTATCCTGGAAGCCAGCTCCTTTCCACTCCCATCTTTTACCTGAATGCTTTCCTCACATTGGACACCTTTATTCAGTGCTGATGGCTGATGTGCTGCACCAGCATCAGGAGCTAAAGAACTAGGAAGGGGCCTTTGCTTAGTTTTTTATATATTTACTATCAATAATACAGCAGAGTACGGTTAGACTATCAGCTCCAGAATGCATTTTTCTCTAGACATCTAATCTGCCGCAAATGCAACATGGTGTCAAAAAACGGCATCGGCAGCTGGTCACCAGTCTGCAGTTATACTCTATTTTAACACCAGTGGAGAAAACCTGAAGCAGCAATAAAGAGAAACCAGCCTTCCAAGAAACTAGAACAGGTTTTTTTTAATATTAACTGTATGCATTTCAAATAATCAATGCTTATGTTTCTGCAAGGTGCATGCATATATGGAATAAGATGAACAATGGCGTCAACAAAGAGGAGAGATGTGAAAGATAAAGAAATGGCAACAAAATGATACTTTACACATCTTTCATTCACTACTATTGGCCAGATGGGATGGTTCCATCTTTAGCTATAAAATAGGTAAACAGTAAGGATCTAAGAATGACAGTCTTACACAGAGCTATTGATCCAATTCTCTACCTGACTCTCAGCACAGAACAGCTCAGCACCTTTCCTTCCATGAATCTTCTCCTAATGGAACCATTAAAGGAGGATAGCTACACATACATCCTCCATCTGAGAGGCAAGATGTGACAGCGTAAAGACAGTAATTGAGATCGAGCCACAGAAGTCCTGAAACTCTACAAGAGAAAGATACTTAAAGACCCCACAGGGAGCTCCATATATTTTGGGGTCTTTTGTGAAAAACATCTAATGTACCCAACTCCATCAACTTTGCAGGAAATTTTTTATCTCCACTCAGCAACTTTTTGACAGCTCAAACCTCTTGCACATAGATGTCCAACAAAAAGGAACATGAGGTTTGCCATCCTACAGAATATATTTGTTTTATAAACACAGTCAGGATCCACAGCACTTACGGCTAATTTTTCCTCTCAGTGGCAGTCCTTCAGACCTCATCATATGCTGTTCCGGTGGACCCCCAACCGTCAGAGAATTTTCCTGGGGCAATTGCTAAAATTACTGGCTAAAACCCCTATGAATACAAAGAACGGTACATTGGTACTTACCCTGAAGGGACCTTCTCCTGGTAGGCGATGAGGGCATCTTGGATTGGGTGATTTCCAACCTATACTCAGGGAGGCAGGACTAAATGATGTCACTTCCTGTAGAGGCTGGAATCCATCTTAGATCCCCAGTATTCCGTTGACTCAGCAGTGAGAGAAAAAAACTCTATTATCTTAAGAAGTAGAACAGGAAATAACGAAGAATAACATTGAAAACAAACATCAAAACGTGAGGAACTCCAAGTATTTTATAACTAACTACCCCGATCCATAGATCATAATAATAAACGAAAGGAATGATTAATTTTTGGAGACTGCATAGAAAGTGCGCACAGTGAGGGGCAAGATGCCTCCTCATCGCCTACCAGGGAGAAGGTCCCCTTCAGGGTAAGTACCAATGTTACCGTTCTCCTGGAGGCGATCTTCGGAGAGCATCTTGGATTGGAGACACTTTCCGGCAGAGCCCAGTGTCCCGAAATGGAGTGGGAATGTTAGTCTCCCGAAATATATGTTCCGAAAGCACTCTAGTTCCAAAAAAGCGGTTCTCAAGTTATGCTTGCGCCATGGAGGCATAACCTGTAATGTCTGATAAAAAAGGAGGATGAAAGAGGACCAGGTGGCGCCCTACACACATCCTTCCAGAGCAGGGGTAGTAGGAACCTCTGCGGCTCTCCAGATGTTCAGAAGGAACTACAATTCCCCATCAGCCCCTACCAGCAGCATGGCCCAATTAGCCCATGCTGACAGAGGCTGATGGGAATTGTAGTTCGAACATCTGAGCATAGATTCTCGGAGAGCCGCAGAGTTCCCTACCCTGCTCCAGAGGAAACTCCAAACCTGTAGATCTGAATGCTTACAGCGTTAGTTCGCGGCACTCCGAGTCGGAATGAGCCGTGATGCCGCTTAGAGCACAGGTATGTGAGATGCTTTATATGCCCTCGGTAATGCACATTCTGAGAGTGTAACTGAGTTTGGCAGCCTTGGACATCTGAGCTCCCAGATTAGGCATGGTAACGTTTATGAATAGGGATTCAGTCCGTCTGATATTCTCTGTTCTGATGATAAATGTCTTGGCCCTACGGACATCTAAGGTGTGCCAAAGGATTTCTTTTGGGATGTGAAGGACTTGGACAAAAGGTGGGGATGATCACCTCCTGCTTCATGTGGAACCTGGAAGCAACTTTTGGAACAAAGGTGGGATCCAGCCCTCATGACTACTCTGTCCTTGTGAAAGATGCAGAGCTGGGAGTTGACGGATAGGGCCTGCAACTCTGAAATTCTTCTGGCTGTAGTGATGGCAATCAGAAAGAGAAGTTTCATGCGAACCCATTTCAGATGCACGGAACGGATGTGCTCGAAGGGCGGTTTGGTGAGGTAGCTGCAGGAGCCTGCGATGTTAAGTCTCCATGGAAGGGAACCGGACATGGACTATCGGAGGTTGTTTTTGTAGAGACCCCTTTGAGGAATCTAAAAGTATATCTGGGTGCCTGGACAGTGGTGAAGTCCATGAACCTTTTGGGCCAAACAGTCGTGAGCGCTTCGCCAGCTGTCTGGCGAAGAGTAGCACTTAAGGCGCCTTCCCGAATCCCACCTGGAGAAACTGTAAAACCCAAGAGGGACAGAAGGCCTCAGTGGGTCGACATCCGGACCTCTTGAGCCCAGGAGAGAGGAAGGTCCTCCATCGAAAGAGTTATAGATTCTGGAGAGGTTGATGGTCTGCGGGACAGCTGATGATTGTATTGATGACCTGGCCGAATAACCTTTTTTGGTTAGGGGCCTTCCCCGCTTCAGCCAAGCCGGTCAGGAACAAAACTCACTTTTGGGGTTGGGATGGACCACGGGTCCCTGAGAGAGCATGTCCACGGGCGTAGAGGCAGCCTCAGGGGCGCCGGAAGTTGCCATATTGAAGGATTGCAGGGGAGAACCATGGTGCGCCTGGAGCCACCATGGTGCTACTTCAGGAATTACGCTGGCTTTCTCTGACCAGACCTTCCTTATGAGCTTTCCGGGATGACTAGGGTGGAGGTGGATAGGCATAAGAGGAGCTCCCTACGGCCCACGGAGGCCGGGCCAGTGCATCTACTGCTAGTGCTACCGGGGAATAGAAAAGTTATCTGGTGAAAAATCGAGGAAGTTAGTGCATTTTGAGCGGAGGCAAAGAGATCGACGGATTCTGGGACAACCCGAGGGGTTTGGAGTGATCAGTTGAAGATCGTCGGATGGGAGCTTCCACTCTGCTTCCTCGCTTTCACCGATTGGCGGCTTAGCCAGTCCGCTTCTGAAGGCGTTGAGATCTCCCCTGTATGTGCTCTGCCGACAGCGATAGGAGATGTTTCGCCCATGTCAGTATCTCTACTGCCTGTAGATGAAGGCGAGGGATCTGGACCCGGCCTGATTGTTTAGATGGGCCTTTTGCCACATGATATTTGTCGGGTTCGGACCAAAAGATGACAGCCCTGGATCTGAGGCTGGAAGGCCTGAAGCGCCTAAGAGAATAGCTCGGCGAACTCTAAGAAGTTGATGGGCAGACGTGGTTTGGGTCATCGCCCAGAGACCTTAGCAATGCGCTATATTGTCCTCCAAGGATGCCTCCCCCCATCCGCTGGCAAGACTCGCGTCTGTGAACAACTGCATTCGATGAGGGTAGATGAAGACTTTCCCTTTGGAAAGGTTTTTTTCTGATGAGACCACTCAGCTTAAGACTGGTAGCTGTGTGAACTGATCTGTGATCTGGAGTGACCTGTCTTCCTTCCTCATGATCCGGTATTGGTGAGGCTGGAGAAACTAAGTTGAAGGGGGCGCGCATGGAACCCTCCCCCCCCACTGCAACGTATCGAGCAATAACAGAGATGAAAAGAGACCCATCAGTCTGGCTAGCTGGAAGAAGGAAGCTCTCTCTCCTGGCTGGGAGGAAGACTACGCTACCAACCTCTGGATCTTTGGAGAGAGAATTTTGGACCACGGAATGAAGAGAAGGCGATTGTGTACTTTCTGTAAGTCTATGAGGTCGCCCCGCAGATGTTCCATTCGGGTGGCTGGAATCAGGGAACTCTTTTGCAAAGTTGACCTATAAAACCCGTGAGTGACGAAGGGTAGTCAGGACGCACATCCAGGTCTCGAAGCGGCTTGTGTTCTGGACCCGGACCCGAATCAGGATGTCGCCCAAGTATGGGTGGATATGAAGACACTTGTTCCCGAAGAAGAGCCATGCATAGGTGCCAGAAGGAGCTTTGAGAACACTGCTCGGGCTGTGGCCAGCCCGAAGGGGAGAGCCTTGTTCTGGTAGTGTTCCGACTGTGACGTGAACCTGGGGAAACATCTGTGGAAGTGGAGTTGATGGGGACGTGAAGATATGCTTCCTCGGGTCAGGTCGAGAGATGTTAAGTAATTGCCTCGGGCGAAGAGCCTCCACTATGGGATCCTCAAGGTTTCCATCTTGAAATGGCGTAGAGCGCATGAATCTGTTCACGCATCGCAAGTTCATTGTGGATGGCACGCCAGTCGCCAGTTCTTTTTTGGGTACTGTAAAGAAATGTGAGTAAACACCGCAAGAACGGCTCTGGAGGATGGGTACGGGTTCGATCGCCCTCGAATACTTCAGTAAGATGGAGAATGGCTTGCTGTGTTCTCTTTTAGTTTGGTCTGGATTGCATTGGGGGGGGGGGTAGGTCCGGAATTTGGATCTTGGAAAGGTTGAAAAATTCTAGGAGATAGCCGTGTGTGACGACTCTCCTTTGTCCAGCGGTCGATATAGTGCATTCGCCCACCCACCGGGTGTTGAAAAATTGCAGACGCACCACCCACTACTGGAAACGCGGAGTGTAGTCAAAGACCTGGGCGGTCGAAGCTCAGTAGTTGGAAAGGTTTGCCACCTCTATTGGTTTTGTCTAGAGTAGTTGGGATCTAAAGCGAGCTGCCAGGAGAATCCTCTTCTACGCAAAAAGCGAGTAGTGTTGCTGTTATTGAGGTTGTTGGAGAAAACCACTTTCTGGCCATCTCTGGGAGTTCCGATTACAGTGTGCGCTGAGTCGCGAAATGAAGTGTAAGGTTCTGTAGAGTGGGAGGAGCCCTGGTCTGGCCCTAACGCATTACCTAGGCATAGATTTCTTGTTTCCCTTAGTCTCCTAACCTCAACACAGCTGTCTAAATCTTTAAGCCAAAGAGCCTGGAACCATGATAATCGTGAAAGTAGACACTACCACCTGTTTTGAGTGGAGGAAGTCCATGCGGTCCAGGCTCTCAAACCAGGCCTGTCTCCAAACCACTACTCCCCAAAGGGCTGCCAATGTCTTGGCGGGAGACTAACAGGAGAAGAATCAAAGGTGGAATCTGCCTCAGTACGAAACTGCTGTGAGTACTCTCTCTAAACCCTCTCTGGAGGCCTTGTTAGCCGAGGAGGGGATCATTGTAAGAAGCCTCGAGAAGCCAAAGGATGTGGAGGCTCGGGCCATGGTGGAAGAAGGGGCTAGAGCCCTAATGGTATGGGCAAAGTCTGTCATGAATCCTTTTCAGGAAAACGCCGAAGCCCTGGCGGTCTGGCGGCATCTCCCTTAAAGGGAACCCTCCCCTGTCCTTGGTGACTAATCCACCAGATTGGGAGGGCAACCACAGGTGCATCAATTAGGGAGTTTTAATGATGTTATGTATGTGTTCGAAGACAAGGTATATATAGACTCTTGGGAGATGTGATCGGGCAACTCATTACACTCAGCCTCCAGATTCACTCCATTGCTTTTTTTTTAAATCTCTTTTCAAAGTACTTCGGGTGAGTGGAAAAAAGAAGCTTCCTGGGACATCCTCCGTCTTGGGGGGGAAAATTTCTTTTTGTGTGCCCCTTTAGGGACACCTTTAACTGTTCTCCCTTCTTTGGAGGGATGGGGAGATCTCCTCAGGGTCCTCAGCGGCCTCTGCTGGAATCCCCCCTCCTGGAGTTCTAAAGTGGAAATAGTTTTTGACATAATCAAGGCTAAATCCTCCTTTCTAAAAAATCTGATAAGTTTTTCTTTTGGTTCAGCGATGTCCTCCTCCCCTTCAGAGAAATGCTCTGAGGAATGTCCCACTTCCACCTCACTGAATTCCTCCTCCCCATATTCATTAAGGGGATTGGAAGAAGAGCTAGATGAACGTCTGCGTCTACCACCCCTCCTAGAACGGGACCTGCGTCTCCCTCTGCGTCTACTTTCTTTTTTCTTGTCATGGAGGGAGATCTCTTCCCTCATTGCAGCCCTGAACATACTCATTAGCTCGGGAGCAGGCATGCTAGCCCAGGATGCAGGGTCTGAAAGGGTTGGAGCAGGTTCGCGCTGGGGACTCCCCCACTGGGCCCCTCTGATCTTGCCTGAGTTGCGAAGATCTATGAGGAGACTGCCGGGAGGCCGTTTGATCATCCGCTCGCTCCTGGGTCCCGCAACGCTCCCCCGCGCCACCGCCGCTGGGGTGGCTAACACTTAAAAATTGGGAGTGTGGGGGGGAGTGCGGAGCTACACCTTCCGCGGCCCGGACTGGGACGCTGGTGCTCCTGCGCCTTGGCATAGCCCGGGAGGGCTCTAGGCGCGATTTCTTGGCGGCAGGGGCTTTGTTCTTTCCGGCCTGCGCCATCTCCTGCGGGGGCGCCGAAGCCGCCGCCGCCGCCGCCGCCGCCTTCGATGCGGCAGAAGAAGAAGTGGACGGAGCCTCAGCCGAGGACTCCTGACTGTTGCTCTTCTGATGCCTTCGGGTTGCTGCCCGGTGCCCTCTGCCGCTGGTCTTGCCAAAAGACTCAGGCGGGGGTGAGAAGGAGCGAGCGTAGATTCCATGGGCGGCCATTTTAAGGTGGCCCGTTAAGGTGGGAAAAACTGACAGTTGGAAAAAACTGACAGGCTGATTCACAAACTGACAGGCTGATTCACAAGAGGACAGGAGCCGACAGAAACAGACACACAGAACACACGTGAGAATAGAAGTAAACTGAGAGAAATAAGGTAGAAATAAGGTAGAAATAAGGTAGAGAAATACAAGTAGCTTGGAGCCCTCTCACAAGCACTGCGCTCCCTGCTAGGCAGGAAGTAATACTGGGGATCTAAGATGGATTCCAGCCTCTACAGGAAGTGACATCATTTAGTCCTGCCTCCCTGAGTATAGGTTGGAAATCACCCAATCCAAGATGCCCGAGATCGCCTCCAGGAGAACACTGAGTACAGATTTTGAATGCTGGCCAGTGTCACTTGAAGTATCTGTTGAATGCTATTCCCACAGAATTTCCTTAGGACCTATGAAGAAAAATATTTTTGGAATAATTTTTTAAAATAGTTTTTATAAAATCTTTGAACAATACTGAAGTTCCAGCTGGAGGTGAAGCGAGGACAGGAAGTTGAAATTTTTGGAGTTCCTGCCTCCCTATCCAAGGATGAGGAAGACCCATGCAAGATGGCCTCCAGGAGAAGTAATGATCCAGCCACCCTAATCTACATCCAGAAAATAGATGGGAATAAAGACAAAAATAGCAAACGTAACAACTTCTACCTACATAAAACTATACAACTTTCCACTCAAACATGGCTGTCAGAATTATCCAGATCCTTTTTATCTTGTTAACAAAAAAAATGAAAACCTCAAGCCCAACACCAAATCTTCTTTATCTCAGTCTTTTGTAAATCATGAAATTAAGCAATATCCACATTATATAAAAAGCACAATCTAACTTCCTAATTTATCCCAAGGCTTAAAATTACATTTAACGTGATTTCTAAACCCCTTTAATTTCACTCTCCACCATTTTCTCTCAACTCATTCCTTATATTTTACATTTCTAGGGATTCTACATTTCTATTTCTGACAAATATGCCAGTAGTATACGGAGATCTGATGACATCACTCCCTCTTCCTTCCTGGAATTCTAAACTATGCTGCTCTCCTATTGCACACTGTTCTAATCTCCATGGCAACCTCTGGTCCTCCTGGGTGTTTATTTTTATATATATATATAAAAATTTAGAGTAAATTTAGATAGTTGTACCATGGAATCTTGTAATAATGTTTAATGGCTGTCTACAAATAAAAAATATAAACAGTTTCATAGCTGAACACACACGAAAGGACTCTGGCCTTTGAACTCCTGAATCCACCCATTTCTTAGTACAGTTTTAAATAAATACAGGTGTAAAAAATAAGCACACATTTTAAAGAAACATAATACATGCTATATAATGCAATCGAGTAGTTGTGTCCTAAGGCTTTAAATACCAGATACACATCAACTATACCCGAAAAATTCCAAAGAGACCAGAGCTGTTTAAAAGAGAAAGAGCAGATTAAAACAATAAAAGAAATGACTAGATTTATTTTCAATTTACAAAATGGAATCCCAGTGTTAGCACTTCTGCTATCTAATGAGATAGGGAAAAACCCAGGAGAAATAGATGAACAGAAATAGCTTTCGGCTCATATCAGAATTACAGTAATTTGGAACAGTTTACCAGGCAAAGCATGTCATACATACATAGCTCCTAAGAAATAATGGTAAGATAAAGAAAAACAGAAAGAAACAGATGGTTTTTATCATCAGGCAATGTAATACAAAATCAGGGCGGAAATACTTTGGTCTTTGGCTTACAATGCAAGCTTCTGACTTGAAAAATGGATGTTATATTTCAGACATTTTGTCATTTCTTGGCATTGTGAGAATGGCTGGGCATCACATAGCAAAAAAGAAGAAGACATTGCGTTGAATGTTACAGTATTACAAACACACTACACATCTACCCTAACAGTTGTTGTCGCACACGTCTTAATTTTTTACATCTCTCCCCTCAAATTTCTTTTTGCTTTAGGAAAAACTGAAAAATGAGTTTATTTAACTAGCTGTATGCCCAAGAAAGCCTTAATGTGGCAGTGCTCTGTGAATCCACTGTTTAAAAAAAACAACTGTTTGCTCTTTTATTAATGCTGGTTGTTTTTACTTTACTTTTACTCTAAAGCCACTTTAAAATATTCTACTTCCAAAAACCAAGATTATAGTAGTTTAATAAATAATTTGAAAGAGGGTGGGGGACAAGCAAGTACCTGAATAGGTAACTTAAAAATGCATAACCTCCCCTCAAGGCTATTCTGAAGCCATCTTTTGGTATATATCAAAGTGAAGTTGAATTGCGAAAGCATGACACTCATTCATTCAACCAAGCAAACAAATATTTTTGGCAGACGATTAGGGCTAGACTGTCATTTTCTCCTTTCTAAATGAGCTCAATAAAAGGCAAGTTGAGAGGCAAATTAACAAAGAGATCCCCTTTCCACAGATCATATCGGGATTGTAGTAGGTTTACAGATGAAACTGGAACCAAAAAATAGCATAAATGACAGTAGCAATCAGCCTCTTAGAGCAGCAAAGAAGGAAAGGCAATCACATGGCAAAGAACAGGAATACAGAGTCTCCATGTAGAAAACCAAACAGGAGCATTGTATCTTCTCCAAAGACTGCAGATATAGCCTTAAAAACTCTGGCACAAGTTATTGCTGTTTCTGTGTTTTCTCTGCATTTGCCCTGCCTGCCTGCCTCCACTCCCATTCCTTAGGACTTTTTCCTCACAAAGACTACAAAAATTTAAACATTTGACAGTTAACTTGGGCTAAATTAAACAGACTATTTAGGTACCCTTCAAGCACCCTCCCCACCCCATCCCCAGCTTTGAGATAGACACTCATCCATGTGGTGCTCTCTGGAACATTTCAATGACTTGCCCCATCACATGGATCTCTCCCACAGAAGTGACTGGGGCCAAGGTATCACATGATCCAATCCTTCTATGCCTGATGCACTCATGTACAGGCTTGCTCAGTTCAGCAGGAACTACTTGTAAATAAATAGCTCCTAAAGCCTATAAAAGGCACCTCAGTTTCATTTTGTTAGAAAAAGGGGGGGGGGTGCTTCTCTCTCAAATGATCTACAAACTGAACCTTACTGTGATCACAACATCACAACTGAACCATTTGAAATAAATTGCTTTATTTTGTTCTCTCTGTAGAAGCGGTAAGCCCCCAAACAGAACACTCATAAACAATAAAGAACTAGACTAAAATCCTGCCAAGAAAACCAATATATTTGGGGAAAAGAAGGAAAGGCTTCGAGAGAGTTCCTGCAGCAATGTCTGGCTTTGATTAGGTTTTCTATGATCGTGGGGCCACACAGGAAACACTCGGGAGGCCCACTTGGTCAGCACCACCCTACATACACTGGCAAGCTTTGTGCTCCATCAGCAACATCTGGAATCAGTTAAAACCAAACAGCTAGCAGTCCCTTCCCCAGAAACCACTAATTCTCTTAAGGCCACTACGCCTGGCCCACTTCATTTCCCTCCTGGAAAGCTGCTCTCCTTGCAGCTCAAAACAAAGGACTCTGTGAGAGAAAAACAAACCCTGTACTGCTCCGGTGGTACAACAGCCCTCTCAGTTCACAAGGGTGGTCATGAGATTACAAACACAAAGGGAAGGGCGGAAAATTGCACACAACTTTTCTGTTTTTTTAAAAGTAAGATGACTATCTATGCAGCCTCTTTTGTAGTTTTTTAAGGAAAGATTGAAAAATTCAAACACACCTGAAGATTTAATTGCTTCATGGAGTTTTTAAAAAATCTTTCCCTACTCCAAGAATCAAAATGTTACTAGTTCATTAGCCTTCAAGATTCAGGGTAGCATATTTCATCTTGGAAAGATTTATGGAGACTAGCTTTTTGCAATAAAAAAGCAGCACATGCACAAGCATACACAACTTCACTGGGTTACATACATATGTCTCTTCAATTAGATGAAGAGAAGTTTACAGTAGAGCTCTTACTGAATTAGAACAGTTAGGAATCATCGTAGCAACAACAGCCAAACAAAATGCTAACCAAAACCCCAGTATTGCGTCTTTTTTACTGGATGTTAAGAGTTCTTTGTAAGGAGAGCCAAGCATTTGATTCACGAGACTAACAGGCTGAACTTTATTTCAACTTACTTATTTCTTCCACTTAACATGGACACTACAGTTTTTCCATCTACAAACCAAGAGTCTCGGGCTTAAAAATACAGTCATCAACTTGGCAATATGGTACATTACCCAGTCACTTAGATACAATTTTCTTCTGTGATCACATACTATTTCATGTAATTAACAACATGCCATTCCACCAGACATTCAGTTATGAGTGCCATGTTATGATTTAGAACTGGGTATGATATTGCTTTTACATCGACGGTACACACATTTGTACAATTCACAAGGTCAAAGGTACCTAATAGCTCTGGCAAAGACTTTAAAAAAATCCTTTACAACCTATTGATATGGATTTCAGTAGAAGCGTACATACAGCACTTTAAATTCTATAGCCTGACTGGATAGCAGTTTTCTTAACTGCATATGATTTTAAGTTTCCCCTGAGTTCAACTATGGTCGTTCAAAAATGTGCTGAGAAATAAAGTAAACCAGTCCAATCCATTTTCTTGCACCGTTCAGCTCCTCTTTTTTTTCCCTTCCTTCTCAGATGCCAACTATACATTATGTTTTCCTCTGTGATAATTTTAGGAGATTCCTTTTCCTTAACCGAGTGCTGCTGCAGCAGCAGCAGCAGCAGCAGCAGCAGCAGCAGCAGCAGCAGCAGCAGCAGCAGCAGCAGCAGCAGCAGCAGCAGCAGCAGCAGCAGCAGCAGCAAAAATGACGTTTTTTGGCTTTTGAATTCTTTCTTCCTCTGCTTCTCCAGATGAAAAAGTCACTGCTGAGCCTCTTGCTACCACCCCCTGGGGGAAAACATGGCTACCCATAAATTTTCCTCTGCTGGAGTAAAAGCAGTTTGGGGGAGGTGGCTTTTCATCAGCAGAAAAGGCAAAAAAAGAAAGAATTTAAAAACCTTTCTCCCTCCACACTATTTCTCCCTTAAAAAAAAACAACCAGTTCCAGCAGTTGCATTTGGAAAAGAAAAAGAAAGTATTTCATAATGATCGTGGAAGAAAGCCATTTTCTCTCCCTCAGTCACACTAATTGTTTCTCTTCCTTTCCATCCCACAAGTACACACCAGTCAGACCAACTGTGCATTTTCAAATATTTCTCACATACTTTATGCTTAAGATGAGATCAACTAGAGAAATGCAGCATGAATACAAAACTACCAAAGCAAAGCAGCAAATGATACAGAATAAAGTTCTGTCAGCAGTAGCCACGATTGCAACAAACTCTCTTTTAGGGTTTCATGGGTAATTAGTGGTAAAGCCAAGTGCACCTAAGACAGTGGTTCTCAACCTTCCTAATGCCGCGACCCTTTAATACAGTTCCTCATGTTGTGGTGACCCCCAACCCTAACATTTATCCATTTTACAGATGGAGAACACTGATGCAGAGTCTTACGCGGCCCCTGTGAAAGGGTCGTTCGACCCCCAAAGGGGTCCCGACCCCCAGGTTGAGAACCACTGACCTAAGAGAAAATGGCCAGTATAATCAATTAAAACCATCAGAACTTGGGAGTTTGTTGCCAGGTCCCCAACTAGAGGAGCCCCAGAAGAAACTGATGTTGCCAATTCTCTAAGGATTTTCAGAGATAAATTGGTACACTCTCATTCCCACATAACACCATGGAAAATATCTGGGCTTTAAAAATTCACAGATGGATACAGTGGTGAACATTATTGAAGCCAGTGCTGACAACTGCTGCTGTGTTCCCAGGAAAATCCTCTTTTGTGGAGAGGGAATCTGCTTTGGGGGAAATAGAGGCTTCAGCTATAAACTTTAGCACTGGCATATTTTATTTATTTCTTACATGAGTCTGTCTCACACGAGGGTGTGGGAACACATCTGTACATCAGGGTTCTTGCAGATGTCGAAATGCACAGTGCTGTGATCCAAACCTACGGATGTCACTGCTCTACAAAGTGCTCAAGCTCAAACAAAATCTAAATATAAGGGGAGTTCTGATTATAAAAATGATTTGTAGTCGATTGTAACTACAAAGACAATAGTTCATTTCTTGTTAAAATAATTCACAGCTTCAGCAATCGCAAGCTTCCCAGAGGGAACCCAACTTTGAACAGAAAACAGCCTGTATTGCCTACAACTCTCTGCCTACAACTTTTGCTAGTATTTTCAGAAAAAATTATTCCAATCAGCAACTCTGTGTGCAACTATAGCTATTTATCCTTACCGAGGCAGTTTAAAAGTATTAAATAATTTGTACAAAGAGCCCCATCAGACCTTTCTAGGTCCAGTGACAACTCCTATGCAGGGCTTCCCACAGCCCATTGTCTGTCACACTGAATGACGCCTAGATGAAGCAGGTCCTCCTTCTGCCTCTACTGGAAGCCTTAATAATATCTCTTTACCTTGGTAGAACAGCAGAAAACTGGCGCACTCTGCCAATGACTGCAACCCACTGATTCCAGACTTATCGATATTACTAGGCTCTTCGAAGTCACAAACTCAAACCATGCAATTCATGTTATGCTTCTGGCACCAAACCTGCAAAGGCCTTTTTTTCCTATTTCCACTAGCAAGTATCTAGGGATAAACAAAAAATCAAGGCTAACAGGTTCATGGCTATTGCTTACTAGAATTTTAAAATAATCAGGATTAACATTTTGGAGAACTAGAGTAGAAATCAATTATTCAAAAAAAATCTCAACATGTTTTAATATATTTGTGATTCTGTTAAGTGCAGCTTGCAGGCATAGAAATTTCCAAGGGAAAAGTGGTTTTAATTCCATCAGCTTTTAGTTTAATCTTTATTCTGAGTCAGTAATTATTGTTGCTATCGCTTTTATGTCAGATGATTTCAGAAAATCAATGATTAACAAGCACATGGGATGAACCCTTCTATACTGACAGATCATACCAGTAAAGCCTTAGAAATCAGATCTAGTTTCATAAGCAGAGCGGTGTCTCATACTTCCCTTGTTTTTCACTAGTGCCAAAAGTGCCATAGGCATTATTGTGACAGAAAGAGACACAGGGAATAATCTTAATTATGACTACACAGAATTAGGTCCTCTTTTATGCAATGGGCTTACTACCATGGAAGTGTTAAGATTGCAACGTGTGTGTGTAAGAGGGAGAGAGAAAAACTCTGTGCCATCAAGTCACAGCGGACATTCGGCAATCCCATAGGGTTTCAAGGCAAGACATTCAGAGATGGTTTGCCATTGCTGCCTCTATATAGGCTGAGAGAGTTCTGAGCAAACTGTGATTAGCCCAAGGTCACCCAGTAGGCTTCATGTGGAGGAGTAGAGAATTGAACCCGGGTCTCCAGATTAGAGTCCACCGCTCTTAATCCCTACACCTTGTTGACCCACTATTAAATGACTACAAACTTCTCCCTGTTCTAAACATTACTCAGTCTACTCAGTCACACAAGGTGGCCTGTAGAGTACCACACTGCTAAGCAATCTGAAATACTCCCCAAACGTTATCTGCAGCAACTCGTGTCAATCGTATTCAAGCTGGATGCACAATAGGCAACATTTACTTTCTTCACCTGACACAGATATTCTTAGATTTTGTAACAAGGCCACTACTCCAGGTGGTAAGCTGCAAAGAACAAGTGACAATATGTGTTATGGCTGCTGCACGAGAGCCCATCTGACAAGGTTCCAAAGTAGCTTTTTCACAGGGTAGAAGGAAAAATACTATTTGAAACAAGAATTCCTACCTCAGTGCATGCTCCAGCCTAGGTCGTGGAATACAGCTCTGGGAAGGGGTAGGATAAAAACCTAAATCTATCCAACCGAATACTCCCCCATCTGACAAATACCTTTCAAGCTAACATTGTAACTACATAAGTGTTATCAGATAGTCCAAGAACGTTTGGCTCTACTGTCTGGGAAGACCAGCAAGTACAAAAAAAAAGGTAGAAAGTGGTACTCTCAATTAATTACAAGTAACATTTATCAAAGCTGAGAGCTAAGAATAAATATTGGGAAGCAGTCATTAAACTGATAAACCTATCTTCCACTATTCCCAAGAGGCAAACGAACACTGTTCCCAAGGAAGGAATGAAATCAATCGTGCCATGGTCTGGCAAAATGCCCCAAAGCTACAGTGGAAACTTAATATGAATAGCAGGCTGAGAAGTAAATAATTTAGATCCTCCGATTCTCTTACAAGCATTATCAAGGATAGCCAAGACCCAACATTTACCGACTTCATTCAAACTATGGTGAAGTATGGTAGCAATTGGAACTTGCAACACTGCAAAAAATATTCTGGTTTTAGAGTTTTTTTGAAAGGATCAATGAAAATCTCCCAAGGAAAAGTCTTGTTATATTTAAGGTTGCCCAACCTATTTTGAATGGAATTTATTTTGGAATCAATGTGACTTACTTTTGACTGGTTGGCCCAAGTCAGTCAATCTCTCAGACCGAAGCTACCTAATGGGGACTGACAGAAGGATAAAATGAGGGTGGGATATTTTGTACGATACTCTAAGCAGGGCAAAATGCAAAGCGTTCTATAGATAGAAATGAAAAGAACTCCTTTGTACGCCCCTCGTTGTATATATGAGCCAGGAGACAATAAATGCAAGTTGTGTCAGCTCCCTTCGATTTCTTGGCAGCTTTCAGTATCATTAACCCAAGTGGGTTCTGAGATACGGTGGACCTGCTCCATTCCTGCAATGCAGCAAGTTCCCAGGAAGTGTTGGAATTATCCTTTTTCTCTGAAGGATTTATCCAGCAAAGTTCCACAGAAGTCTCCCATATAAACATCTACATGAAACTACTGAGTGAGAGTTCCAAGATTTTGGGTTAAGCTGCCATCAAGACCATAATGATAACCAGCTCCACTTCTTTTCATCAGAATGGAAAAGGCTATGAGGTCTCAATAATAGTCAAATGGTCAATAAAGGCTAAGAGAGGCCCAGATTAGATTAGAATAGTTCATAGTGGGAACCCTGTCTTCTAGAGATTTGTGGCTGTCCTGGTCACACCATTCACAATCTAAGGATACTCCTACATCTAGTCCAGTCCCTAGATTTCTAGAAGATCCATTTTTATCAGCTATGAACAGTTTATCAGCCGTTCTTCTGTAGAATAAAGATCTCACAACAGTTTCAAATGATGTAATGAGAGAGAGAGAGAGAGAGAGAGAGAGAGAGAGAGAGAGAGAGAGAGAGAGAGAGAGAGAGAGAGGGAGAGATCATGTGTTTCTTATGTGGTCCTTTTGCATTGAAATACCACCAATACAGAATACTTAGAAACCATTTAAATGAACTGGAAAAGTTTGTAGAAAATAGACTGCAACAGAAAATGCAGCGAAATTTGCTTTATCTAATTGGTACTGCACACAGATTAAACTTCAATGTGTTAAGAGCAGTGAAAAAAATATAAAAATGCTTGACAAGATTTGGTGCTTTAAGAAACCCTGCAAATTTTACTAACATTTACCATTTAAAATATGTCAAATAAAAATTACAGCAGATGTTCTAGACAGCTGAAAATTTAATAATTTCACAGTGTAATAGCTGTTGCAAGCAAAGTTGCTGGTCTTGTAATTCTTGTGAGGTTGAAAATGCATAATCATACACATAGAATATACTGCTAGTCATGAGAAAAGGCTGAGCCACTACAAAGAAGTTTTTGAGAAAACTGAGTGATTTCAGGTTTGTGATAACACTATATTTTTCTTTTAAGACTTCTTCACTGCTTTTCAGAAAATTTAAAAACCATAAGATTGGTGGTCTTGAATTTCTTAAACAAAATAATAAATCTTCATCACTCATAAGAATGAATGGTA
Organism: Sphaerodactylus townsendi; assembly: GCF_021028975.2. Lineage (NCBI taxonomy): Eukaryota > Metazoa > Chordata > Lepidosauria > Squamata > Sphaerodactylidae > Sphaerodactylus > Sphaerodactylus townsendi. The sequence continues at coordinate 36,564,778 of NC_059430.1, forward strand.
CGACAAGTGATCATAAAGAACCTGTCAGTAACACAATATGAAATCCTATCAATCAAACAATGCAGCCAGAAGGAGTGAGTACATATGCAAGGCCTTTTCTTGATGCTAAGAAAACAGAATAGAAGTGCTGCCACTCTAGGAGAAAAGATTCTCACATAAATCTAGCAGCATTCAGAGATGTACCACAATTTTGGATACATTTACTTAATGAATGGAAAAGGACTTGGAAAAGGTTGAAAATGATAAAAAAAAAATAAGAATCCAAGTCAATGGTTCCAAAAACAGCTGTTCAACTTCAGATACATATGCTAAAACTGCAATAGAATTTCCCTGGTATGCAGTATGGATTCTTGATGTGTAGCATGAATTCAAGGTTCCTGAACAAGAGATGATACTTGGTGAACTTCTGAACAGAATTCTGCCCTAGCATTTTACGGCTGGGATCCTGGAAACTCAGGTTCCACAAGTCTACTTCAAGGGATTCACAAGTCCTTAGAATGGACAGAGAACAAGCCCCTCCAATTGCCATCTAAAAGCCAAGATTGACATTTTAAATAATGAATTCCCCACAGCAGGATGACAGCTAAAGGGGCAAGGGGCTGCAGCCTTTCCCCTGAGCTATTTTTCTAATCCAAAATGGCCCCAAGGATGGTGTTACTTATCCTGTTGGTAAGCTTATGCAGACAGTGCATTTGGCTCAGGGCCTTTTGAATGCCAACGAACAGGGTGCTATAGAATCAGTTGCCTTTAAGACTTGTATAGGCCATACATAGACTATAAGAATATGTTTGATAAATCTGCTTTTACAATTGAGTTGATAAGGATCTCACTGTATTGTTTGGAGGACACTATAGTTATGGAGGCCTCTATGCAGCACAGGGTGATGAGGACTGATGAGAGAACTGCTTGAGGAGCCATAAAAAATTTTTTATTAAAATGTTGGGCACCAGATAAAACTTGCTGTAAGTTGGGAACAGTTGTTCCAACACATACAAATGTCCCCTTCTATAGAAAGTACTACCTACACTGGCGGCAGCAACACCTGTGTCCAGAGGTGGAGCTACCAGGGGGCCAGGGGGTGCGCGTTGCACCGGGCGTGGGCCTGGAGTGGGCGGAAAATCACCCCCGCCCCCCCCCCCTCCACACACTTACCTTCGTGAAACAGTGCAGGCTGGAGAAGTGGCCTTTTCCCTTCAGGATGAAAACGGCCTGGTGGAAACTACACTTCCCAGGAGACCTTGCGAGCCCCAGGGTCTCATGGGAAGTGTAGTTCCCACCAGGCTGCTTTCAGCCTGAAGGGAACAGGCCGCTTTTCCAGACTGAAGTAAGGTAGTGGGGGTGGGGGGCAGGGCGCTGTGGAGAAGGGGGCAGAAAACATAGAGTGCGCACTGAGCACACTCTGGCTCAGCTACGCCTCTGCCTATGTCAACTGTGTCTGTTGGATTCATTTTGATGAATGTGATTTTAAAAATTAACAAGTTTAGACGATAAATGGAAACAGAGTTGAAATGATCAGTAGACCATCATTAGACAGCATGGCCCAACAAAATATTGTTACCGAGAAACTTTCTGAGTACGGGTTGATACTGTTTCCTATGTTTTGGAGGTGAAACACAGATCTGCACAGATTTGTCCAGGCTGTTGATGGTTCATATAAAATATGACTATAACAACCTTTACAGCTTTGAGCTGTAAAGGGAATGCCTCAACTTTTGGTGTGTGTGTTGAAAAGATGAGGTACATTTTAAATATGCAGTAGCTGAAAACACTGGAGATTTCCACAGCATTCTTGTCAACTCTGACAATAACCCTGCAGTGCTAGTAATGCAAATTACATAGACACCCCAACTTTGAGGGAGTGGAGGCTTAACCACATGAACAAGTGTTTGAGGGAGTTTGAGGCTTAACCACATGTCTCAATATTTCACCATATTAAAAACAAGGAAAAGAATGCTCCATACATAGAAAATTAGGTGAAGAAACAGGATTCCTAACCTAATCTTCTCTTTGATACTATACTTCAATAAGTGCAGGATTTTTTTTCCCATGAGGAAGCATTTAATCACATGATCTTCCATCTGCAGCGGTCCAATTCAGGAATGACTGTACCACGTCATCTCCTGTTTCTGTGAATTAGTCATAACTGTAGTTTATCATCATTTTCAATGTTGCCACCAGAGATCTGAGGTGGAAAATTTCTAGAAACGTTTCCAGTTATTTATTTATTTGCAGAATGTTTTTCATTTGTAAAAACTTATTGTTTCAGCAACGTTATGACAATGAATGGATACGATTGCTAATGCTGTATTAAGACAACCTGGTAATTTCAGAGTTGTATTTAATGTTTTTCTGGTGGTGTCTCTATAATATGTAAATGGGGGCAGGGGGGAACCACAAATACTTAAAATAGATCAGGCCACAACAGATTCTGGGAAAAAGCACCCAAATTTAGTATCCAGATTCATGTTTCAGTCTTCAGCATTTTATATTTTAATTACCATATTTTCTAGAAACTGTTACTATAAAATCCAATCTCTCCAGTTTCTCTTAATTTTATTAAAGACAAGTGTTGCACAGTGTAAATAAATATGATGTGATTCTGGTTGCCATCACAACAAAAAGCTAACCAGTAACCCTATTCTAACTTCTCTCCAGTTTCTGATCATTTTATTTAATATTGAGCTTGAATAAACTAAATTTAATTGAATACTGGAAGTCAGTATAGAAAGCAACTGGTTAAGAATTTCCATTTTACCACCACCAAATGGCATAAAGTTAACAAATAACCAGTGACAAAAACTGCACGTACATGCACTTTATGACATACAATAAAATGTTCTGAAGGGAACAGATACATAAACTTTGTACTTCTGTTGAGGACTGCCATGACACATTATAATAAATCATTGCCAAAAATACTAGGCACCTCAATCTAGTGCCTGGGATTTATCAAGCCCAGTGATAGCCCCATTTTTTTTTTTAAAAAAAAATCAAGTTATCAAGTCACCTGACTGCCTGTGCAGGTCAAAATCAAAACTAAAGCTAAACTTCTCATGTATATGTTTTGTTTCACATGGCAGAAAGGATGTTGTAACCACAAAACAAACATGGCACTCCCAAGTAATCAAAATGATGCCAAACACAGTGACAGTAAAACTGAGTTATTCCAGCAAGAGTTGGAGAAGAGTTTAAATTCTGTTGAAACAGATGCTTACCATACACAGTTCTTCAGGAATGCTAAAAGTAGTACATCAAAAGTTTACAGCACCTTAAGGTACTGAATATTTACAAGTATTATTACAATAAAAATAATGCTCACTTAAAAGATTAAAATTTATATGAATATAACATTTAAACCATATTTGATTTGTTTCATCCCCTTCTAATCAACTATTTATTGCTTTTGGGACATAAAATTAACATGAAACATTTTCTGATCCCACCCCCCCCCCACCCCCCCCAATATAAGTCCCAGTAAACATGCTAAACCAGTTCACACTATTTCAGGAACAAGATTCTAAAAAAAATTCCCACTTTATCTTTTTCACTACAAAGAATGGCAAGATATGGATATATTAAGTGTATTGTGGCAGTGGCGGTAGAAAATGCTGTCAAGCCACAGCTGACTTATGTACATTATATTAATTACTCTTGTAATCCAAGATCAAACCTTATTAACATTTATACAACCTTGAAATTTCTTTCCTATCCAAATGATCCTTTAGATATGGCAAAATTTAACAGATTTTATTGTTTTTAACAGAATATTGAATTTGTTTCCTCTTTTCAATTCCCTTATTCAATAGATTTCAGAACAGACGTTTACAGCTGATGTGATCCTGTCCTCTGGGTTCCTCTGATTCATCCATATCTATAATGATTCTAAACAGTTTTTAAAACTCAATGTTGATTTCCACATACTCCAGTCCTCAGCACACGATCTACTCGACTTTCTCTCCTTCACCTATTAATAACTGTAATATACAAAGGAGTTTACAAAGTCTTTTTCTCCACCCATCCACCCCGATTTAGTGTGCAACTGCAAAATACGCAGATTACCACCACACCTCAAAACCATGTCCTTTCAACTAGGGCATGAATATACACGAACATCACCATTTCTAACAGAATGGAAAATTGAGTACTTGATCCTTACATGCTGAGCTAATGTTGGCTACCCACATATCCTCTGGACAGGGATTCTTCACACACATTACACCCACAGTGACAATTCAACTTAATGATTCATTGATGAGTATATAAAACCAGGCTGACACTAAGGCTGTGCCAGTGCTCTATTTTTTCCTGTTTCTATCCTAGTCTGAGTACAACGAACAATCACTCTTCTGCACCTTCTTATGTCCACAACACACACACACACACACACACACACACACACACAAATAATCCTTCTCCAGTTTCTGTCTGGAATGTGTAAGGTGAGAGAACTGATGAAGATAGCGATGGAAAGAGACTAAATTAAATGTCCACTCCCCATCTTTAGATTCTTCACAAATAACATTCTGAAAGGCAATGCGACTCGAACACAGGTATCTGTCACACAACAAACATACCTCCAAGGCCTGAGAGGATTTAGGTTACAGTTCCTTGGAACAGGGCTCTAAATTGCCTTATGAAGCCACAAGTAAGTCTTTGTGAAATCAAACCTGTGAAAGGGACCTTACCCACCTTGTTCAGGTATTTTCTGTTTTTATAGTAGCAAAAAACATCCTAAGGAACTTTACACATTTATACAGTGGGCATTTGAGGTACAGGAAAGAGTAAAAGTATTTTAATCTTCCCATATAAAAGGATATCTGTCTGGGGCTGTGAGGTAGCCATTGTTTAGATAAATATTGCTGCTGCTGCA